>NC_057751.1:12820013-12943897 GCF_004010195.1 Chiloscyllium plagiosum
CGAGGCCATGCTCTTCGGGAACTGGGCCGACCAATTCTCGATCCCCTTCACCGTCAGGACCGACCACCTGAAGGTGTTGGGTATTTGGTTCGGAGGGGCTGGGGTGTGCGCCAAGTCTTGGGAGGAGCGTATCAGCAAAGTGAGGCAGAAACTGGGCAGATGGAAGCTACGGTCGCTCTCCATCGCGGGAAAAAACCTGGTCATCAGGTGTGAGGCACTGTCATTGCGATTATACGTGGCACAGGTCTGGCCTATTCCCAGAATCTGTGCCACTGCAGTCACCCGGGCCATCTTCCAGTTTATATGGAGGTCAAAGATGGACCGGGTCCGAAGGGACTCACTGTATAAAGATCTGGGCAACGGGGGAAAACACACACTCAATGCCACCCTCACCCTGATGGCCACCTTTGTGTGTGACTGCATCAAGCTGTGCGTAGATCCCCGGTACGCAAACACCAAGTGTCACTACGTACTGAGGTTCTACCTGTCCCCGGTGTTGCGAAGGATGGGCCTGGGCTCGCTGCCGCGGAACGCACCGAGTAGTTGGACCGTTCCATATCACCTGTCCTTCGTGGAGAAATTTATGAAGGAAAACACCTTTGACCACAAGTCCATTTGGAAGTGGTCAGCACGTAGTGTCCTTGAGACCCTTCGGGAAAAGGAGAGGGCGGATCCTATCGAGCGGTTCCCTGAGCAGACTGTCAAAGCCATTTGGCAGAATGCCTCATCGCCAGAACTTTCCAACAAGCACCAAGACATGGCTTGGCTGGTGGTGAGAAGGGCTCTGCCTGTGAGATCCTTTATGCACGCCTGGACTCTCTGCCGCACCGCACGCTGCCCTCGAAGCGGTTGCGGGGGGGCGAGACTGTCACACACCTCCTTCTGGAATGTGCCTATGCAGAGGAAGTCTGGAGAGGAATGCAGTGGTGTTTGTCGAGGTTCGTTCCGAGTAGCGCCGTGACGCGGGACTCCGTGCTCAACGGCCTGTTCCCCGGGACGCACACCGAGACGAACATCAACTGTGCCTGGAGGATCATCAATTCGGTGAAGGACGCTCTCTGGGTGGTCCGAAACCTGCTGATCTTCCAGCTGAAGGCGTTGACCCCGACTGAGTGTTGCAGACTGGCACATTCCAAGGTCCAGGACTACGTGTTGAGGGACGCGCTGAAGCTTGGGGCAGCTGCCGCCAAGGCGCGGTGGGGAAAGACCACTGTGTAAAGTCTGCCTGCCTAACAAAGAACAGGGGGCCCATGCAGTATTTGGGCTCTGCTGACGCCTCAGCTAATTATATGGGCATATGATCAAAATATGTACAGACCTGTATAAAAATGATAAGTTTTGATCTCTGTGTGTAAATGTTTACATACGTATGGCATGACCAATTGTACAGACCATCAAATTATTTATGAATAAAGTATATTTTTGAAATAAAAAGATTGGTGAGGTCTAGTTCAAGGAGACTTCTCTCTCTTGTTTTTCCGCCATCATCTGCTGCAGACCCACACCAGCTGTACGTCCTTTAGGTCTCAAACAGCTCAGTCAGTGGAGATGCTTACAAACCACTCTTTCTGAATGACATGGAAGTACTCCACCTAAAGTACATTCTGTGTCATTGCCACCCTCAGTGCTTCATTGAATATAACTCCATGAAGGCCTGCCTTGTTCTCCTTGCAGCCCAAAATGCACTTTAATGCAGAAAATAGAGACGTTTAAGTGAAGAATTCTGGAGCATGAGGCATGAGTAGCAGAAGGCTTGATGGAGCAATGAGAAGAAAGAGATACTAGAGACAGTAGTCAGAATGCCAAGGAGTTCTGGCTGGATGCTGGGGAGAGCACAATTGGGTTAGAAGAGCAGATAGAAGAGCACAATCATCTGATGAAGGAGCAGCTCGTGTTTCCAATTAAACCTGCTGGACTATAACCTGGCGTTGTGTGATTTTTAACTTTGTACTTGAAGTAAAATGAAAAAATTGATGCAGTGTATCAGAATATTCATAGGACCTGGTCACTAAGCTTCAATACTTTCTCTCCATTACTAAGTCAATTGTTTCTATTTTCATGCATTAATGAACAGATTAAGAAAAAAAAGACAAACTGAGATAGATGTCACAGCACATCACAACAACGCAAAATAGCTTTAACCTGAGCCATGGATTTAAGAAGTCTTTTTAAACATAGTTCCATCGCTAGACAGCAACAGTCATTGCAAACAGCAAAAAACAATGGGGAAATTTAAGTGCAAATTGTATTTAGTGCATCTTGAGTTTCCGCGATTTTGTTGCATTTAGTTTTAAACACATTGCACGAAAAGCTAGCTGTGCCCACAAAACTCATCAAGGATCTGGATGCAGCAAGCCTTATTGGGATTTCTGAAAGTTGATCATGTTTGCAGATCTTTGTAAAGGCTCTATAACATAAGACGGAATCCTGGGGAATGGACACAAGAAGGTATTTTTAAAAGGTGTTAAAATAGTAATAGTTTTAAAACTTACAGTGAAACTGACTACAGCACCTCAATATAACCAGAAAAAAATTGTATATCATTTAAAGGTCATTTTCAGTCATGTGAAATTATGATAATGGGGTAACAGTTTGATTGAAATGGTTATTTTTGTGAATAACAAGTTTTCATATATGTTATTCAAACTTTCCTAAGTTATCTCTCATAAGTAGATGCGCCAAGAAATATTTTATGAAGAAAATTTTCACAAAGTTCTATGAGTGAATTAAAAATAATCTCAGAAAAAAACAAAATTGTGGTCTAATGCTCTCCTGCTACACTGGTTCAAGATAGATTTGTGTTTGGTGATACGCAAACTGATTTGAGGGGGATTAACTTTTCATACTGGGGGTTAATATGGATACAATTTGTGGACAATGTAGCTGTGTCACTGAGTCACTGCTGTGACACTAAGTCTATAGAACGATAGCAGGAAATATTGGATCATTTTGGCTGTAATAGAGATGATTCACAGGGTGTAATAGAGGATTAAAGTATTGTAAAAGATTTTGACATTGTAAATTGTAAAAACTGCTGTGCTCTGAGCAAATTGATAGTGGAGGTAAGAATATTGGATTGTCATGAGAAAGACAGAGAGTTTAGAAAAATGTTTCGACACAAAGCATTATTGGAATGTGAAAGACTTTACCACAAGTGTTTGACGAGATTACAATATAATCTAACCATAAAAGGTGTTGCAGACAAAGGAGGAAAAATACTGAAACATACAAATCCCCTTCTCTTTCTGTCCACCAAAGGTGTATTAATTTTTGAAAAGGTAGATTTATATGCTTCCTAGCCCCCTGAATGTTTCGATAATTTAAAGAACAGCAGCAGACTTTTTGGATTTAAATGAAGAGGTTTAATTATGCACTCAGTCAAACAATCAAAATGTTACATTAATCACACAAGAAAGATACAGTTAGAAAAGATGTGCTGCTGCAAAGGTTAAAGCAAAAGAATAGTTAACAGTTCATGTGTATAGCTTGTCGTAGGAATATGTTCAGCTGTTAGTGGTAATGGAAATCCTTTCTTAAATTCTAAATCAGAGGAATTCAGATTATTAAAGTCAGATATTCAGATTATTGCAAAAGTCTTTTGCAAAAGAGATGGATATTCAATGAGTTCTGAAGATAGAAATTTCTGCCTTTAACATTTGCAAGTTCAATTTCCACGCATGCAAACAAAGCCAAAACTCTGCAGATGTTGGAAATTTGCAATACGAATGGGAACTGCTGGAGAAACTCTTTTGGCCTGAAAACATGTGGAGAGAAAATCAGAGTTAACATTTTGAGTCCCTTAATTTTTCTTCAGGACAGAAGGTGGCTGGGAATTTATGGTGTTTACTCTGGTAACAAAGAGAGAGGATGTGTGAGTGAAACAGATGGTGATGTTGCCCAGAGCAAAAGACAGAAAAATGCTAATGGTTGTAAAGGAGGGATTGAAATGCAAATGTGTGTTAAAGGTAGGCATGAATGGAAGAAGACAGTTTAGTTCTGCTGAGATCGAAGTTGACAAGACACAAACAAGAGACAGGTGGAAGGGTATGTAATAAAAAATTCAAGCTCTGAAATCTGGAAGACTGTCAAGTGAATAAGTACAAAATGAAATGTAGTTTCTCCAGCTTGTGTTCAACTTTGCTGGAACACTGAAGCAGCCCTAGTACAGAAATTTTAGTATGGGACTAGGATGGTGTGTTGAAATGTCAAGCAACTGGAAGGTTAGGCTCATTCTTAAAGACAGAGCAGAGATATTCTGCAAAGCGGTCACCTTGTCTCCATTTGATATCACCAATTGAAGGGAAACTGCATTATGACCAGTGAATAGAACAAACTGGATTAGTAGAAGTACAGAAGTAAATGAATACATCCTCTGGAAGGTGTGTTTAGAGCCTTGGACAGGGAGAAAGTAAAAAGACAACTGTTATACGTTCTGCAATTGCATGGGAAGGTACTGCGTTGGTGAGGAAAAGTTAGAAGTGACAGTGGAGTGGACGCGGCTATTGTGGAGGGAATTATCTTTGCAACATACTGACAGTGGAGAGGAACGAAAAATGTATTTTGTGGTGGGATCTTGCAGGAGGTGGTAGAAATGGTGCTGATGACCATGAGAAGGGAGATACTGGTGGGATTGAAAGTCAGGACAACAGGAGGACACATGATCTCCAGCCAGCTTCTGTTGCATGACCATCTTGTTCACTCCCTCCAAGAGTTTACCTGAAACATCACTATGCAATTGGGCAGCACAGTGGCTTAGTGGTTAGGACTGCTGCCTCACAGTGCCAGTGTCTGTGTAGAGTTTTCACATTCTCCCTGTATCTGTGTGGGTTTCCTCCTGGTGTTCCGGTTTCCAGCCACAGTCCAAAGATGTGCGACATTTCTTCATTAGTTTAAATGATTTGGATGTGAGCATAAGAGATATAGTTAGCAAGTTTGCAGATGACACCAAAATTGGAGGTGTAGTGGACAGGGGAAGTGGTGAAGGCTAGTACAATTGCAACATTTAAGAGGCATCTGGATGGGTATATGAATAGGAAGGGTTTGGAGGGATATGGGCCGGGTGCTGGCAGGTGGGACTAGATTGGGATATCAGGTCGGCATGGACAAGTTGGACCGAAGGGTCTGTTTCCATGCTGTACATCTCTATGACTCTATCCCATGGCACTATGTTGAAAAAAGAGCAAAGTAATTTATTTATTCCTCATTTGAAACAATATCAAATTATTTGATCATGATTGCATTGCCAAATTTGCAAGTTTACTGTGCACAAATTCCCTGGCACGTTTCTGACATTACAGCAGTGACTCCACGTAGGAGGTACTTAATTGGCTGTAAAGTGTCTCGAGCTACCCATTGGCTGTGAAAAGTGAAATGAAAAAGTACCGTTTTGTTCAGTTGTTTAAATCTCTGCCCTCTTGATATCGACCCTTTCACCTTTGGAAACCGGCTCTCTTTGTTTCCTCTATCGAACGAGGACAGCACTGCTTTTCCCAACAAAGAAATCCTTCACCTCGATAAGCAGGCAAATGAAACATGCAAACAGTAATGAGAAGAAACACATGGTAATTCCCTTCGCAAATTAGGACAAAGCATTGAAATAATCACATCTGTTACCAACCATTTTTAGTGTACAGGCTCTGAACCATTATTTGCATTTGAAAACATATTTAATAAGCTCCCCTCGAAGACAAGGTGACACAAACCAGTCATTTCATAACCTCAGCGTGTCAATCAAAAACCTTAATTCTCATGAAAGCTTTTGTCCAGGTGGAAGCATTTATGGATAACATAGTGGATCATGACCTGCCCTGCTCCAGTGCACATCAAAAATTTAAACTGCATACACGTTAGATATTTTCAAGAGCTTAAAATGCGTATGCAAAGAGTGCTAACCCCATAGCATGACACTAACATGCCTGGAAAGGGATTTAGCTGGGATTTTCCATCTTTTCTGGATGCGTTTCAGTTAACTTGCTCCATTCACCTACTGAGACATTAAGAAACCCCTCAATCTATTTTATGAATGAGATGATGCTTATTTTGAACAACACAGTCTTTAAGGATATTCCATCTCCGTCATGTGCAACAGCAATAGTTGAGACAAACAGACCTTCCTTTTGATCTCCTTGCTACAATTTTTTTTAGAATATTTGTGCATCTTGCTGCTTTACATTCTGAAGCTGTTTACATCATTTTCAAAGCCTTCCTATATTTTAAGACATCTTTAAAATTATATTAGCAGGCCTTTGGATATGACAACAGCCATCAGCATTTCCCCACTCTGAAACCCTATTCCCATTACGTCTTGCATTAGTTAGCTCACTTTGAGGAATACAATACTCTGTCTATACACAGCAGTTCCAATGGAGGTCCTCCAATCATGTTAACCTATTTCTTCTTTTCAGATGATGACTGGGCTGCAGTGACTGACTAGTTTTCTGTTTTCAATTCAGATTTCAAGTGTTTTAATCTCTATTAGTCTCATTGCTTGATAAATGAACCTAGCATTAAAATTCCAATTACAGTTTAATATGAGCTCTTCTCATGCACCTTGAACTATTCATGCTGGTATGGTGTCAATGACTTACAATTAAATAAAGGAGGACTTGTGCAGCTTCCAAATGACTGAATGAACAAATTACTGCATGTGATTTTTACTCTATGCTTGCTGTAAGTAGTCCCAGGAGGCTCCAGAGCCCAAAGTACTTACAGTTAGGTATTAATTGTCAAATGTACATTTTATAGCTTCCACTTTCAAGCAACTTCTGCCCAGCAGAATGCATCCAGTTCCTTATGGTGAACAGGGGAAGATGACTCTGGCACAAATCACAACTTTGCTTCAAATTATATCTCTCTTTATCTGAATACATTCCTTTTAAGACTTGCAAAGTCTTCCAACCCAGCAGCTGACAGACTCAAGGGTGAAGGATTCTACATTTCCAACATCTGCTAACAGGAAAATGCTTGACCCTCAGTAACCAAACTTTCCATTGTCTGCTCCTTTCTCCTCCTTCTTGTATTGGTCCTGTCTCTGGCTGGTTGTTCTTGGCCTGTATGAATCAGGCAGGACAGAAATAAAGCTATTCAGCTCAGCACAGCCAGCTCATTAACTGGAGAACCCATTCTGTTCCCTGTCTTGGGCTTCACTGAGCACGAGAAAGCGTGTCTAGCTCCTAACTTTGAACAGAGTCCGTGTACTTGTGGCAGCTTCTGGAATTGTAAATAAATTTTAAAATGGGCATTGACGAACTGTTAAGGTGGCTGTGAAGACCATGTGATATGTGCAATTTGTGCCTTAAAACTTCAAGGAATTATAGCCTGAATAACCATGGTGGAGGCTGATGAGTATGTACAGTAGGAAGTTGATCTCCCACACCTCTGAGTGGATAGATCCAGACAGAAGGTGTCAGTTTAATTTATACTTGCTATTTTATGGAAAATCACCGACACACACCAGAAATTCACAGACCATGGCGGAACAATAATGAGAAAGCAATTTAATGATTATCATAGAATCACCACAGTGTGGAAGCAGGCTATTTCACCCATCAAACCCACACTGACCTTCTGAAGAGCATTTCAGTTCAGAATAGGCTGGACAAAGGCTGAAGATCCTTTTGTGATTGACCAAACAGAGCGCCATTTAGCAATTTTCAGGGAGTTTGTTGTCTTGCACCACAATGAGGTTTTATCTATTTTACACCATCCACATTTGGAAATTATTCAAATAAGCTGACCAATCAGTAACTATGGTCAGCATTCCTGAACAAAACTTGTATTCCAAAGCAGCTGTCACAACCTCAAGGATGTCTCAAAGGGTCTTCCAGCCTCTGAAAAGATTTTGTAGTAGAGTTACTGATGCAATGAACAACAACTTGTAGTTTTCTGGTACTATGTCTGTAACATAATAAATAGTCCCAGTGAGCATCGCAGGAGCATGACAAAACAAAATTTGACCACAAAGCCACATACATGCAAAATACCAACTACTGCACATAGTAAGTTTGCTCAAACATTAAGCAGGTAATGATAAGATAATTGTAGTTTAGGGTTAAATGATAGCTCAGCAAGCGTGGAGAATGTTCCTGCTCATCTTTGAAGTAGTACCATAGGCTTTAGCCGAGACCTATTCACTCTGCTGTTTCCTTGACACTGGTTGCTCAGTAACATGCAAAGGAGCCTCTTTAGGGTATGATAATGCTTTTGATTTTTGTTGTGGAGAGTGTGAGGTGAGGGATGAAATATGCCTGCAGGCATTTCCTGCAAATGGATTCAACTGCTATTCAATCTGAGCTCCTGAAACAATGGGAATTTTAACTGTTCAGCAATAACAGCAACCAATGCTGCTTCTTATACCAGATTGTACCAGAGACTTTGATAAAAGATTGGAAGGTACCAGTCTGTGCTCAATTTAGATGCTTTCCTCAATTGCATACCAGTTTGATGTTTTACAGCATTAAAAGGAACATTAGTAAAGTCATTCAGTGTCTTGTTTTGTTACATGTTTTCCTCTGTGATGCTTCTTCATGCATGATAATGTGTCTGAGGTTATCCTACTCTTCTCTCACTTCCTCAGGGTGGATTCATGTTGGGGAATGAACTTTCATGTTTCACCAGAAACACCAACTTGCTTACTTTTCACTGCAGTTTGAGTCCTGATTTTCAATGAATCAGAGATTCATATGGCACAAGAGGTGACCATTTAGCCTGAACGGACTAGTCCCACACTCCTGATATTTTGCTATGGCCCTGTAAAGTTATCCAATTCAAGAATTCATCTAATTTAAAAAAAAATCATATTTGCAGAATGGTTACAGTGAAGAGTGTGGTTAGGCCAGTGTTCATTGGCCATGGGGCAGTTGAGCAGTTGAGAGTAAACCACATTGCTGTGGGTCTGGATTCACATGGAGGCTAAATCAAGTGTGAATGACAGATTTCCTACTCTAACAGGTATTAGTGAGTCAGGTGGGCTTTTACAATGATTGGCAGTGGTTACACAGTAAAATTCATGGTCACCATTAAGCCAGCATTTTTGTTGAATTCAAATTCCACCACCAAGGGATTCAAACCCATTTCCCTTGTGCTTTTGCTTGTGGTTCTGAATTGCTAATCCAGTGACATTACCACAACACCACTGCCTCTTCTTTGAACACAGCAATTAAACATAATTGTTCACTAATGAATATACAATGCTTAGTTCCATTTGCAACTCCTCAGATCATGAAGAAGTCTGCATTCAAATTCAGCAAGACCCGAACAACCTGAACAACCCTTGTGCTGGCAAGTAGCAATATTCAAGCTTACATGGGTCAGGCACTAACCATCTTCAGTAAGAGTACCTACCCTTGACTCTCAATGGTATTGTCATCACTAAATGCACCACCATCAACATCCTGGAAGTATTTGAGCTTTGGAGTGTTAGCGCTATCCACGGTCTGATTTGTGAAGAGTCACCCTGTGCACTTTATGAACTCAGAAGCCTGCCTGACAATGATTGTATTAAATTTTTGGCTGTAATTGTGACATATGTATTGCCCTCCCAGTTTCTGTCGGTGATAATAAACTTTTCCTTTACTTCTACCACAATCATGTCAGTAGACATTCGTAACACAGTTGGGAATACCAAGAGGAAGTGCACTGTAACAATTATCTATAGTTGTCACCGAGCCACCACTCATGGCTAGGGATAGAATGTTCCCAGTACAGCAAAGTATTCACTGAGGTATTTTTGTTAAACATGCGTTCCTGCATTGTCTGATAAATTTGATTTCATATGAAGGTAGTAAATACCTTATTGCTAACAGATTAATATTTCATTAGGAATCAGCTCCACTGAGCTGTCGATTAAGGTAAATTAGTATTCATTGGACAGTATTTGAGCCTGCAATGTGGCATCAAACACTGGAGGGCAGAGATGGGTCCCTCAGCATTACTAAGAGCTGGTACTTAATCACAGTTTTGAAAAACAGTGAATAGAGCAGATTCTAGTGATTCAGTCAGCAATTAAAGGTTATGCATAAATCATTTCAGTCAGCTCCAGAAAGGATCCTTTTTCTTACCAGTCCAGCTTCTATCCTTAACACATTGGCTCCCTTTGGTAATGGTGACAAACTATTAAAATTGCTTCTCAGAGTATATTTTCCTGCACAGTAACAGGAGAATAATTTGGTTTAGCTCCAGATAAGGATTGTGATGCAGAAGAAGTGGGATAGGAATGTTGGAACAGGAATTGGCCATTCGACCACGATATCTTCTTTCAACAATCAATCAGATCATGGGTGATCTGTATCTGAACTGGATTGAGCTGCCTTCGGTCTATAAAACCTATAATACCCATGCCAAACAAACACATACCAGTCTCAGCTTTGAAATTTTCAATTGGTCACCGATGGTGGGAGAGAGTTTCAGGTTTCTACCGGCCTTACAGTGAAGAAAAGATTCCTGGCATCACCGTGAATGGCAGTGTGTTGGTTCTCAGATTATGCGCCCTTGTTCTGGACTCCCCCTTTAAAATAAATATTTTTGCTGTCTGGACTATTCAATCCTTTCATCATCTTAAACACCACAACAAGTTCACGCCTCAGTCCGTGCAACAAGTCCTCGTAATCTACTATATTTGTCAGATATAAGATGCATTGGACCAGATGACACAATGATTTTTGATAGCCAAAGGAAATATAGAAAAATATATCGGATTATGATGTTTAATATTAGCATTTGCCTGTATGGAACACAAGCAGCAATGCAGCATATTGTAAGAATAGTGTGGAATGATGTGAGCTTGCTCTTCTCTACTTTCATTCATTTTTCTTCTTGCTTCATTTCCTCTGTATCAGTTTCTCAGTTGGAGGAGCAGCAAAAGGTGTCTTTTAGCTTTTTAATTGCAATATTCTCTGGCATACCATATCACTTTCTGTTGGAAAGCTACAGTATAAAACAAACTTTTTTTTGTTTTATATCTAGTGGGCGTGCACTGATTTGCACAAAACAAATCTAAAACAAATGAATCACTGTGTGTTACTCCGAACTTCACATTAATGATCACCGTAACAGGGTAATCTTCAGGTCAAAAAGCACACGGCCAGTTTAGGGGATCTTCTTCCAAAAGCAGCAAATGCACCTTGTGATCCTGCAGAGACATTAATCCTTTTAGCATTGGTACCATTAATCCTTTCCTTATTGATGATTTTACAAGGAACAATGTAACTGTTGCCAATGAAACTGCCTGGATAGTATTGAAATCCCAGAGATAGTAACATAGCTTCAGATCTGTTATTGCAAGTTATTGTTGGCAGAGAAAAGAAATTGCTCCATTGATTTTTGGCTAAATTTCCAAGAGAAAGAATTCATGTGAACAATTGGCCCCTGTCCACCTCCATTCTTCCAGCATTTAAGATCCTTCAGAAGAAGGATACAAAATACAACACTGTCTATTGCCTATGCAGAAGCAACTGTGATTTCTTTTCTCAATTGCCAGTGTCTGAAGCATAAATTGTTGTGATCATGGATGGACATACAAAGCAATCATCCAATGTTTTAATAAAACTCATGAAATCAGAAAAAAAACCTGATGAGCTTCTTCCCTGTTTTAATCTGTCTCCTACCATATTTTATGTGGATCCTTGTCATAACTGAAGCCAGGAAAACTTACCATTGATTGACAATCACCTCGTGCTTGGCTGTAACAGAACTGAACCAATTTTGCAAGGTTTAAAGTAAATCCATAATTTCATATTTTATCTTACATTCTGACAGCCAGAATCCCACACTATCAATGGATTTAATCAAATATGATTCACAGCTTTATCACAGTTGAGCTGTGGAGAAACATAATGAGAAGTGAGAAAGGATATGATCAGATCTAAATGTAGGGCCACTTTAACAATGATGAACATATGCAGAAATACAGTTCATGAGAAACTCATATCCATTAGTGGTAACGAAAAAGACAATTGCACCTCTACTGCAAGATCTTTTTTTTTGCTTCTGAAGGAAGTATAAATGCAGGGTCTGAATTTTACCAAGAATTGGCTAAGTACCCATTTCGGGCAGTTGCATAGAGGGTTTCTGTCTGTGACCTATCGTGAATTACCTTAGGCAATTCTCAAACAGGTTACCTCATTATCAATGCACCTTCCACTCTAGCACTACCTGCACTCAACAGCAGAGGGAATACTTGTCACAGCTGGGACTATCCTGGATTTGAGTCGTCTGCACCTACCCCTGTCTATTCATAGAATCATAGAATCCTTACAGTGTGGAAACAAGCCATTCGGCCCTACAAGTCCACACTGACCCTCTGAAGAGTAAACCACCATTCCCCTACTACTCTACATTTACCTCTAACTAATGCGTCTAACACATCCCTGAACACTATGGGCAATTTAGCATGGCCAATTCACCTAACCTGCACATCTTTGGATTGTGGGAGGAAACCAGAGAACCCAGAGGAAACCCACACAGATATGGGAAGATTGTGCAAACTCCACACAGACAGTCACCTGAGGCTAGAATTGAACCTGCGTGCCTGGCGCTGTGAGGCAGCAGCACTAACCACTGAGCCACCATGCCGCTCATTCTTTTCAGAATTTTGTCGATTTCTATAAGATCACCTCTCATTCTTCAAAACTCAAGTTTGCCCAGCCTCTCTTCATTGCGTAGTGCCACCATTTTGGGATCAAGTCTTGTGAACCTTTGTTGCACTCCCACTATGGCAATGATATCCTTCCTGAGAGAAGGAGATGAAAACTGCATGCAGTATTCCAAGGGCGGTCTAATCAAGTTCCAATACAATTGAAGCAAGACTTCACTTCTGCTGTACTCAATCCTCTTGCAATAAAGAGTAACGTTCCATTTGTCTTCCTCATAGCTTGCTGCATTTGCATGTCAGCATTCAATGACTTATCAATAAGGATACCAAGGTCCCTTTGTACATTTACACTTTCAAACCTCCTAACATTGTAGAGAAACTCGGCACACCTCTTCCACTTACCAAAGTGAATAACCTGACATTATAAACATGATAATAGTTAAAACATTTAACCATGTTTCTCCAGGATTGTGAATGCAAGACAAGCCTAATAGACTTGAGTTAGCTGTCAATTCCATGTGTTAATGATGCTTGACAACAATACAAGTGTGTAAATTAGCGTGGAGAACTGCAGGCATTTCCAGAGAGTTGAGCAGAAATCCAAGGCTGAATCACCTGTGCCCTAACTGAGGAAATGCCACACTGTCAGAATGAATGAAACATTAATCCATGGAACTGTCTCAATTTTGGGAAAGCAAATCTTATCAGGACTTATACACTTAATGGTAAGGTCCTCGGGAGTGTTGCTGAACAAAAAGACTTTGGAGTGCAGATTCATAGCTCCTTGAAAGTGGAGTCGCAGGTATATAGGATAGTGAAGAAGGCATTTGGTATGCTTTCCTTTATTGGTCAGAGTATTGAGTACAGGAGTTGGGAGGTCATGTTGCGGCTGTACAGGACATTGGTTAGGCCACTGTTGTTTCCCTGGGGTCGGGGAGTCCAAAACTAAACGGCATAAGTTTAAGGTGAGGGGGGAAAGATATAAAAGAGACCTAAGGGGCAAATTTTCACGCAGAGGGTGGTATGTGAATGGAATGAGCTGCCAGAGGATGTGGTGGAGGCTGGTACAATTGCAACATTTAAGAGGTATTTGGATGGGTATATGAATAGGAAGGGTTTGGAGGGATATAGGCCGGGTTCTGGCAGGTGGGACTAGATTGGGTTGGGATATCTGGTCGGCGTGGACAGGTTGGACCGAAGGGTCTGTTTCCGTGCTGTACATCTCTACGACTCTATTACTCTAATTCCATGTAATCAATTCCATGGCACTATTTCAAAAAAGAGCAATGGAGTTAACTCCATTGTCCTGGTCGATAATTATGAAGATCACAAAAACAGACTGGTCATTCTCATCTGCCTGTTTGTGGGAGCTTGTTGGACCCAAATGAACTGCTGTGTTTCCTAGATAACAGCACTGACAGACTTCAAAAGGACTTCACAGGCTGTAAAGGACCTTTCAGGTGTTTTAATGATAGAAACGTCAACCAAAGAGACCTGCTCCTTATCGGTACTAACAGTTGTGTTTCTGTTTGTGAATACAGTTAATCTCAACTTTAAGAAATCCACAGTTAACAGCATAACAGCATGACCATAGCAACACGACGGTTGGAGGAAGAGTGCCTCATCTTCCGCCTAGGAACCCTCCAACCACAAGGGATGAACTCAGATTTCTCTAGTTTCCTCATTTCCCCTCCCCCCACCTTGTCTCAGTCAAATCCCTCGAACTCAGCACCGCCTTCCTAACCTGCAATCTTCTTCCTGACCTCTCCGCCCCCACCCCACTCCGGCCTATCACCCTCACCTTGACCTCCTTCCACCTATCGCATTTCCAACGCCCCTCCCTCAAGTCCGTTCTCCCTACCCTTTATCTTAGCCTGCTGGACACACTTTCCTCATTCCTGAAGAAGGGTTTATGCCCGAAACATCAATTCTCCTGTTCCGTGGATGCTGCCTGACCTGCTGCGCTTTTCCAGCAACACATTTTCAGCTATTAGCATAACAAGCCTCACACATGAAAGATGGAACTTGACACAAGCATTAATGAATGAATAAGTGTAACTGCAACCCAGTTATACAAAATTGAGATAATAAAAAAAACAGATAAAATGCTTTTGTCGGGGAACATAAATATTCATAAGTGTAGAAAAAGCTGTGCTTGCTAAATTCATTCATACTTCATGAGATGGAACTCAATCATTCAAATGAAACAGATTGGTTGTTATTTAAGATAATGAGATCCCCAATCCAAGTGAAATGAGTGTGGGTGGTATGCCATTATAAAATGTTCTTGTGAGACATCCTTTGTGTTTTTGCACATAAGTCATGTTCTCAGAACGTGAGGTTCTAATAAAGCGGGATTAGGAAAATGCTGACAGCAATCTAAGGCAGGAATCCTGTTGCAACTCATGGCAAAATCTGACCAGGCAGCCCTCTGCAGATTCACATTATATTTGTTACCTTTGAATAATTTTGGAAACCGTAATGTGACGGTTAAGTATCCAGAGTGTTGGTTCCAAGCCTGGTTTACTTAGAATCTCTATTGCATTCTGCAGTCCATCATTATCTATGACATCACAGGCAAAAGATAAATGGTTTCATTTTCCTTACTCGCTGTATATTAATTTTTAATTTTTCTCTTCTTCAGAAAATCAAACCCTTTCTGAATCATGCTCCGTACAAGATTTTTTAATGACCAAGCTTACTTTGCCTTCTCACCACAACTTCAGTGTCTTCTCCCAAGAATCCTAAGCTTCTCCCAATATGGGAATGTGGTGATTACGTTCCTGAACTCATCATCCAAAAAACTCAAGTCCAAATCCTAAAAGTCTGAGAGTTTTCAATTCAATTTAAATACAAATTTGGAATTCAAATATCATAAAGAAAAGGGACAATATATCCAACCCCAATGTGGTGACTGACTCTTCCCTTGCATTTGAAATGGTCCAGTGAAAACCCCATTTGTATCAAATCACTGCAAAAGACTTACTGCTGTCGTCTCCAGGGTAACTTGGAATGGGCATGAAATGCTGGCCTTACCAATGAATTCCATGGCCTGTCTGAGGCTGAATGAGAACGAAGATGTGAACTTTAATTCCAAGATGTAACAGTTCAGTCCTTTGACCAAGTAACCCAAAATCAAGCCTGCTCGAGGCTTCTAAAGGATTTTCACCAGAGCTTCACAAGAAGATAGGTGTAGTTATCTGGTGACATTCTCCAACATCACCAGCTCAATGCCAAAGTGTCTGTGATAACATTCCAGGATAACAAGCAGCCCCCAACTATTTGGCAATCAGAATATTTCAATATTGCATGATGTTTCTCTCGCTAGAAGATGTTGTCTTGTATAGCTTGTCTGAGGGCATACTCCTGTACTTTGCAGGTCATGCATACGTTTGCATTAGGGACTGCAATGCTTCTTAGAGAACCTTTAATTGTCTGAGTATGTGGGAAAGAAAGACCTTGCCTTGCCATTATGCTATTAATGACTTCAGGACGCCCCAGAACCAGTTGAGTACTTATTGTTGTAAAATAGCAGCTAATTTGTGCACAGCAAACTCCAAAACAACAATGTAATAACAACTTGATAACCTGAGTTTGTGCTGCTGATATGTATTGGTCAGGACAACAGACAGAGCTTCCCTTGCAAGTCTTCAAAATAGTGGGACCTCATTTAAGTTTAATGTCTGAAAGGATAATACCTCCAATAGTGCTCAACTCCCTCAGTACTGCATTAGGAGTATTGGCCTGGATCATATACTCAGATCTGTAAAACAGGAATTGAACCCAAAACCATGTGAATTAATGCTGAATGTGTGACCATGGAGCCGTAAATGAGCAGCAAACATTACTAGTAAGGTGAAGAAACAGTGTAATAGTACGACCCCACCGTCTTGAATAGGACTTCTTAACTCTGAGGAAAGGACAACATAAAGTCACCCTCAGCTTGTTCTGTTCAGAAGGTACTGCCAGTGGATGCTTGGTCCTGTTATCTCTTTCATCTTTCAGCTGGGAATCGATCCGTGATTGGTGGAAGAGCGTAGGGGAGGGTTGGAGGGTTTGGTCCATGGGCTAATCACAGAAACATAATATATTGGAGGACCAATGAAAAGAAATTAGTAAGGACATGGCTATTAGGCTTTGCATCTCGAGGTCAGGGCAGGTGGAAAGCTACAAGCCTACTCCTGATCACACCTGGGAACTCATCATGTCAATGAACCATGGGTGTGAAAACTACGCATATTGGATAGCACCTGGGACTCACTGTCATGAAGTGTCAGTAAACAATGTCAGGAAAGGATGACTCCCAGAGCCTGTGTGCCTCCCTCTGTCTGTGTCCAAGCTTCAGTCTCTCAGAAATCAGGACAGAGAGAGAGAGAGAGATGGAAATTGATTAAATAAAAGCCAGGATCTTTTGAATTAAAAACAAGACAAACAAACAAAATCCCACCTCATTGGCTGACTTTCCAAACCTCCCTTTAACCACAGCCAGGAGTTCATGCCATCAAAGATAAGGAAAATTGCTAAGGTGAAAGAATATTTATTTTTTAAGAAAAATGTTGAATCAAGTCTGTTCAAATTTGCCAACAGGTCACATAGCAGGTTGCAAGAGATTGCCTAAAATAGAAGAAAATTTAGCAAAGAATGGTCGACATAACATTGAAAGAACTGATTGGACAGTTCATAGATTGCAGCATAAAATAGAGCCCTGGATTGAATTGCTGATGATTTGTGCTCTTGTCAGCGAGGAGAAAAAAATAAATAGCAGAAACATTTACACCTCCAGATAGAAGCTTTATCTCATTATGTGGAATTGGAATTGCATCAAAACTCGATTTCCATCTGCAAAAAGCAATTTCCGCCTGCTCGGTTTCCACTCACATAGATGTCCTTGCAACTTGTCCTCTCCTAATTCTTCACAAGCATGCATCCCTCCATTCAGTAGCTGGTACATAATAGATAGCATTTCATTGCTGTGAGAGCCACAGAGTAAAATATAGCACAAGTCCCAGCAATATGCTACAGCAGCTCTTCTCACAACTCATTGCCTGTACTTTACTGTCAGCCAGTGCTGTCTCATGTCAATCTGCATCTTCAGAGCTAACATTAGGAGTCATTCAGTATGTTAAAAACACTTGCATGGTACTTTCACTGTACTAAGTTTACCTAATAGGCGCTTGTAAAATATGAACTGTCCCGCCAAAACATTGAGTCAAGTTTCTGAAGGAATGACAATGAGCAGGTGGGGCTTCACAAATGGGAGTTCCAAGAATCATTGAGGATGGGAAGGAGTGAAAAAAGAGAGTACATTTAGACAAGGAAACCCAAATGCTTGGCAGGCTATGAATAGAAAAAAACATCACATGTTTGGTATAAGTAATGGATAATATCAAGTGTTTTGGAAGATATATAAAAGAGAGTGGAGTAGTGCTTCAGAGGGTGCCAATTTCATGATGTAAGGATCTCTTGAGGTGATCTTCAAACATACAGAAGGTGGGGAGGTGCTGTCCCATCATGCTTGCCATGATCTACACGGTTTTAAAGGTTATATAAGGCACTATGTCAGTGTGTCTTGTTGTCTTTCACGGATGCTGCAAAATGCAGTCTCAAGACGTGCTGACAGAAGAAAGACTGGAAATGGCTTCAAAGTTTGACTCAGTACTAAGCCAAACCAAACATAACGGTCCCAAACCTCATTCCTAACCCATTCTAACTGGATAAATTTCTGTGTCAGTAACTGAAGGGAGTTTCATTGTCATTCTTGTCTTCCTGAACTTTGTACTGGGAAGGAACGAGTCTCTCCCTTATTCTTTAAAGGTCTGGAATGCCTGATAGGATGAACAAGTCTGTAGATACCGTGCTACTTTATCACTGTCAAGTTACCTGCTGAGTTTCAGTCACTTGCTGTATATCCAATTGGGTGTGTGCCAGTGGTTTGGTAGACCCCAGCCAGTGCCAGTGTTACACAGAAGCAGGAAGCCAATACATCCCATTTAACACATTCTGTTGCCTAGTTTGTGGTTTTGCAATAATCAGGCACATTGTATGACTTATTTCAGGCTTGACAAATGAAAGCATCAGCAGTCAACACGATTTGAAATAAAAATCATTGAGAACGATTGAGTCACTGAGTTTTGAATCTGAAGGGCCACTGAAGCACTCACAACACTTGGCTTGGCAAATACCGAAGATGCAGCATTCCATCACCACTTGCTTCTCATGAGCTGGCCCCGTTTACAACATAAATACATAACAATTTGCAAATGTGAACACACTGCAATATGAATCAATAGCAGTGATGTTGCTGTGCTGTGCTCACAGGAACATGGATTTCATTATCACAACCTCATTCACGCCTCATGAATTTGCACTCCTTACAGACAGACAATGCAGCCAAGTGCAAGCTGCAGAAAAACAGATTTCCTTTGGGATTTTAACTTGAGACAGGGTAAGGGTGGGTATGGGGACCTTGGGAAAATTAATGAAACAAATGATGCAGGTCTCCAGCAGTCCAGAAAGCAGATGTTACTTCAGTATGGCATTCTGGCTAGGGATTCACCACACTCCATTCTATATCATTCGGGGGTGGGACAGGAGTGTACCTGAAATAGTTACATTCTGGTTGACTGAGGAACTCATTAGAAAATACTGGGGAGGAAAAGATCACCATCCCTTGTCTAACATTCATAATGGGCTAAGGATTGACACAAAATACCCCTTCCTCTCCAATCGTCCTGGAGAGATGAAAGATCTACAGGCAAGAAGTGAAATAAAATAGTCTGTAAAATTCCTCTTCAATACCTCTGTGCAGCCTTCCTTTCTGGCCAGAATATCATGTGGATTGAATGCTGATTGGGAAATTCACTTTCATAGAAACAGAGGACCACTCAGCCCCTCAAGTCTGTCCCACTATTTAATTGACCCCTTTGTGGAATACTTAAGTTCCAGGATGTGGCGGTGGGTAAAAAACAAGGAAGAACGGAAGTTATTGAACTTGATGCTGCATCCTAGAGACTGAAGGGTCCCTAATACCAATGTAATGCAATTCTTGCGTCAGTCAAGGACAAGTTCAGCCCTGATGAAGGATCAAGATCCAGGTCTAGAGATATGACATTGGGATGGACCTAAAATATTGTTTCGGCAAAACATGTTCCTATGGGCATCAGAGGAAAGCAGTTGTGATTGAGAGAGAGAGAGAGAGAGAGATAGAGAGAGAGAGAGAGACAGGGAGTGCTGCTGTTTCCTTCTAAATTGCCTCTCCTTCCAGGTCATGGTTCCATCTTTATCATTAAGGGGTCAGTCTGAAGAGCAAGATATGGCATGGGCGATGTAATCACTGACCAGAATATAATTGAGAAACTTGGGCAAACTGAAGGATGGTGAATCTCGGTACCTCTGAAAACACTGGCATCTGGCTGGGTGATTTTCTTGGCAAAGTATTTAGGGATTGGCGATGCACATCCACAATTCCTTTCTGGGATTATGGAAGTGATTTCTGAATATCAATCATTCAATTGATGCAAGCTGGATTGTAAATCTATCGTTAAGGAATGGGCCAAAGGAACACAAAGTCTATGATAAGCAATGCCATGAATTGGACTGCTATATAAAATTATAATAATGAACTGACAGTCACGGTACAGGATGTTGTACATCATCGGAAGTAACTGTGTAACAAGAATAATAATTTATTTTCTGTTAATGAGCCATTTCTATAATACATTCTGTTTAAATCAAATGGACACAATTACTTCTAAAACGCCCAGGTTTAATTTAAAAGGCATGTGATTAATTTGCTGATGATATGAAGAAGGTAATAACTTAGTGTAGGAGTGACAGTATTTTACAACATCTTAAACCAGGGACAAGAAACTGATGTCATCAAATTAGAAATCTCTCTTGAAAGACAAATGCAAAGTGCTCAGGAGACTCATGTTCTGTTTTAGCAGTGAAGGCAAAAGTAGAGGAAACTCAGAAGAAGATGCACACTGGACTCGAAACATTAATAAAAACAGAAATTGTGAGCAAAATCCAGCAGCATCTGTGGAGAGAAAGCCAAGTTAACGCTTTGAGTCCAGTGACTCTTCAACAGAACTGATGGGAGCTTGGAAAAATGGTACTTAGGATGAAGATGAGTTTGGGGAGGGGGGCACAGACGGGGGAGATGAGCAGATAGCAGGGTAGAGATGGAGGCCAGGGTGAGAGACATATGAAAGGGGTAGGAAGACAAAGGGATTAGTCATATTCAACCAAGACAGGAAAGAAGATGAATAAGAGATAATGAAAGCTGGGTGTAGGAGAGAAAGGGTTGGTTTTGCTTAAGACAACCCATGTAATAGGACAATTGGACTGAGAGTGAGTAAGAATGGGTAGGCTGTGCTGAAAGCAAATCACATCATGACAGGAGCAGGGTGTAGTGGTGGGTAAAAAACATGGAAGAATGGAATCAGGCTCGAAAGTTATTGAACTTGATGTTCTATCCTTAAGGATGCAGGGACCCCAAGCAGAAAAGAAGACGCTGTTCTTCCAGCCTGTCATGAGGCTCATGTGATCACTGCACCAAGCCCAAGACCAAAATGTTAGTGTGGCGTGTTGAAGTGCCAGGCGACTAGGATCTCAAGGACATTTTTCTGGACAAAAGTTAGATATTCTGTCAAGTGGTCACCCGTTCTGTGTTTCATCTTTTCAGGGAAAGCAAATCTTAGCAGGACTTATACATTTAATGGTAAGGTCCCAGAGAGTGTTGCTGAACAAAGAGACTTTGGAGTGCAGGTTCATAGCTCCTTGAAAGTGGAGTCGCAGGTAGATAGGATAGTGAAGAAGGCATTTGGTATGCTTTCCTTTATTGGTCAGAGTATTGAGTACAGGAGTTGGGAGGTCATGTTGAGACTATACAGGGCATTGGTTAGGCCACTTTTGGAATGTTGCGTGCAATTCTGGTCTCCTTCCTATCAGAAAGATATTGTGAAACTTGAAAGGGTTCAGAAAAATTTTACAAGGATGTTGCCAGGGTTGGAGGATTTGAGCTGTATGGAGATATTAAACAGGCTGCGGCTGTTTTCTCTGGAGTGTCGGAGGCTGAGGGGTAACTTACAGATATTTATAAAATCGTAAGGGGCATGGATAGGATAAATAGACAAAGTCTTTTCCCTGGGGTGGGACAGTCCAGAACTAGAGAGCATAGGTTTAGGGTGAGAGAGGAAAGATATAAAAGAGATCTAAGGAGCAACGTTTTAATGCAGAAAGTGGTTCGTGTATGGAATGAGCTGCCAGAGGAAGTGGTGGAGGCAAGTACGATTGCAACAGTTAAAAGACATGTGGATGGATCTATGAAGTGGAAGGGTTTGGAGGGATGTGGGCTGGGTGCTGGCAGGTGGGACTAGATTGGGTTAGGATATCTGGTTGGCATAGACGAGTTGGACTGAACGGTCTGTTTCTGTGCTGTACATCTCTCTGTTTCTATGTACCAGAGACCACATTGTGAACAGTGAATACAGGAACCTAGATTGGTGAGGTGCAGCTAAAGCACTGCTTCATCTGGAAGGTGTGTTTGGATTTTTGGAAACTGAGGAGGGAGAAAGGAAACAGGCAGGTGTTACATCTTCTGTGGTTGCAGGGGAAGGTGCTAGGGGGCTATGGGGAGATGTTGGGAGTGGAAGAGGAGTGGACCAAGTTGTCCTGGAAGGAACAGTCACTGTGGAAGGTGGACAAAAGAGAGGGGAAGGAAATATATGTCTGGTCATGGTATGCTACTGAAAGTGACAGAAATGGAGGCTTTTAATTCTTTGGATGCAAAGTGTGGTGGGTGGTCACCTTGTCAGGCTTTGTATACCAAAGTTCATTCAAAACTCTGCTTTGCCTATCCAGAGTCGTTCCAAAGCCCATTCAACCATGACTTTGCTGCATGTTGATCTTCAGGGATTCTGATCAATCAATGTTTCTGTTTTAAAATTCATATCTTTGCATTCAAATCCTTCCATGTCTTTCCTCTCCCTATTTGTAAAGCTCAGCCAGCCCGACAAATCTCTGGGGAATTGATTTGTCATTAAACCTGGCCTCTTGCACATTTGCCAGTTCCTTTCCCCAATGATTGGGCAGCTTTGTATTCAGCTTTCCAAGCTGTAACAACTATCCCGAACCCTAATTCTGTGTCAAAACTTCTCCCCACTCCATCTCTTCCCTTCAAAGAACCTCACTAAAACCTTACCTAGCTTTTAATTACCTGGAAAATGTCTTGTTCTATGATTTTCTATCAGTTGGAATCAATTGGCACTCCTGTGTAGAGCCTGGAATTAATTTACTAGGTGAAAAGGCACAGTATTTTGCTGCAGATTTAATGTAGTAACACATTATCAATGAATTGAGGAGATATTTCAAAAATCTGCCAAGTTGATTTTATTACAGAAATAGAAGACAATGCTGATCTAACAAGTAAGCGTATTTCATATCTTTAACGGGTACAAGGTTAAAAAAAAAGGAACCTGTGCTCAGCAGTAGGTAGTAGTGGACTTAACATGGATTCAAGGGGGACAAACTGACTTAATTACTGCCAGAACACTGCTAACTGGGAAAATATAGTTTGCTTGCATATTCTGAGAGGCCTTTGGCAAAGTTGTGCTTGAAAAAGTATGTATTAATCAGAAAGCAGATCGGCTCACTGCATTCACAATGACGTCAGATTGTTAGTCCTGAAACAGCTGAAGTTGCTCCCATGTTCTCTATCTCTCGATGTCAGAGTTAGGATGAGACACTGTGTCTCACAAGCTAGTTATTAAAGATAATGTCAGTTTCCAGGAATAGCTCATTCATTGAAAGATGAGCAACACTGTTAGATTTACAGCATGTATTTAAAATTCTAAATATAAGGATCAAAAGAGCAGCCATGGGCTGTCACGATTGTAAAATATTGAGAGTGCTCTGGGATTACCTCAGTCAGAGTTTTGGTTATGAATGAACTGTATTAGTGACATTGTAATGAAGGGTTATAACTGGCACCTGAATGGATCTCCTCTTTCATGTCTTATATGACTCCAGCTAGCTTTACCAAGTGAGTATTGTACCGTGCAATGGGTTTTATTTCATGTGGATGATGTCATTTAGGTGTAATCAGTTTTAGGTGAGGTCTGTTAAATGTTGAACATTGCATGAAGAAGAAAGGCTATTTGAATTGTCATTCTCATGAAGCTGAAGATGTAAAGGCTCAATACAAAGAAGAGTGAATACATTTGGCTATGTACAAGCTCTTTCACATATTCTAAGCCCAAAGAAGTGCAGCAGTTTGGTGAACTGCTGGAATGTGAGCTGTCACCTCTGCTACCACCACCATGCTCACTGATATCCCACCTCCTGTCCCTGTCCTCACTCACCCTCCTCAGTGCTGCCTTTGACTTGCCAGCTGCAGACAAACAAGGGCCCAAAGGCAGTGATGCTGTCCCTGAGCCTTCAAGATTTTCGAAGGACTAGCATCCTCCTAAAAGCCCAGAATTCTACACAATACTCCAGCTGAGGCTGAACTGGTGTTTTGGAAAGCTCTCACAAAATTTCCTTGCTCTTGAACTCAAAGCAACACTTAATAAACCCCAGATCTTGCCACCTTCCAAGATTTGTGCATATACATCCCAGATACTTCTGTTTTTGCCTATTCCTTCAAATTGTATAAATCTGTTTAGGTCACACCTTCTTACTATTCCACCTTAAGTACTTCAAACTTGTCTGTGTTCAACTTCATCTGCCACTTGTCTGCCCATTTCACTTGTCTATGTCCTCTTGAATCCGTCAGTTTTCTCATTATTGTTTATGACAATTCTGAGTCATGTGTCCTCTTCAAACTTTGCAGGTTTCTCCTGTATTTCCAAGTGCAGGTCAAAAATTTGCAATTGAAAGGGCAGTTGTCTTAATAGCAAGGGACCAAACTGTACACTATCTTCCAGTCTGGTGAACATCTGTTCATCACAAATCCCTGCTTTCTGTCCCTGACCTCATTTCCTTACCACACTGCTATGGTCCATTTAATTCTTTGGGCTTCAGTTTTGCTACTTTATGTAGCACTTTGTCATATGCCTTTTGAAAGCCCATAAACATTACCTTCATCCAATGTTACTTCAACAAAGAACTCATTCAAGTCAGTCAAACAGACTTGAATTGAACAAATACATGCTTGCTTTTATTTAAATGTTTATGATTTTCCAAATACTAATTAATATAAAACCTGATTATTGAGGCCGTAAATTTCCCCATCAGTGGCATTAAGTCAACTGGTCTGCAGCTACCAGCTTTATCCTTCTTCCACTGTTGAGGCACATTTGTAATTCTCCAGTCCTCTGGCACCGCTCCCATTTCCAAGGAGAGTTTAAAAAATTGTGGCCAAAATCTCTGTAATTTTCATCCCACCTTCTCTCAGTGACATGCCATCCAGCCTGGGTGACTTCCATTTTGAAGATGGCAAGATGGCTACTTCTTTGTGTTTTTCTTCTTTGTTTCAATGGTGAGGTCCAAGGCTCTTAACTAGACGAGTCAGGGAGCGAGGGTTGGCCAAGAAATAAGAAATAAATAATGCCAACCTTAGGTTTTCAATATATCTGGGTTACTGCAGTAAAAGAAGGCAGAAGGAAGTCTTTTGCAATCTTGGAAAGAACAGGTTAGTTTTTTAAAATCAACATTATCAGTATGGTATGCTTTTTTATTTGTAGGCGAGTATTCCAATACAGTAGTAAAGCAACATGCTGCCAGTTACTAACACCAGCCACTAGAGGACACCGATGATAGCTCTTGATAATTTCTTTTGTGAATGGCCTTTGTCTTTTTCCCGGGAATTGCTTGGATTGCATGGAATGTTCACCTTTCACCTACCTAGAGAGTATACGATGGATTCGTACTTTTCCCTGAAAAACAGCTAAAATGAATGAATGACATGAATGAACGGTTTCTTGTCAATTGTTCTCGACAATGAACAAGATAGTAAAACACAGTGAAAGGCTTCAACTGTTGTCACAATCTGGCGCCATTTTGAATATTTTGAGAATAAAATGTTAAAGCTGAAATAAAATCCACCTTCATTCTGCTGCCTCCACCAAGAGTCCTGAGCTGCCTGACCAACGACCCCTCCTCCGCATTCACCGGACGCATCAATTTCAGAGTCGCCACTCTTCAGGTGCTATGTCTTTGTCAGTGGGCTCACCTTGCTAATTCTGTGATTCTGTGATTCATGGAGCTGTTTCTGTGCAGCGGTAAATCTCTCATTCACATCCATTCAAGCTATTTATATCAAATCTGATATTGACTCTCCTTAAGACAGAGAGTAATGAATCTGTGGAATTCTTTACCGCAAATGGTTGTGGAGCTGGATCAATAATTATATTCAAGGCTGACATAGATAGACTTTTAATTAGTAAGGAAATCAAGGGTTATGGGGAAAAGGTAGGAGAGAGGATTTGAGGATTAATAGATCTGTCACAGACTCACTGAGTGGTAGCACCGACTCGATGACACAAATAGCCTACTTCTTCTCGTACATCTTATGGTCTTATGGTGTCAAATAACTTGAGCATCCTAGAGACCAATTCATATGAAATGGAAGTTTATCTCATTGCAGTTTCAGCATCAGACACTACACAAAATGGCCTTTTAACTCTCAAGAGCAGCAATGAAAATGAGCTCATTGATTGTGAAGAGCTTTGGATGGTCTGGAAGAAGGGTTATGCTTCTGTATAAATGCAAATTCTTTGCTGCAAGGGAAGGTTTAAACAGCATATTATCATATGGTGGCAGTGTTATGTAAATGATTTTATTTCATAGCCAGGACTGTGTTCACCTAATCCAACAAATCACAATCTTCTGATGAAGGCTATTGACCAGAAACATTCAGTCTGATTTCCCCCACTGGTACTGCCTGACCTGTTGGGGATTTCTAATGCTTCCCATTTCCATTTCAGATTTCTAGCATCAGCAATATTTTGCTTTTGTAAGATACAACCATCTTTGCTTTCAGTCACACTGGAACAACAGCTGGGTCACATGAGAGCAACAAAAGGGTGTGCTTCTGTGCAATCATTTCTCACATAATGACCACACAAAACATCACACAAAGTCAAGCTACATCCCAGGATCACATGTGGAAGGTGGGCTTCGCTGCCTTACTGACATTTACTGCATGTCCCCAGTTGCTGTTGAGATTATAGAACAGTATAACACGGGAGTAGGCCCTTTGGCCCATCACATCTGCACCAACCATGATGCTATTCTGATAATCTCATCTGCCTGAACATGCCTGCCCTCTAATCTCTGCCTGTTCCAATATGTATCTAAATCGCTCTTAAACTTATCTGTCATATCCAGTTCTACCATTTTCTCTGGCAGTGTGGCTCCAGGCACCTACTATCCTCTGTGTAAAAATTTTTCCCCGCACATCTCCTTTAAACTTTCCCCCTTTCACCTTCAACCTATTTCCACTTGTATTTGACATTTCCACTCTGGGAATGTGACTCCAATTCTCCATTCTATCCACCTCGAAAAATGCATTACCCAATACTTGTCCGGAGCAAACTCTATTAGCCATTTCCCTGCCCAACTTTCCAACTGATTGATATCGTGTTGCATCCTTTGATAGCCGTCCTCACTATCCACAACTCCACCAATTTTCATGTCATTTACAGACTTACGAGCTAGACTAAGGTGGCGATGAGCTGCCTTCTTGAACAGGTGTAGTCTTGAGCACAAGTCTGGGTTGGCACTCCACATTCAGTGCAGAAGAGGAACATTAAGCAGGGGCTTTGTTGACTTTTTAAGGCTGTAATGATCTCAGACCACAGAAAAGAACACGACAGAGTTGACTTCAAGGTGTTTTGGACTATCCTGGAGTGTGATAGGTGCAATCTTAGTCTGACATGGAAAAGTTGACTTGAGTTTACATTCTGCATTCAATTGTAAAACTAAGGTACAGAATTGGCCTGCAGGTGAAAGCTTAGGACCATGTTTAGCATAAGACTATCCTGCAGTCTTACTGGTACATCAGGACCACTTCCATTTGAGGTCTTCCATGGCTTGCTCTTTAGAACTAAGTGAAACCCGGTCTTGTTAATGGCCCTATATACGTACTCGCCCAGGACATCCAGCAGTCTGCTTGAATAAAACATTAGTCCACTGTCAGCATTCATATTTGAGCCTGGACTGGGTTTCTTATACAATTCCCCATGTGTCATGAACAATGTCCTGATTTTACCATTGCCCATTTCTGCTGCTGCTCCAGCTGAATCCTTGTTCAGACCATCTCATCGTGATGGTTCAACTATTTTGAAGGTTGTGTGAATTCTATCTTGAATATTCCTTCTCACTTTTGACCATTTGTATATGATTTATTGGATGCAGAGTTTGTGTCTTCAGTCTTCGTTGAGAGTTGGACCAACACCATAGTGAAAAATTCATCTTGATTGTTTTGTTTCTGCAGTAATTTAGTCTAATGATAATGGCCCTATATACATACTCGCACAGGACATCCAGCAGTCTGCTTGAATAAAAAATAAATCCACTGTCAGCATTCATATTTGAGCCTGGACTGGGTTTCTTACACAATTCCCCATGTGTCATGAACAATGTCTTGATTTTACCATTACTTACTTCTGCTGTTGCTTCAGCGGAATCCTTCAATTCTGCCTTTCTTGCCCCAGTCCTGGATTTGACCCTGACTGGCATTGTGCTGCCTGTCATCTAACTGGTACCAAGTCCCACTCACCGACCTTCATTGGTTTCCAGACCCGTGAACAAGTTCTCAACATTCCCGGTTTTCAAATCCCTCAGTAATTTCCTTCCCTCCCCTCCCTACCGTTGTGAACTTTGGCACTCCCCTGGTTGGCATTTCGCCCAAATGATGTTTGTTTTCAGTGTGGTGACACACCTGCAGCACTGAAGGGACTGGACTGCAGGCTTTCTGGCCTAGAGGTAGGGACACTAGCCAAAGGCCGGGGCTCTGAGGTGGGGGGGATGGCGATAGTTGGAGAGGATTGTTATGGCTTAATGATTGTGAGAGGGAGGCTATACCTCGGGAGATTGGACAACACAAGCCCTTCAAGAAGGGTTGTGTGATCCGCTCCGGTCATAACAAAATCTTTTACGTAAAAAGTCGAGTAAGAGAAAACACATCCATGGAGTACACTGAGACTGAGTGGACTCACAGTCATGGAAGGGCTCGCCCGGCCACCAGTGCAACTCTTCAGTAGCAGTTTTCACTTTCGCTCTGGAGGCGGAAGTTGCTTTGGTTGAAGTGCTGTCCTCTTGTTGTTGAGATTTCAGGGAAGGGATCCGGATCCGGACGGGCAGGATGTGTGGAGGCTCCCGGCCACACTGCGGGGGGATCGATGCCAGGTACCTGCTGCTGAAAGTGACCCTGGGGATCTTCGCGACATTTTTCTGGGTAAGTGAGAAACCAACAGCGTTTTAAAGGAAAACGTGCCTGAGTCACGAAAGTTGCATCTTTCAACAGATCAGCAGCTTCGAATCCAAAAAAACCCTTTTTGTAAGGAGGACGGTTGTTTTATTTTAGTCCAAACCTCAACTTTTACTGCTCAGATTTGGTTTATCTATTTTAAATTTCCATTAAATGGGAAGTTTCTGGCGTTCTCAAATGGAATTGATTACTATCTGCAGACAATGATTCGAGCTCTTAAAGTTCAATTCTTTTCGGCCCTTTTCAGAAAAGTGGCAATATAAAACTTGGCAGGTTAGGCAGAGATTTTTTTAAATCAAAACAAATATTTTTTACAATGGTGTTTTATATTTTAAGAATCCGAAATTAATCCCACTCTCCTGCACCCTCCCTATTGTCCTGTGGTCTGTTACCACATCCTGTACAATAAACTCAACTTTTGCTAAATATTAATCGTAAAGTTTATGATTTAGAGAATGAGATAAAATGCGGGAGCACACTGAAAAACTCCACCAATCTGAGTGTGACCAGTATTTCTCACTTTATATTGCACTCTGTCTGATTTATTTTCAAAATTGAGCATTTTTTTTTCAAGTGTAAAAAGGAAACATGTCCTTAGAATAAATTAAGACCAGTTGGTCTTCTTTACTCTTCGTCCATTGGTAATCAATGAAATTAATCCCACTGTTCCCCTCTCTCCCACTGTCCTGAATCAAAAATGAATCTCATAGTTGTTAGAGAGAAGGTTGAGAGGTGACTTAATAGAGACATACAAGATGATCAGAGGATGAGATAGGGTGGACAGTGAGAGCCTTTTTCCTTGGATGGTGCTGGCTAGCACAAGGGGACATAGCTTTAAGTTGAGGGGTGATAGATGTAAGACAGATGTCAGAGGTAGTTTCTTTACTCAGAGTAGTATGGGCGCAGAACACTGTCTGCAACAGGAGTAGACTTGCCAACTTTATGAGCATTTAAATGGTCATTGGATAAACATATGGATGATAATGGGATAGTGTAGGTTAGATGGGCTACAGATTGTTTTCACATGTCAATGCAACATTGAGGGCCGAAGGACCTGTACTGCTTTATAATGTTCTATGTTCTATGTACCCATCTCTCCCCACTGTTCTGAATCTGAAATCATTCTCACTGTCCCCCTCTCTCCCCACTGTTCTATGTTCTGCTATCACACCCTCTATAATAGGATATAAAATTTTCCCAACAATAAATGTTAAACTTACTGGCCTGTAGTTAACATTTTCTTTTGCCTCTGTCTGTTTTTGAATTAGGGTGTTTCATTGACAGTTTACAGTCTCTGACTTGAAGAATTCTTGAAAGATTCCTATCAGGCCTTCACTACTTCCTTCCACATTCTTCATCAGGAATCATGCCCAAAATGTTGATTCTCCTGCTCCTCAGATGCTGCCTGACCTGCTGTGCTTTTCCAGTGCTGCACTTTTCAATGCAGATCTCCAACATCTGCAGTCCTCACTTTCTCCTGAGACCCATGTGGTACAGTGTACCAGTAGGCCTTTATGCCTAGTAGTCATCAAAGTACTTTTCCTCCTGTGATTGTTATTTTATTCATTTCCTCAGTCCACACCACAATATCTTCTACCAAAAAGTATTTATTTAACACTTCTGCCATTTCTTGGTTCCCCATTATTATTTTGCAGCCTCCTTCTCTAAGGGGTCTATGTTCATTTTGGTCTCTCTTTTTTTATATACTTAAAGAAGCTCATACTACCAGACACATGACACAGGGAAGGTGATGGCCAAGTGGTATTAATTGCTAGACGGTTAATCCAGATACCCCAGTAACATTCTGGGGGTCTGGATTTGAACACTGTCAGTGCAGATGATGGATTTTGAATTTTGGAATTCAAATTTTGAATGAAGCCATTTTTTTCAATTAAAAATTGATTCCAATAACTATCTGAAATTAGGACTCTGATGGTAATCAGGAAACCGTTGTGGACTGGTGGAAAAATCCATCTGGTGCACTAATGCCTTTTAGGGAAGGAAACTGCCACCCTTATCTGGTCTGGATGACACGTGACTCCAGACCCTTGGCAATGTGGTTGACTCTTAACTGCCAACTGAGCAATTAGGGATGGGCAATAAATGTTGACCTACCCAGCGATGTCCTCACCCTGTGACCAAGTAAGGAAAATTAAATTTGATACAAAGGAGTGTGAAATTATTGACTTTGTTTGAAAAATGAGCAGAGAAAATATGAACTAGATGGTGTAATATTTAAAAGGGTGCAAGAATAGAGAGACTAAAGAGTATGTGTACATTAATCCATGAGGTTTGTAGGACAAGTTGAGATGGCAGATTCAAAAACATATATTCAAGTTTCCAGAATATGTAAACAGAGAAATAGAGTACAAAAGAAAGGACGTAATTTTAAATCTTATCAACGACCAACTAGGCATCAAATGAAGTATTGAGTTCAATTTTGACTATCATATTTTAACCAAAGTCTCAAGGCACATGAGAAGATAGTGATTTACAAGAATAGTATGAGGGTCGCACATTTTTGGTCATTTGAAGAGATTGGAGATATTGGTGTTGTTATCCTAAGAGCAGAGAATTTTAATTGAGGAGCTCAGAATTGTGGATTGTTCTGATGGAATAGAGATTTTCTGAAGCAAAAAAGTTTACTAAGTCCTGAGGGCATAGTTTGAAGGTGATATCCAAAAACTAACATGAGGAAATATGTTTTAAAGCAGAAATTTGGAGTGCACTGAAAGGGGTTGAAAGCAGATTCAATAATACCATTTGAAGGATATAGGAAGGAAAATAATAAAGATAACTATGGGCAAAAGGGAGAGGAGTGCGATAAATTTTAACCAAATAGCTGGAATTAATTTGATGGGCCAATTAGTCTTCCTTTGAGCTATAGATTTTATCAATCTCTAATTAGAAAAATCAAGAAAGACTTGCACTTACGCAGAAGCCACACAGTAAACTTCAATGAACAGCAATGTAATAATCCGCAGATAATTTCACCCATAAATGTTGGCCAAAACACTGGGGAGAAATTCTCTGCTCTTTGAATAGCAATCAGACCTTATGCGTCCACCTGAGAGGGCAGAAAGGCTTTGGTTTAATATCTCTTCCAAATGACAGTGTAATAATGCAGTCTTCTGTAGATGTCAGCTGGTTTTATGTTTGAGGACAGAAGCTTCTACAGGTCTGCAGATGTGGATTATTTCAACATTTGTAGTACAATCAGACGAGAATCCATGAAGCCTATCTCGACATCAGGGACAGCTCACTTCATATTTTATGCTGAATGTCAGGCTGAATTTCTCACCAGTTGCCAGTATAAGTGGGGAGGGACAAACAGCATCTAGGAGCACAAACCACAGACATCAGCTGCACCCCATCCAAATTCACGAACATTTACCAACTCCTTGACAGACAGCACGCATGCCTTTGATTGATTGCAGACTGCTCAGAAAGCACAGACTTACATTGCAGGACACACCAGCAACTGGCATCGAAAAGCTGCATGGACAAGCTCATGGATTGGACCAGGTTGTGTATCTCAGGGGCACCACTTGCTCTCACTGTGCTCACTCACTTTGCAGTTACCTGTGTGCTTGCAGCACTCATGCCTTGCTTTTCCATGCCTTGCTGTGCCAGTCAGCATTGTCACACAACCAGGTGAGGTAGGTCATTAATGAGGCAAATTTGGGACGATATGGTGAGAAAGCTCCTCATTAGGCCTTTCTGGAGGCAAGAATCCCTCCAGAAAGCTCAATGCAATTCACACTGGCCAAAAACACATAAGATTCAGTCTTGGGTTTATGTATTGTGACTGAGAAATTAGTGTTGTAACTGTTAACTGTGATTGATCTATCTTACACATTAACTTTCTGAAACCGTTCTCACCTGCATTCTTCTCTGTATAAATGCTCGCTAGTCTCCAGAGAGAAAGCCTAAAGATGTAATTAGAAATGTAATTATTCCCGCAGCACTGCTTGCTGGTTAAAGAGAGAACAGTAAATAGAACAGGATGAACCAGGTGGCAGTCTCTTTCTGTGAAGCTGTCAGGAATAAGCTGGGAAGATGGATAGCTCTGCTTGTCCATTCGTGCCAGATGCTTACGGAACTGAAGGAGTACTCTGAATAGAATTGTGTGCATGTATATTTATCTGCATTTAGTTGTGTGTGAGTGTGAGTATACGTGTGCGCTGGTGCGTGTTCACCTGAAATGCATGAGCGTGTGCTTGTGAGTATGTATTTGTGGGACAGTGGGTCTGTGAATGTTTCTGTTTATGAGTGAGTCTGTGGAGATATGAAAATCAGTATGCCAGAGAAAGTTCACAGCCATGAAATGTGGCTTTGAAATAAGGCAAATACCGAAGGACTTTGACCTGATACTGCACGAACAACAGATTTTGTGGTGCTTTGGATGCCACTTTGGACTTGGCATACTGCTGGTGAGACTGTGATTGCATGTGCAGGCAGCCCAGGAACACTGATTTGATGCCAATGCTTTCATCGAGTAATGAAACATGCCTGCTCATACTGGTTTTTTTCATTTCAAAAATATTCTTTATCCATTAAAAAAAAAGAATGCACAGTCACTAAAGTAGTTTGGTCCATATAGTAATATATGAAGAACACAAACAAAAGTTGGAATTTGATTCCATCCAACAAACAAGCCAAAGGCACCTCTTATCTGTACAGAATTATATTTATGCACATTTGAGGTACTGGGAGGATCCAGTAACTGAACAGATCCCCATTTAACTTCAGCAGAAAGACCTCAGACTGTGGTCTTTCCCCTCTGCACCTTAGTGGCAGCTGCCCCAAGCTTTAGTGCGCGTCTGCTAAAACAGGTAAACATGTACTTGATAGCAGGAAGGATACCTCCATTATTTCTTGCTTAAGGAACCATTAACTATTTTCAGTTAGTTGCTGGTGCATTTCTGTTGGCCTTCAATGTGAATTGCTGGGAGTTCTGCGGTTTCTAGAGTTGTTTAAAGTTGCTGAAGTCCATAAGGCAAATACCGAAGGACTTTGACCTGATACTGCACGAACAATAAAAACGATTGCAGTAATTTACATCCCCTTTGAATGACTGTATGAGGTGTCAGAGAGCAAGATGGACTGTTGGAAGACAATACATTCTGGAAGCAATTCCCTGCACTGAACCTCACTGGGGATCAGGACGTCAGCCATCTCTACTTCACCCAGAATGTCTTCACTGAAATGTGCCACTTGGTGCAGCTCCACAGCAGAGTGAGCACAGCATTGCCAGTGACTGGAAAGGTGACTGTTGCCTCATGTTTGGCTGCTTTCAGACAGGAGCAGATGGTATTTGCAACATTTCCTAGTTATAGAGTCAGACAGCATGGAAACAGACCCTTCGGTCCAGCCAAACCATGCTAAACATGATCCCAAACTAAACTAGTCCCACCTGCCTGCTCCTGGCCCATATCCCTCTAAACATTTCTTAGTCATGTATTTATCTAAATGCCTTTTAGACATTGTAACTGTACAACATTCATCACTTCCTCTGGAGGTTCATTCCACACATGATCCACTCTGTGTGTAAGAAAATTGCCCCTCATGTCTTTTTTAAATCTTTCTCCTCTCACCTTAAAAGTATGTTGCCTAGTCTTGAAATCTCCCACCTTAGGGGAAAGACACCTGCCATGCACCTTATCTATACCCCTCATGATTTTATAAACATCTACCAGTGAAATATGTCCCAGCCTATCCAGCCTCTTCTTATAATTCAAACTCTATTCTCAGCAACATCCTGGTAAATCTTTTTTGAACCATCTTCAGCTTTTAGATTAGATTCCCTGCAGTGTGGAAACAGGCCCTTCGGCCCAACAAGTCCACACCGACCCTCTGAAGAGTAATCCAACCCCCTCTGACTAATGCACCTAACAGCTATGCACAATTTAGCATGGCCAATTCACTTGACCTGCACATCTTTGAAACCAGAGTACCCGGAGGAAACCCACGCAGGTACGGGGAGAATACGCAAACTCCAACAGACAGTCACCCAAGGCTGGAATCAAACCTGGAATCCTGGCGCTGTGAGGCAGCAGTGCTAACCACTGATCCACCGTGCTTAATAATATCCTTCCCATAACATTAAAGTCATGTAAAGTCACTGAAAGTCCTTATAGCACAGCAACCCTGGGACTCCAATTTTAGCATTCATTGTAACAAACATCTCCTCCCACTGCCTTTGCACAGTTTGACTGAGGAGTCTATGGCTTGCTGCTGATCTCCTGTTCACAACCTCCTCTGGTTAAGATGTCCAGAGAAATAACAGAGGACTTTGGATCTCTCTCTCTGACTTGTCGTGCTATCAATCATTCAGTATTCTTTCTCCACACTCACTGCAACATGTTCCAGCACCTGCTTCACTTTAAGAGCTGCAAACTGGCTCTCAGTTGTGCTAGCATCACACAAACCTGAGGCATACAGGCACTTGGCAGCACAGTTAACACCATCTGCATGCAGCTCTCGTATAAATTGCCAAGCAGTTCAATATTTGCACAAAACCTGCATTGGAAAATAGGCACCATTTAATCATGTCCTGCATGGCTTTTGGGGACATGATGGTAAAGGGAGACTGATGGCCCAGGCCGATACTCTGTAAATACAGGCTCAAATCTTGGCCGGGTAACTAGTGGATTTTCAATAACTAATAAATGTGCAATATAGGGTAGTCTCAGTAGTGGTAACTGTTATAAAATCTGATCTGATCCACTAACATCCTTCTGGGATGGAAATCTACCATCCTTACCTGATCTAGTCTACATGTGACTCCAGACCTACAACAATGTGGTTGCCCTTTGACAGGGCCTGCAAGCCATTGTTCAAAATACAGATGGGCAATAGATGCTGTCCTGACCAGCAACATCCACATCCTATGTAAGAACTGAGAAAAATAAGCCTGATCTTGCAGTTCTTCTATGTGTTTGTGTTTTACCTTTCTTTCCATTTGTTTGTGTTTAAGTTTATTATCAAAGAGTATTCTGTCTGAGAACAACTGAGAGGGATGAATTCAATAGCTTTGGACCTCTTCCCACACCAAATCACACTGAATGGGCATGATGGTCAGGTTGGGAATACACAGACACAGTGTTTAGTAAACAGAGCAGAAAGGTTGCTTCCACCTTTCTTCCCGCAGTTTCAACTTCTGAGCTGCAGGCAAGAGCAGTAGAACTTAATGATACCTTATAAAAAGGTCAGACAAAAGCTTTGCTGTTGGAGCCTGCCAGACGAGTATGCCGTGCCCTCTCAGCGCTCTGTTAGATACTAAAGCACATGCTGCAGATGCAATTGCAATTTTGAACAGTCAGAAAAAGATAATTGATAGCTGGTGCAGCCATCTTTGTGATCCTTGCAAAGACTGCAATGGTTCAAGAAGGCACTTCACTACCACCTTCCACAAGATTATTAGAAATGGCCAATAAATGCTGGCCTAGCCAACGATGTCCACATCCTGTGCATGAAAAAGAATGCACCTTAGCCTGCATGTCTGTCAGCCATTGATAGCAATCAGTCATTCCTTAAAAGCACTCACAAACATAACATTTATGAAGAATCAGTGAGAGCCCTGCACCATTTTTTGCATAAGCTGAGGGTGATGTTACAGTGTCCAATGACCTCATCATTGTAAGGACCTCAATGCTGCTGGCCTTATCTGGGTGATGACCAGCTGGAGTCTGGTTCCAACGAGGCTGACAGATCTCTCATCCCAGAAGTCATAAAGGGCAAGACTACTTTACTTGACCAGATCTCAGGCAGCCTTCATAGCAGCTGCTCTGAAAAATCAGGCCAGTATTGGAAAAAGGAGAGAATAATGAAATAACTCCACAGTGGCAGATATCCTGTCACCAAGTCATTCTTTATTTAAACGTGAAAAGTCCTTAATTCTTTATTACTTTCCTATCTATATATCAGCCAGGATTCCCTGATTGGACCAGGGAACAGAGATTCTCAATGGGCTAGCAGGCAGACCTTGTAACATTCATTCCAAGCACATTCCAATACAATAATCCCACATGTGGTAGGCAAGATCAACATTAGCAAGATCAACATTATTTGAAGTTAGAGAGTCCATTCATTAGTCTAATAACAGCCGGAAAGAAGCTGTTTTTGAATTTATTGGGGTGCATGTGTTTTAGCTTCTGCATCTTCTGCCTGATGGAAGACATTGTAGGAGAGTGTTACTGGGGTGCAATGGGTCTTTGGGCAGCCTTTCCGCAGCAATGGGACATGTAAATGGAGTCCATGGATGGACATTGGACTTATATGATGATCTGGGCTGTGCACACAACCTTCTGTAGTTTCTTACGGTCCTGAACAGAGCAGTTGCCATACCAGATCGTAATGCACCCGGACAGTATGCTTTCTTTATTGTACAGTTGTAAAGGTTGCTGAGGGTCCTTATGGACCATGCCAAATTTCTGTGTACTCTGGAGGAAGAAGAGGTGTTGTTGTGCCTTCTTGACCGTCTCATCCACGTGGCAGTCCGGGACAGGTTGTTGGTTATCGTCACTCCAAGGAACTTGATGCTCTCCACCCTCTCCACCTCAGCTCCGTTGTTGTAGATGGGGAGGGGGGGGGGGCATGTTCTCCTCCTTCCTTTTGAAGCCAATGATCAATTCTTTAGTTCTGCCAATGTTGCAAGGGAGGTTGTTCTCACTGCACCATACCACCAAGCTCTTTATCTCCTTTCTGTATTCTGACTCATGGTTGTTTGATATCCGTCTGACCACGTTGGTATCACCAGCACACTTGTAGGTGGTGTTTATTCAGAATTTGGCGTCACAGTTGGCTGTACAGGGAGTACCAGTTAGGGAATGAAAATGCATCCTTGGGGGGGCTCCAGTGTTGAGTGTTATCATGGAGGAGGTGCAGTTGTCTATCTTCACTGATTGCTGTCTCTGGGTCAGAAAGCTGAGGATTCCGTTACAGAGGGTGGAGCTGAGACCTTGGTCTGGGAGTTTTGAGATCAGTCTGGGGGGGATAATTATGTTGAAGGCAGAGCTATAGTCGATGAGTAGGAGTCCTTAGGTATCCCTGTTGTCCAGATGTTCTAACTTGAATGCAGGGCTAGGGAAATAGCATACACTGCAGACCTGTTATTTTGATGTGCAAATTGTAGAAAACCGAGACAGGCTGGGAGACTAGGGTTGATAAGGGCCATGACCTGCCTCTTGAAGTGCTTCATGGTTATGGAAGTCAGATCCCACAGCATGAATGTGAATAAGTGTGCACAAATCTGACACTTGCCTGGTGTCGATCTGTCTAATGACTGATTAATATCCGGAATTCTAATTAATCTAATTAAAAGCAACTTTAATACAGGGTCATCAGAATTAATTGTGGAACACCGTTACTGACTGTGGAACACCCTTACAGCTTGCCTTGGCTGAGACCAGTTAACTCAGTCCAGGTTATGGATTTCCTCGAGAAGGTTATGTTTACACTCAGGAATTGGTCAAAGTCACAGCACGTAGTTACCTTCCTGCAGAATACTATTCGCTTGTTTACCATTACAATACCAAGCAGAATTCACATCTCTACTGATCCTGCAGCAGTCCAGGCCCAAATAAACAAGACTGTCATTCCCACAATATCCAAGTTTGGGCTGGCAAGTGGCAAGTGACGTTTGTGCCACACAAGTGGCATGATGACCAAGAGAGAATCTTACCATCATCCCTTGACATTTAATGACATTAAATCACTGAATCCCCTATGATCAACATCCTGGGGTTACCATTGACAAGAAACTGAACTGGACCAACCATGTAAATACTGAGATTACAAGAGTAGGTCAGAGGCTAGGAATCCTATTGTGAGTCACTCATCTCATCATTCCCCAAAGCCTGTCCACCATCTACAAGGTGCAAGTCAGGAGTCTGATGGATGGGTGCAGCTCCAACCACATTCAAGAAGCTTGACGCCATCAACGACAAAGTATCTCATTTGATTGGCATCACATCCACAAACATTCACTCCAATCATCACCAACATTCAGTAGCAACAATATGTACCATTCACAAGTTTACACGGCAGAAATTTACTTTTTTTTGTCCTTCCACACCCATGACCACTCCCGCTCCAAGGAAAAGGGTAGCGGATTGTGGTCAAGTGATCACAGGCCCAAAATTGGATATTCTAAATTGACCCATAGCCGGAGAAATTAAGCATGACAGAAAATTGACCAAATTAAATTAAACAGCAATCAGCAGCTATTGGCTACAGAAAACAATGGAAACAAAGATCAAAGAGATTACAAAAGTTCAAGGAGAACCAGATACAGCCAGCCATGGGGCTGTATATTGGAGAAGTGTTGATCAGGCATCTTGACTCTCTGAGTATGTGCACTTTACACCTTCCTGGCTTGGAAACAGTGAAGGGCCTCGGCATAACCCTATTGGATGATTTGAATCTAGCTCATGACCTGATTGGCCAAGGCTACAGATTGTTCTGGAAGAGATAAGAACACACACCTGGATGTCACCCCGTCAGTGACGATGCTGTCTTAGTGAAGACTCAGCAAAGATTCTCAGGGAAGACTTGCAGCAAGGTTTTTGGCTGAAAACCATGCAACAATCCAAGAAGACCCAGGATAAGATCCACCCTGACTCCTGCAATACCCATCTTTGTGGAAGAGGGCCAGTTGAAGAGAAAGGAGATTCTAATGGCCCAACTCAAACATGTGGATTGTTGCAGGTAATATCCTTTCTCACAGAGATAGAGCTAGATGGAGAGTAAATATTTTGGGAATTTGGGAAATGCTGGTGTGTTTTCAGAAGGAATGTTTTGTTAATAAAATCAGATTGAATTACAAACCAAATCTGTGTCTCTTTGTCTGCCTCACTGAGCACTTAAGGCATAAACTGGTCGAAGTGATCAAAACGTTGCCAACATGATTCATGGGAATACCACTACCTGTAAATTACCCTCCTAGGCATTCACCATCCTGACTTGGAAATATATCACCATTCCCTTCGTGTCGCTGGGTCAATTTCCTGGAACTTCCTCCCTAACAGCATTATGGATGTACCTGCAAAAATGCATTGCAGCGATTCAAGGAGGCAGCTCACTGTCACTTCTCAAGGGCAATCAGTGATGGACAATAAATGCTGGCCCAGACAGTGATGCCCACATCAAATCAATGAATTTTAAAAAAGCTGCATGGCTCATGTTATTTGCAGACATTGCATCTTCTTTCTCTCTCTCTCTCTCTCTCTCTCTCTCTCTCTCTCTCTCTCACACACACATACACTCTTTCTTCTTTCCACTTATCTTTGTGTTGCTGCTGGAACAGATGATTTTACTTTACTGGCCTGACAAATCTGAGGGATATATATTTCTATTAGACCATATCCTGAATGTGCCTGAGGGAAAGCATGGCTGGAAAACTATGACTCTCATGGGAATTAGTTTCATTTTCAAAACAAGAGCATTAAATTTGTAACTTCAAGCTCAGTAAGGACAATTAGTTTTCAAAGGCATAGAACATCTGTTGAATGGCTGTACTATGACAGCGTCTTATTCATGTGCTATAGTGGGCGATTAATTTTAATGGTGTTTTTATATATTGGCCATTTCTTTGTCTCACTAAGATGAGTGATCTCAGTGGCTAACGGAGTGATTTGCTGTGCTATGAGTAGGTTAACGTTAATAAGGGATAGATGAACCACAATGCAGGTGAGATGCAAAGGAAGATTACTCCTTCTCATACAGCAGTTGCTCAAAACTGACAATTCTATAGTTGGATGCTCATTTACCAGAAACTGTCTTCATTAAAGATTGAGCTTGGGATTTTGTGAGTGAATTGGGCAGAGGATCACAGAATGAACTCAGGAGACTACATTATTAATCTTGCACCCAAATCGATGATGTCCAGACTTCACTGTTGCATTTGCTTGCAGATCATATCATATTTAACTGCCTCTTGGTCTTACCAACTCTTAGGGTGAGCTACAAAATCGAGACTGTCAGTTAGGAAATAAACAATGTAAGCAAAGATCATGTGTTGAACTATCAGCCATAAATCAGTAATAATACTGTCTCCTCTCATTGAGAAGCTTGTGAGTTCAAAGCCCACTCCATCATAACTGCCAATTCTAGGCTGTCAGCCATTAGGTGAATGAGAAAGCTAATGTTTACACTGAGTCCTCAGTAAAGAGGCAGGGCTGTCTTGCTGGAAGTTCTTTATTTTAGCAGAAACATAAAATTGGGTTCTCTCTGCCTTTTGAGCTGGATGTAAAAGGCTCTCTAGCACTGTAGAAAGAAGGGTAAGGGAGTTCTCCCAAACATCTTGACAATATTCATTCCTCAACCAACTCAATCAAAAATCAACAATAAGCTGTTAACTGGTTATGATTGCATTGTTGTTTGTGCAAGCTTGCTGTGTAAATTCAAATGCATTTATTGCATTAACTGCATTTTACTACATTGCAACAGTGACTACTCTTCAAGAATGCTTTATCGGTTGTAAGGTGCTAAGGGGCAAATTTAATATCTGTAAAAGATAAAAGCAAAGTCTTATTTTTTATTTATATAAAGCCAATATTTGTCCTCCTTTCTGACAGTTTTTTCCATACTGCAGATGTTTATTGACATTGGATTGTCCTAATTTGGGAACTTCAATATTAAGAAAAGCAAATATTTAAAAGTTTCAGCTCTTTATGCAAAAGCCAAAAGTTTTAAGACTCACACCAATACATTTTGTAGTGCACATTTTAATGTGCACTGATAGTCAAGCTGAATGCAACTGAAATGGAAAATAAGATCAAAGTCTATTAAAAGCATTCTGCTCACTCTGTTTGCTGTAGAACATTCAGATGATAGAGTCTGCGTGATATTCACTGCTATTCTTATGTTGATAAACAGAACTGTTGTCCCATAATTAGTAGCAGTAGAGATGACAGGAATGGTATTGCCATCAAGCTGCAACTCCATTCTGGTGACACCATTCCTTCTGGGACTCTGGTATTGAATCCACTGTCACTCTTTCTGGGTATGGTCCCACTGCTAGTTATTTGTTTGTTTGACTAATTTTAAACATGGATTAACTCTTTCCACCGCTGAAGCAGAGTGCTATGATGTACACTTTGCAAGATTCACCAAATCTCTTTATATAGCACCTTCCCAACTCACAACCACTAAATATAAAATTATGAAGGGAATAGATAATGTAAAAGCAGGGAGGGTGTTTCCATTGGTGGGTGAAACAAGAACTGGGGGGCATAGCCTCAAAATAAGGGGGAGCAGATTTAGGACTGAGCTGAGGAGGAACTTGTTCACCCAACGAGTTGTGAATCTGTGGCATTCCCTGCCCAGTGAAGCATTTGAAGCTTCCTTGTTGCATGTTTTTAGGGCAAAGATATACAGATGTTTAAACAGTAAAGGAATGAAAGTGTTATGGTGAGTGGGCAGGTAAGTGGAGCTGAGTCCATGAAAAGATCAACCATGATCTTATTAAATGACAGAGCAGGCTTCATGGACCAGATGTCCTACTCTTGCTCCCAGTTCTTATGTCCTTATCTAGAAGGACTAGGGTAGCTGTGACATCACCAACTGCAAGATTTACACACCCCTCCTCATGCCTTGAAGACATGACTTCAAACTTGATCACCGTTTCTTCACTGTCACTGAGTCAAAATCCTGGATCTCCCTTCCCAACAACTGCCCCTCCCCAAAATTCTGCAGCAGTCCACAAAGGCAGCTTATCACCACCTTCTCTGGCGTAGTAAGGGATGGGCAATAAATGCTGGCCCACATGAATGAATAAAATAAAAAAGCAGCTGGAGTGGATTCAATCACAAATTAACAATTTGCAAAAACGTATTTATCCAGAATTCATTTATGTATTAACACTCATTTTTCAGTCATAATGAATGCACATTTTTAATTCACAATGTGTCATGGCAATTTTCTCTTAACTCTCCCATTCCTTCAGGTAAAATAGTAAATTGTAATGTGATATTTTACACACTATGCAGCACCTTAAAAAATGCTTATTCCTGTAATTGACTATGAACTCTTTTTGAAATGTCATTTTTATCCTGATGGTTCTAAATCACACACATGGGCACTGTTGATATATTTTGCATTGTTCACTGTATTTGTTGCGAATCATCAGAAAGCTAGCTCCACAGTTGAATCATTCTAATAATTCCCCCCCCCAAACTATCTTTTATTTATGAAATCTGTAAAATTACATTGCAAAATATTTCATACTGGACTTTATGGGAAGTGCAATCATATTCAACTATTCTCCATAGAGCATGTTACACTGTGAGTTGCCTCAATACAATTGCAATATTTGGCTATTTACTATATACATTGATGGTCAAACTTGCAGCCTGAGGGGTTCCAGAAAATTACAAGTCCCTTGATGCACTATGGCTGAAAAGCAAGTGAATTGCATCTACTTCATTCAGTTCAAGCAGCAGGTTCTGCTGAACAGGTTATGACCTGAAGCTTTCAGAATCATGCAGTCAGTCAGCAGCAAGTCTTCACACACTGGTTTCCCGAAGCTAACACCATTATTGAGCGGCTTCTTTTGAAAAGCAAGACAGATATCAGGGCATTCAGGCCTTCACCTCAACTCCAGTTAAGAAGAATGCATCAAAGTCAGGAATATTGCAACAATTACTCGTTACGAATTGGTCAATCAAGGAAATCAAAACACATTTTTTGAGATGATAAAAAAAAACCTGATTACAATTAATAGTCTACAAATCAAATTGCAGAAGAAGCATTCATACTCTCCCAGTGGGGGAGTTGCTGTGCTGGAGGGATGGGCTATGATGTGCTTTCATTTTCCCTTAGTCCTTGTTTTCATTTTATATGACTGACAGGTGCTGGTCAAATAGTGGAATTAAAGGGCATGGATTCAATCAGTACCAAGTGAACTGCTTCAAACCATTCTATTTTTTAGAAAGAGGAGTACTTTGGGGAAGAAAGAGAATTCATTCTCTTCTGCTTCAGGGAAATTAATAAGGTTCAAATAGATCTCAGTGTTTTCATAGTGGCTGTTGATAGAGAGAGTCTTATAGTCTGTGTGAGGGAATAAGTGCCTTGTTATTGTCAGAGTTGTGTGAGAAAAGGGATAAGGGCACAGTGAGACCATAGTTAATTGATAAAAGAATGAGAAATTGCAGCTGTGGGACCTTGCCGAGTTGATTCGCTCTGTCAGAAAATTAAAGAAAAATTTCTTTATTATTTCTACAGTTTCTCCTTGATTGCAGAAATATTTCCAGCTGCCATGTACTGGATCATGGGGACCGAGATTAATGAAACTCTGGCTCCCCTAAGTGTCTTCCAGTTTTGTACTTCTTAATTTCTCTATCCATGCAGAGATTTTTCTGCAGCATTCATTTGATTAAAAAAGGTTATTGTTCGTCTTTAGTTTAATGGGAGTGCTGTGTGTGGAAGTAGTTGGAGTTAGCACATGATTTTCAGTCAAGGGCCATATTTGCATCCCAGGTCACAGTTCATCATGGCTCTGTTACATCAAAATAATATCTTTCCTGCATTTTGAGGGTTCAATACCCATTCCAGAGATTTGAGCATGTAATGCCACCTAACACTTCAGTGCACAACTGAGGGAGTGCTGTAGTGTACAAGATGCTGGCTTTTTAGAATGATTTGTTAAACTGAAGTTTAGTTGGCAGACTGCCTCTTGATGCCTCGAATGATCTTCTAACACAATTTTTGAGCAAGAGCAGAGAAACTCCACTGTTGTTCTGGCCAAGGTTTGCTTTTGACTTCTATTTGATTTTGCATAATTTATTTCTTTGCTGCTTTGTGCGACTTTATCAAGTACAAATTTGTGGCTTAAATCCCATGCTGCCTCAACACTTTGTGTGAAAGTTTTATTTTCTATTTGTTCTCTTTATTCCTCTCATGATAATGCTCCTTTTGCTTCTAGCTGTGGATTTGTATCCTAGTTTACAATCGCTCTGGGATTGTTCTGATCGATCAAAAGACAGTGTTTCCTGCATTTCATTGCACAATGGAACCTGGATATCTGTTTGGTCCTGCTGCATCCAAAAGCCTCTTCATGTGCAGGATGTTCAGCATCCACTGCAGCTTGCTGCTGTATCTGGGCTTGTTGGTGAACCTGGTCCTCTTCCATTTCTCTGCATGTCTACTGCATTTTGGCTGAACCTGTCAGTCATGTTCTCTGTGCACCAATATGAGATCACAAAGACCAGAGTAGGTTGTTTGCAATGTGCATAGTCATCCTTCACACATTGATGGATTGACATGCTGCTCTATACAGTAGGGCATGGAACCTTCTGGTAAGGAGGGTCATGGAATGACTTAGCATGAAGCTTTGACATTGTGCCTAATTCTGATGAAACCATCAGTCATTTTGCAGAGAAATAAGAGAGTATTGCAATTGCTACATGAGCACTAAAGCCTTCTCCACCAAGCCTCACATCAACTGCAGAAGGCATCATTGCACATAAGAGCTTCTTGTGTTATATTTACAGATCAAGTTGAGAGGGAATCACCTCCAGGTCCCCATGCAGCCTGTGAGGTCATGCTGTCACTTAACAGTTGTTACAAGTAGAATTGAGCCTTGGAAAGGGAGCAGTGGATGTCACCAATGTGGCACCAAGTGTTCAAGTTAATCATTTATCTTTGAGCCTTAGGTAATGTTCTTGTTTCTGAGTCAAAACAGTGGGCATGGTGAGAGGGGCACAGTGGCTCAGTGGTTGGCACTACTGCATTACAGGACCCAGGTTCAATTCCACCCTTGGGTGACTGTCTGTGTGGAGTTTGTACGTTCTCCCTGTGTTCGCGTAGGTTTCCTTTCAGTACTCTGGTTTCTTCCCACAGTCTATAGATGTGCAGATTAGGTGGATTGGCCATGCTAAATTGCCCACACTGTCCAGGATTGCACAGCTTAGGTGGGTTAGCCTTGCAGAAAGCAGTGTTACAGAAATAAGATAGGGGAGGTGAATCTCGGTGGGATGTTCTTCAGAGGGTTGGTGTGGACTTGATGGGCTGAAAGGCCTGCTTCCACATGGTGGTGAATCTATGAAAATATTTGTCTTTTGTATGTTCATGTCTTAAAATTTCACTCTCGTTTGGAGATTTGTTATCTTGCAGATGAGGCATTGAACTGAGGCCATGATCTGGATCTACATTGAAATCTCAGTGCAGTGATGAAGACACATGGTGTTCTCAGGTCATGTCTTGTCTATTTGACAATAGGCTCTAATTTTCAAGGAATTAACAGTCATTTCAGGATATACTTTGGGGGCAAATGTAAAATGGTGCTTATTGACAGCAGCTTGAGCTTTCAGTGTGTTCAATGTGAATAATGAAACAAGGTGGTTTGTTTTGTCAGTGGTTGCAGGATGTGTTGCTATGGTACCGTTGATGTTTCTTTTCAACCAGATGCTTTGTTGCTTTCAGCCAATGTTCTGTCAGTTAGCCCATGTGATCCCTAATTCTGTTCAAGCCATTGTAAACAGAGTAGAATCTGAAAGTGATTGGAGAGGCACAATGTGAAACCACAATGGGTGATGCTCTGGACAGTCTGTACACAGTATGGGAGCAAGGTGAAACCCACCTAACAAGGTCAGCTGTTCCCATCCAAATGGTGCTATAAATGTTATGAACTTATGAGTAGCACTGCATGCTTTAGTGTTCAGAAAAGGTTTGAAAAGGTACGTTGTGCCATCACAGATCAATAGATCAATGTTTAGATTCACAATAGAATTATAAACGATTGTTTAGAGTCATAGAGTCACACAGCATGGAAACATCGGTCCAACCAGTCCATTCTGAACATAATTCCAAACTAAACTAGTCCCCCTGCTTGCTCCTGGCCCATATCCCTCCAAACCTTTCCTATTCATGTACTTATCTAAGTCTCTTTTAAATGTTGTAACTGTGCCTGCATCCATTACTTCCACAGGAAATGAACTACTCTCGGTGTTAAAAAAAACCTCATATCTTTTTTTTTAAGTTTCTCTTCTCTCACTTGAAAAATATGCCCCCTCGGCTTGAAATCCTCCATTCAACAGAAAAGACTTACCATTAACCCTATCTGTATCACTCATGATTTTATAAACCCCTATAAGGTCACCGCTCAACCTTCTACGCTGTGGGGAAAAATGTTCCAGCCAATCCAACCTCTACAATTAATTGTATAAGTCATGCCCCGTTTATTGTACCAAAATGCAATACATTGCATTTATCCAAGTTGAACTCCATCTGCCATTTTTTAGCCCATTGACCCTTTTTGATCAAGATCTCTTTTTATCTTAGAAACCCTTCTTCATTATCTACAATGCCACCAATTTTAGTGTCATCCACAAACTTACTAACCATGCCTTTTGCATTCTCATTCAAACATGTGGAGTTTGCACATTCTCCCTGTGTCTGTGTGGGTTTCCTTTGGGTGCTCCGGTTTCCTCTCACAGTCCACAGTCCAATCATTCCATTATTGCCACTGGGTCAAAATCCTGAAACTACTTTCCAAACAGAACTGTGCATGTTCTGACAATCCAAAGCTGCAGTGATTCAAGAAGTAGTTCACCATGACCTTCTCTAGGGCGCTTGGGATGGAGATTAAATTCTAACATCACCGTTGATGCCACATTCCATAACCAAGTGATTAAAAAAAAATTGTGTGATACTGGACAAGAAGGAGAGTTCCTGTAGTACAGTGGTAGCCTCTGAGCCAGGAGACCTGGGTTCAAGAATCATTTGCTCCAGAGATGTGTAATAACAAGTCTGAACAGACTGATCAGAAATTATGTATCATACGGAATTAAGTCATTCAGTCCTTTCTTCCATGGCTCTTTAGTGGAACAACTCAACTTGTCCAATTACCTGTGTTCTTTCCCTGTTGTCCTGCGAATGTTAACTCTGTCAGGTTTATATATATGTGTGTTTGTACATGTGGAATATTCACATTCTTTTGAATCACTCCACATCTCTCTTTCAGCCAGTGCATTTCAGATCATGTCACTGCAAAAAAATCCTCATGCTGTCCCTGGTTTCTTTGTAAAACTAGATTCTGTGCTTACTGGCACTATGCCTAGTGTTTCTCTTTAATTAGCTATCTTCATTGTTCACAACATTGAATAACTCAGCTATGTTTCCTCTTACATTTCTTTGCTCTCAGGAGAACATTGTCAGCTTCTCCTACTGTCCAAGTAACTCAAGTTCCTCATCCTTGGTACTATTCTAGTGAATCTTTCCTCAGCCCTCTCTGAGCTGTTGATATCTTTATAAAATATCCTGCTTATAATCAAATAATGCAACATGTGGGCGGCACGGTGGCACAGTGGTTAGCACTGCTGCCTCACAGCGCCAGAGACCCGGGTTCAATTCCTGCCTCAGGCGACTGACTGTGTGGAGTTTGCACATTCTCCCCTCCGGTTTCCTCTCAGAGTCCAAAAGATGTGCAGGTCAGGTGAATTGGCCGTGCTAAATTGCCCGTAATGTTAGGTAAGGGGTAAATGTACGGGTATGGGTGGGTTACGCTTCGGCGGGTCGGTGTGGACTTGTTGGGCCGAAGGGCCTGTTTCCACACTGTAAGTAATCTAATCTAATCATGAAATATAATTTATCTATGGAATGTTCAGAAGACCTAGCCAGTACTTTTGAAGTATTCAACTTAAATGTTCTGTCCTTTTTACCTGAATAAAACCAGCAAGATCCCTTTACAGCTTCATCAAAGACTTGCGTACTAAGATAACCCATACAAGATTTATGAGGAATCACTCATTAATCTCTGTGTGGAGCTCACTGAAAACTCAGGGATGCGTCTGCTAGGAATGTCTGTCCCAGGCTGGGACTAGCCCAGAAACAGCACAAGTTCTGTTTCAGTGTTCCACGATAAATGATATTCCTTTTCAGTCAGACTTCATGTACCATATACAAATATATAGGTCTCTCTTTTACAAGGCCCCTTTTACAATTCTACTGTTTAGTTCATACACACTATGGGCTAGGATCACAGGTAGGCCAGTCAAGAAGGTCTGGGTTGATCTGATTACTCCACATTCTTGCCTATGCCCAATTACTTGGTTATCAAGAATCAATTGACCCTAGCTTTTAAAATATTTATATTATTTTTTCTCAATTTTCCAACCAAAGTGGTACAATTACACATGTTTTTGTGTGTTAAATTCCATCTGCTGGGTGTGCCTAGCCTCTCTATGCCCTCCTCATTGTTCCTTGGTTTGCGACAAAAAATCTGCAATCCAGTATATCTTGCCATATCAGATTGTATATTGACCTGTTGCGGTAATGGGCACACAGCTGTACCTGAAAACTGGTTTCAACCATGAACGCTTATTTTGTCTGGAGTGTGAAAGACCAGTGAGCAAAAATATGCAAAATATAACAGGAATTTGACTTTCTGGATCGGGAATTTCACAGCAAAGACAGCAAATAGAAATTCTGAAGGGTCCCAACTCAAAATGTCAATTTTCCTGGTCCTCCGATGCTGCCCGACCTGCTGTACCTTTCCAGCTTCATGTTTTATTGACTCTGACTTTCAGCATCGACAGTCCCCACTATCTCCATGTCGGAAATTCATTTTGATTTGTTCTTACTCGGCTCCTGGAATTCCACTGGAAACTGTGTTGGAAACCCCACCTCGGCAATAGCTTAGGCTCTGACTGAAACAATAATCATGAAGATGTTAACAAACCACTAAATTTGGGGACACCCTTCAAGCTAACCATGTCTGTTTTGTGCCTAATCAAAGAGGTCAGGGATGGTCAAGAGGCTGGAATTGATCGAGAACACAGATTGTGAAAGTTTACAGAACTGGACAGGAATAAAAGATAAGCAACAAGACCATGGAGGATTGGAACAGAATGACAAGCATTTTACGTTGGACACTGGAGATTGGTTCTGACGTTCTCTATTTTTATTTGAACTGGCAGGGGTGTGTATCACCTGTCACTTTGATATCACATTTGGAGCATAAGTTTATCACTTTGTGAAAAGGATTCCCTTTCATCTCACAGACCACAGTGAGTAGAAAGCTCTGCTGAGGTGTCCTGACAGCAGTTCAGCCTCTTCCCTTCTTTATAGCAGAAATAATTACAGTCTGCAGAGCGCCTGGGGAAATACAATTTCAATCTTCATTGCTTCTTCACAGTGCTAACAAGATGTGTTTATTCATTTGATTGTTTCTCAATATCAATGTCTCCTTGAGGAGCTTTCCTTATCTGTCTGGTTTCTGCTTTCCTTCAAAGTGGAGGTTTGCTGTGAAAAATCCATTATGCTTGAACATCCTCTGGGAAAAGTATTTTTTAATTGATTGCAGAAAGTGTTCCCAACAGCATATTTGGAATTCTATAGATGAATGTATCTCCACTCTCATCAGTTTATGGTTCAGCATTGGTCCACTCACATAGATTCTTACCACTCTTGCTTGAGGCATTTTCTTCATAGCAGAATCTGATTTGACTTTATTTTTGCCTGAAGCATATATTACTTGCTTCCTTGTAGTCTTTCCAATTTTCCTGCACCTCCAGCCAATATCAAGAAATCTTGCCAGAACCTAGAAGTCCCAAGAAGAAAGGTTCCTTTCAACGATTTCACAGGACAGTTTACAATATTGATCAGTGGCTTGATATCATCTAGCAGGGTCTGGCTAGGATGCCTGAGACCAAATGAATTCAGGAACAGGTCATGGTTTTGTTTTTCTGTCATTCGCCGTCACTAAATCACCAGTGTTTACCAATTGATCAAGTTGCATGCCTGGCAAGAGCAATGCAGACTGCCATCAAGTCATGGTTATACATCAATGAAGGGCTGAGGACTGGCTGTGTTAATATCATGGGGCACAAGCAAGCAGTGGGTTAGAAATATTGAATTCGTAAACTGAACCAGAACTCTTTGAAAGGAAAAGTTGTGACTCTACTAACCAGCTGTTTAATACCAGTGTTCAAAAGGTTTAAGCTAAACAAAAAAACCCCTCTACTTCCTCATAGAATCCTGACAGTGTGGAAACAGGCCATTCAGCCCATCAAGTCTACACTGATCCTGTGAAGAGCATCCCACCCATACCTACCTCCCTCATGGCCAGTTCACCTAACATATTTATCCTTGGACACTATGTACAATTTAGCATCTTTGGACTGTGGGAGGAAACCAGAGCACCCAGATGAAATCCATGCAGACATGGGGAGAATGTGCAAACTCCACACACAGTGCCCAGGCTGGTAGCGAGCCCAGGTCCCTGGTGCTGAGAGGCAGCAGTGCTAACCACTGAGCCATCGTGCTGCACTAAGAGTTACTAACCACAAGAAGAATGGATAAACAAATTGAATTGTTGATTTTAGAAAGGGAAAAGGACAGTCCATGTTTCTGTTCTGAGTCTCCTGCAAAGATCCATAGTAGGTAAAGGAGCAAGATGGGAATGTATTTGCTTGCATTTAAAGAAAAACTCTTTATCAATGATTTTGAGGTGCTGGTGTTGGACTGGGGTGGATGAAGCTAAAAATCACACAACATCAGGTTTATAGTCCAAAAGGTTTATTTGGAAGCACAAGCTTTTGGAGTGCTGCTCCTTCACCAGGTGGTTGTCCATCTGTCGAAGGAACAGCGCTCTGAAAGCTAGTGCTTCCAGATAAACCTGTCAGACTATAACCTGGTGTTGTGTGATTTTTAACTTTAATCATGCTATCAAAATTCACTCAGGGTGAGGTATGGAGACTGTCAAGAAAGAATAGAACCAGTGCCCAGCAAGACTTCACACCTCCAGCAGATGGGAGAAAATGAGAAAAACACAATTAAATGGAAAAATGATAGCAATAATTGGAAACATATAGAGCAAAACAGAGAAAGGTCACAGTGTCGTCTGCAATTATCCAGCTTGAAAGCAGTGTAAATGAGACTTGCCCAGAGAATCCTCTCTGCAGATTGGCATTTGTTAGTTCTGATTTGCTTGTAACAGAATAGTTTTTATATCTTAGTTTCGAGATCTGTAAGTTTAGCAATGAGTTCAGAACTAATCAGGCCCATTTCTTCTTCACTCCACACAAATGACTCTTAATGAGCGTTAGAATTGCCGAGTAAAATTTGAACAAAATGAATCCGATGCCAAAAAACTCTAATGGCTCTTGTTAAATGAAATGTGAAGCATCGTCTCAGACGATTTATGCATTGTGAAGCATTTGCAAGAGGTGTTCTGTAATGGTGACTGATTGTCCACAATTGAGCTGTCTGGAGATAGTTCGACTCACTGCACTATGTTGCATGTTTTACAGGAATTCTTCGTTGAACATCCAGATATTTTTTATTTTTTTCACCAACATTCCATAGCCACTTAGCTTTTCACCTGTCCTGTCAGACTTCACTTCTGACACTTCCAGCACCACGATGGATTTCTGCTTATTTAATCTTCCAGTCAGGAAAACAACAGAGTCAGGAGCAACACTGTTTTCACACTCCATCTGAACTGACTCTCTTTTAAAGGCAAACAGCAGCCAAACACATCACTCAATCCCATTGTCACCCACCACGGTGTTCAGCTTGAAAGTAAATCCTTTGTGTTTGGAAATGCAGGGCCAGCCCCATGGTGTTTGTCTGTTTATCACCAGTTTCTGTCAGTGTGATGAAGTTGCAGCATTTTGTATCACTGAACTGTCCTTTTATTCAGAAGCTTCAACAAATAGTTCTGTTTGAAGAGTTGAGTCTCAGGTCCAGTCAGGTGTTCTGAACTGTGAGGAGCTGGGTTCAAGGTAGAACCAGTGAGTAGTTGGAATAAGTAGTATGAATTCTAGGGAGCTGATCTCAGTGTGCTTGGGATAACATCACTGTTTAAACTACTATAAGCATCACCAGAAGGCAGTAGAAGTGTTGGAAAGGTGCAAAAGAGGTTTGAAGGATGATATCAGAAATGAGGGGTTATGTCTTTCAGGAAAAGCGTTTATTTTTCCCTGCAGATAAGCAAGAGTTTAGGCAAGACCTGAGAAAGCTTAATAAATTTAGGTGAACAAGTGAAAAATGGTTCCACAGGTGGACGAGACCAATAGGGAATTCAGGGAGAAACATTCATACCCTGAGAGAGGTTAGAATGTGCAATTCGTTACACTGTGGAGTAGTAGAGGGAATGACACAAATTGATTTAACAGGAATCTGGTGAAATTTGTGAGGAGAAAGGAAAAGAAGATGCTGCTGCTGATGTGAAATGGAGTGGAGTGATAAGACTTTGGTGTGGAGCTATGGGCCAGTTGGTGAGAATGATCTGGTTCTGTGTTGTACTTCCTGTGTAGTTCTCTGTATGGGCTGTGAGATTTACTGCATTATTGACCACCTGTTGACTCAATGCTTTCCTTGATTTTGATGCTGTGTGATGTTAAAGGGGAAGTATTTATGAATGTCAGAGCAGGTTAGATGCCAGCGCCTCCTCGCAGCCTTGAAATTGTGCGTTATAAATCACTTTCCTCGAATTAAATAGATGAAGACCGAAAGAATACTTCTCCTATCCTTTTTTTCTGAGCTTCTCAAGCAGGGGTTTTCAATGTTGTTTGAAAATTCCATTTACTCAAGGCCTCCAGTATCACATGTAGCTTCAAGATAAAGGCTGAGGACTGAAAATTGGACACAAAGAAAGAGAGAATGCCTTAAAAAAATCAATAGATCTCTCACCATCTAGGGACAAAGGAATATAGAGTTAACATTTCAAGCCAGTGAGGAAACACCTATACTGTTGGTGCAAATGGTAACATTCTTACTTTCTATGTTAGAAAGGTTGATTCCTGAACAGAGAAGGTGAAGAGGATTTTAATAGAGGCATTCAAAACCATAAACAAAACCATGAACCATTGACAAAATAAATAAGGAGAAATTGTTGCTGTAGAGCAGGTAACTGGAGGACTCCGCATCATATTCAACCACATAGACAAAGTTACTGAGGTAATTCTTAGGGATTGAGAAGTGCTACTTTTTGGATGAGATGTTGGAACCAGCCCATCTGTCTTCATCTAAATTAGGGCTGCATGTCCTGGATAATTTCAGTTTAAAGTCAAGGCAAGTATCTAATTTGGCAACAAAAGAAGTTTAGGGGGCATAGCTACAAATTGAGGGGTGATAGATTTAAGACAGATGTCAGAGGCAGGTTCTTTAGTCAGAGAATGGTAAGGGCGTGGAATGCGCTGCCAGCCAACGTAGTTAGCTCAGCCACATTAGTGAGATTTAAACAATCCTTGGATAAGCACATGGATGATGATGGGATAGTGTAGGGGTATGGGCTTAGATTAGTTCACAGGTAGGTGCAACATCGAGGGCTGAAGGGCCTGTTCTGCACTGTATTGTTCTATGTTCTATGTTCTACTCTTGATCCCCAGAATTGCTGTTGTTGTTCTAAGACTTTCTGTGTTCTGCTTGCCAGTCCTCATGTACCTACTATCATGAGGCCAGAGACGTAATCGAGCCTCAGGTTCTTTGGTTTTCTACTTTGTACCAAGCTCCACCTGACTTCACCTGAGAATTATATCGAGTGAGTATGACATGGGTCAGCCCAGAGTGTTGGATGTGAGGGGCTTGTCAGTGTGCTGAAAACTGGGGAAGTTCCCTTGTCCTTTCAGCATCTTTTGTACTGCTAGTAGTGAAAGGCCCAGTGTGGTGCAACCCTGCAAGTTCTCAAGAGCAACACCTCCAGTATTTGCATGCCTCTGCTGCCAAATTCCTCCACTGAAGCCAGTTTGAATTAATTTTAGTTTTTTTTCTCCAGTAACCATTGCCGTGATGTTTGATGTGTTTGCAGCTGCTGGGACTACTCATCTTGTGTATCGGTATTTACGCAGAAGTGGAAAGACAGCGGAACAAGACAATGGATGGCTTCTTTATTGCCCCAGCCATCATCCTGTTACTGCTGGGTCTGGGCATGTTCACCGTCTCCTTTGCTGGCATGATTGGAGCTCTGCGAGACAACCGACTGCTGCTGAAAGTGGTGAGCTGTTTGTTCGTAACCTAAATGCTTTTTGAGGACATGAGTTGGAAAGGTACAGAGAAGAAGGTACCAACATTTGCTGGCTTTCTCCAGGAAGCTTGCCAGAAAGCCTGGAACTTTTACATTTCCTTCCAGTGGCTCTCAGGTGGTTCCTGCAGGCGAGAGTGGAATATGAGGATTGAGCCAATGATATGACCAGGAGTGTGGAGAAGCTAGAGAGGTAAGGAGTGAGGGATCGACAAGGGAGCTAGAGTATTGGGAAGAAAGGTGTTTGGAAGCTCTCTATCGCAGTGGTAGGCAAATTCATTATTCCAATAAAGGGATGACATTTTTTTTTAATTTGAGCTCTTTGCACTGGAAATGTGAGTCGGTTTTCCTGATAGGCATTCTGCATGTAAATGCTCGTGAAAAAGACAGCTTGGCAGAAATACATTCACCGTCCCAATCACATTATCAACAAGTGACAAATAGAGGCCTCAGAAACATCACTGTAGAATAGGTGGCATGTGGGCTCATTATGCTGTTGCTCACTCTGGTGAGTATTTGCTGCTTTGGCCTCTGGATGGTGTGTTCGCTAAGGCCATATCATTGCTTCGATGGGAGGAGTCCAGTGGGCCATGGTGCATGCAAGTTGTCCAACCATGGTAAGGAGCTTGGCCAAGGGATGCAGTGTGACTGGGAAAGGTACAAGGGGAAGAAGGCACCAAGATTTCCCTGTACTCTCCAGGAAATAAAAAGTAATATCCTCAGTGGACTTACAGACAAACCCCCAGAGAAACTCAGAGCTGTTTAGCATGCATTTTAGAACATAAAACAGTACAGCTCAGTACAGGCCCTTCAGCCCTCAGTGCTGGGCCGACTTTTCAGCCTACTCTAAGATCAAACTAACCTGCATACCCTTCATTGTACTAACTTCCATGTGCCTATCCAAAGGTCACTTAAATGTCCCTAATGTATCTGGCAGTGCAGTCCTCGCACCCACGACTCTCTGTGTAAAGAATCTGCCTCTGATATCTCCCCAAAACCTTCCTCCAGTTACTTTAAAATTAAGCCCCCTTGTGATAGCCATTTCTGTCCTGGGGAAAAGTCTCTGGCTATCCACTCCATCTATCCCTTTCATCATCTTGTACACCTTTGTCAAATCATCTCTCATCCTTGTTCGCTCCAATGAGAAAAGCTCTAGATCCCCCAACCTTTCTTCATAAGACAAGTATCCTGGTAAATCTCCTCTGCACCCTCTCTAAAGCTTCCATATCCTTCCTATAATGCGGTGACCAGAACTGAACACAATACTCTAAGAGTGGTCTAACCAGGGCTCTATAGAGCTGCAACATAACCTTATGCTCTTAAACTCAATCCCCCAGCTAACGAAACACAACAAACCACACGCCTTCTTAACAATCCTATTAACTTGGGTGGCAACTTTGAGTGATCTATTAAAATGGATCCCAAGATCCCTCTGTTCCTCCACACTGCCAAGAATTCTGCCTTTAACCCTGTATTCTGCATTCAAAATTGACCTTCCAAAATGAATGACTTCCAGGTTGAACTCCATTTGCCACTTCTCAGCCCAGTTCTGCATCCTGTCAATGTCCCGTTGCAACCTACAACAGCCCTCCACACTATCCACAAATCCACCAGCTTTGTATCACCAGCAAGCTTACTAACCCGCCCATCCACTTCCTCATCCAAGTCATTTACAAAAATCACAAAGTGCAGAGGTCCCAGAACCAATCCTTGCAAAACATCACTGGTCACCAAGCTCCAGGCTGAATATTTTCCATCTACTACCACTCTCTGTCTTCTACAGGCCAGCCATTTCTGTATCCAGACAACCATGCCTCTTTACTTTCACAATGAGCCTACCATGGAGAACCTTATCAAATACTTTGCTAAAATATATTTCCACCACATCCATTGCTGTACCTTCATCAATGTTTTTTGTCACATCCTCAAAGAATTCAATAAGATTTGTGAGGCATGACCTGCCCCTCACAAAGCTATGCTGACTTTCTCTAATCAAACTATGGTTTTCCAAGTAATCATAAATCCTGCTTCTCACAATTCTCTTCAATACTTGCCAACACAGATGTAAGACTGACTGGTCTATAATTCCCATGATTATTCCTATTCCCTTTCCTGAACAAGTGAATAGCATTTACCACCCTCCGATCATCTGGCACTAGATCAGTGGACAGTGGAGACACAAAGATCATCGTCAAAGGTGCAACAATCTCTTCCATCACTTCCTGTCGTAAGTTAAGGTATATCGTGTCTGGACCAGGAGATTTATCTATCCCTATGTCTTTAAAAATTTTCAGCACATCTTCCTTCTTGTTCGAGCATATCAGTCTGTTTCATGCTGTCCTCAGAAACATCAAGGCCCCTCTAGGTTTTCCATTCCTTGGATGCTGGTGTTTATTGAGTATAGTCGTGATGGAGATGGTAAAAAGCTTGTTGGGTCACGAGAGCCAGGTTCCTCATTGGGTCTCAGTGCCACTGACCTGTGCTGCCTCCTCCGTCCAGACCTCCTGCTGCCCTCTCGAGGAAAGAACACCTAATATCTTTCCCTAATGGCCTGGAGGAGAGTCTGCAGTGAAGTATTGCTGAACCATGAGGCCATGCCACAGGTAAACCATGAGCAGGTCTGAGACATTGTTGGCAGCAGCCTCTTTCTTCCAGGTTCTGGAGAATGGTGCTGACAGAGTCTCCTGGCTCACAGGCAATCAATTGCAGGATCCTTTATAGATGGGGCCCTGACCTTGGACTCTATGAATCAGTGGCTGAGCCGACACCAAGCGAAGAGATTTACCTGTGCCTGTGTGCTTACTAAGCTGAGCTGCTTATGTTTGCTACAAGAAACCCAACTTGCCCCTAAGCGAGAATGTTCTTGTCCAGCCTCCTAACTTAGTCTGTCAAAAGGAAGATTCCAGCCCAGGATTGAGGAAGGAGTTACAAGGGAGTGATTGGGGGGAGGGAGCAAGTAGTGAAAGGGAGTTTCGAAGATAGTGGTTAGGAGCTGAGAGAAAGAGATGAGAAGCAGTTCAAGATCTTCACCCTGACTAGCGGAGGAATCGGCCTTCTTGATGTTGCACAATCAAAATTCCAGGTTGAAGAGTTGAAGTATTTTACTGCAAGGTGGGTTTCAAACTCCTGGAGAGGACTAAAATAGATATGGAAGGAGTCTGTAAACATCCACTGGTATTGTGAAAGGTTCAGTACAGTAATATCACAAGTCACTTTCAAAGTGATCAATCAATCAATAATCTTCATTGTTCAGACCTTTGACTGTAGGACTTGGAATGTTACATTGAGATTGTACATAATTTGGTGAGGCCTCTTCTGGACTCCTGTCCAGTTCTGGTCACCTTGTTATAGGATGGATATTATTAAACTGGAGAGAGGGTTCAAAAGAGAGGTACCAGGATGTTGCTGGGAATGGAGGGTTTGAGTTATATGGATAGGCTGGGATTTCTTTCACTGGAGCATAGGAGGCTGAGGTGTGACCTTACACAATCATGACAGGTACAGATAAGGTGAATGGCAGGTGTCAGTTTCTCATGGTGGGGGACTTCAAGACTAGACGGCATATTTTAAGGTGAGTGGAGAAAGATCTTAAAAAAGACATGAGGGACAATTGTTTTTATAGAGGAAGTGATGGTTGCAAGTACAGTTACAACACTTAAAAGACATTTGGATAAATGCATGAATGAGAAATATTTGAAGGGATATGCGCCAAGCGCAGGCACGTGGGATTAGTTTAGTTTATGGTTATGATTGACATGGACTGGTTGGACTAAAGGGTCTATTTCCGTGCTGTATGACACTATCACTCTAAAAGGAAATGAAAACTCACTTCACAGGCATTTATGGGCAGTACTTTAAAAGGGGTCACGTTTGGCCAGTCGCTGGAGGTAAAAAAGGTTTCAAATGCAGTAGTTGAGAAGGTTAATGCATAAGAGATGACTGAGTTTGGTTGTCCTATTGTGGGTTAACTGTCTCCAGCACACTGGAAGGATCTCATTGGTAGCAGTACAAACAGCACGTCAGGTATTGTGTGGGCTCCTTTTAATTTGAAAGTACCTTGTCAATCACATACTGCTTGCCATCGAGGATATTTTCTGTTTTCTTTTGAATAGCTTCTTGCAGGATTTTTTTTATCTTTGTACCTCGGCAATTCAAAGGCATGTTTATGTGTTTGCAATGCACTCGGCAGATGAGTCTGCCAAGGTTAATTACAGCTCTTGTCTCTTCATTGTACGCTCACAGGATGGAACAAGGCCTACATCCCACCTCCAGTGTGCCCTTTACACTCCAACAATAGCCTGGCAGATAGTATTTTCTGTATTTCCATTTACATGTTGGCACGAGGCCAGCTTCTCTGCCCTTGAGGGTGGTTGGAGAGGATGGGTGAATGTTGAAGCAGACTATTCATTTTATTGAAATAAGTACAGGTGAAGACCCCTTATGCTTTTGTGCATTAAAAAACCTTTCAGAAACAGTTATTCTAATTTCCTGCCAGTCTGTGTTTAATTATTTTTGATGCATTGAACAATCTAAATTATTTGTGATGTTCCACAAGAGCTGATCTTCCTAACTGTGATAGCCCTGTCATGGAAATGGAATGGGTCTCAGTGTGGCCAGTCCTTGCTACAAATTGCCCTTTCTTAGCTGCTTCAGGTGATAGAATTAGAATTGTTCCAATGTGGAAACAGGCCCCTCGGTCAAGCAAGACCACAACTGACCCAGACCCACCTCCTCAACTACCCGACCTCCGCCGGACTAATGCACCCAACCTACACACCCCTGAACATTATGGGTAATTGAGCCTGGCCAATTCACTCAAACTGCACTTCTTTGGATTGAGGAGGAAACTGGAGCACCCAGAGGAAACCCACGCACACACGGGGAGAACATACAAATTCCACACAAACAGTTGCCTGAGGCTGGGATCAAACCCGGGTCCCTGGTGCTGTGAGGCAGCAGTACTAACCACTGAGCCACCATGCTGCCCCCTTTCATTGCTGATCAGAAAACTTCAATGTCAAGAGAATATTCAGGAATGAGATTATAATGCTTCTGCTGACCTCAAACAAGTGTTGGGAGCAGGAGTCTCACCTGATTCAACTCAGGGCCAACTGAGACTGCTTGTTGTGCCCATATTGCCAACCTGGCTGAGATCAAATTCAATAAGAGAGGGAATTCCAAAGCTGCCTCAATCAAGTGATATATCAAGGCTATAGAGTTCTTTTTATTCATTGGATGTGGGCATCAATAGCCAGGCCAACATATATTGCCCATCCCTAATTGCCGAGATAGCATTTAAGAGTCAAACATTGCTACGGTTATGAAGTCACAGGTAGGCCTGACCAGGTAAGGATGAAAGTTTCCTTCCCTAAAATGTCATCAGCGAACCAGATGGGGTTTTCCAACTTTTGACGAAAGTTTCATGGCCATCATTAGTCTCTTAAATCCAGTTTTTTTTTATTAACTTCAAAGTCCACCATCTGCCATGGTTCCCAGACCATTGCCAGGGCCTCCAGGTTAATACCACTGGGCCATTGCCTCCCCTGAATGTTTCAGTGGAAAATGAGGAGTTGTTCCTTGAGCTTGTGTGCTTCATTCGGAATGTGGCAGCAAAGTCAAGGTCTCAACATTGAACTCAACAACTTCAGAAACGGACCGCATTTTGTCTGTTCTCCATTTTTCTTACATTCCCTCCTTCCCTGCTTCCCCCACAGATGTGCTGTGCTTATATTTTGTTTCTATTACACTTATTAAAATGGACCCATTTTCTCCCTTTCATAGCTTAATTTATACCCTCTATACATCCTTCCTGCCTTTCTCCAGTACTAACAACCCCTTTGTCTTCTGGACCTCTATACCATACACTCTACTAAGTAGAAAGAATAACTTATTTTCCAAGACCTTTCAGTTCTGAAGAAGAGGCACACAACACTCAAAACGTTGACTTTGTTTCTCTCTCCACAGATGCTGCAAGATATGCTGAGTTTCTCCAGCATTCTCTCGTGTGTTTCAGATTTCCAGTAATCACAGTATTTTGTCTTTCATCGAAAGAAGCTGCCTCATGAAAATTCAAACAGCCTGAAAAAAATGCCTGGAGGCTTTGTGAACTAATAGAAATAAACCATTCAGACTGGCCTTTTCTATACTGCTGTTCCAGAAGAGCACTATAATCGTCTTCTCTCCAAAACAAAACTACAAATGGCATTTATGTAGGACCACAAATGCAATAAAACAGCCTGAGGCATTCCACAGAATCACTAACAAACAAAATTTTCCTCTCAGCCTTGTGTAGAGTTATGAATTAAGGTAGAAATTTGGGTCAAAGAGATTGATTTTAAGATATATCCTAAGGGAGCAATTAAAGAGCTGGACCTGTGAAACAAGGGATTCAGAGCTGAGGGCCTGAGTTGTTGAAGGTATGGCCACCAATGCTGAAGTGATTCATATCAGATCTGAAAGTGTCCAGAGTTAGAGGAGTGCAGAGAACAGGGAGGGTTGGAGGTCTGGTGAAGTTTACAAAGGTAAGGAAGGAGGCAAGTTCAGGAAAGCTTTTGAAAACACAGATGAGAATTTTAAAACTAGCTCTGTAGCTACCTGTTCCATGGTAAAGAATTTCAAAGCTGGTGTGCTGCTGTGGTATCCAGACTATTCCTCCCAATGTCTGACGGATCATACCAAATGCACATCCCTTCAACAGTTTACATCAAGTAAGGTGTTGACCAACCAGCCTGCAACTGTAAAACTCACAACACAGTGTGCAACATTAGATGTGATTGCAAGATTGAACAACATTTGTCCAATACTCCAAATAATCCAAAGTACACAAAGATTCATGCTGACAGTCACCATGCTGACATACATTATGGTATAATTACATGTGCTGGAAGCTACACATATGATACACAGTAGGCAGGAAGAACACGTATACACAGACCACCTGTTTCAACTCAACATGATACCTGAGAGCCATTCTCTGATTAACTTTTCCGGGCAATATCTTCACCAGAGTCAACCCGCCTGTTTTAAAATCTAAACAAAATCTTGACAGTTAATTGTCAGTGACCATTAACTGGTGCATTTCTCCATTTCAACACCTCTAACAATCGAAGTCAACCAATCATACACATGTTGTTTTCCCTTAACTTTGTTATTTCTTCCAAATTGTCCTGATGAGTGCAAGATAATAAACTTTGACAAAATGTGTCTTTTCTCAGTAGTACTGAAATCTTTAAAATTCCTAAGGTTGAGTTCCTTTATGCTCCTTGATCAGAACAAATGGCAATGAAGAGACACATCCCAAAAGGATAACACTGCACGAACCAGCAAGAAGAGGGTTCGTTTTACCCTTGTGTACAGAATAAATCACATTTTATCCTTCTCACCTTGTTCTGGTGACCTCTCAAATAGTGAAAGAAATATGTTGCTGAAGTCCTGATGTCACCTTACACTTAACAGAGGGCAATGGCACAGCACATTTAAACCTGTTTGTTGTTGTTCTTTTATCCCAAATCTTTCCTGTGAACAAAATATGATAAGTAAAGATCACATGGCACCTTTCTGAAGGCAAATATTTCCTGGTGTCTTGACTAATCGTTCCTTCTCAGTGAATCTCATTGTAAACAACCTAACCATGATCAAATTCTCACTAGTTGGGCCCTTGCTGTGAATACAATTGCTGCTGTATTTTCTGCATGATGGCAGTGATTACAATTCAAAGTATTTTTGTCAAGGATTTTGTGATGTCCCAAGATTGTGAAGGTTATAACAGAAAAGCAAGTCTCTCTTCTGTTGTTTGTAATGATCCTTCCTGGGATAGTTACTGATGACAACACCATGCTGTATTTATCTAGAGAAGTGGATTTGCTTTATTGCATTGATCTCAAGATGTCAGACTGAGCTTCGATACTTTGTAAGGTCCGATTGTCCAGAGATATTGTTGCTCAAAACACCTGTATGCTTTCCTAATAATGTGTGTAGACCCAGCCAGCGGCAGAACCATCCCGAACACTGATGACTCTTGGTCTGTGTTCACCTTCCATGGATCTTATCTTCTCTTTTTTTCTCTTCCTTAACATTATCGGAGACACTTTTCACCTTTGAGCGCTCGCTCTGTTCCTTTTCTGAGTAGTGAGACGACATGATATCCCTACTACAAATTAAAACAGAAATAGCTGGAAAATCTCTGCAGGTCTGGCAGCATCTGTAGAGAGAAATTAGAGTTAACGTTTCAAGTCAAGTGATCCTTCTTCAGAATAGGATATTCCTCTTGTCTGCAACACATGTTCTTCCACCTTGGATCCCAGTACAGTAATGTGGGGAAGAGACTCAAGTCAGGTTCTCCCCTCTGGCCAAAGGACTTTGAGGACAACAGCAATGTTTCACAGTCGCACCAACCCAGATTTACTTAAGCACAGTGCTCCGAGTTGTACTGGGAAGTGTGGTTAATTCCTTCCAGCTGATTCCGATAAGAAGGACAAAATGTCATTGGCCATAAAAACGATTTGGAACACTGTATTTGAAAGATGCAATATAGACGCAAGTTTTCTCTTTCTAACTTAGCACAGTCTGGGAGTCAAACTTGGACCATTTTTGGTCTCAGAAGCTTGGCTACTATCTGAGAAGGTATGATAAAGCCAGAAATAAATTCATTGAATAATTCCAGAAATAGAAGAGTGTGAGCATTTAGTGGGCTGCATTTGCGAGTCCACAATTCTCAGTCAGAATAGGGAAGGTTGGATAATTCTCTTGTCTATCAAGCCAGGACGATCTTACTTACTGACAGTACTGAGACACTGTGACCTTTCTGCTAATTCGCACATGATTTTGAATGTGTCCTGTAAAACGAGAGCAGAATAATCATGAGCAGTTGGGTCTCAACTACTTCACTGCTAGTTCCAATTGAGCATTGATAACATGGGTTATTGTCACTCTGTCTTGGAACAATAGCAACATCAAAGTTAAGGTCATTTATTATCCAGGTAGGAAGGGAAAGGAAAAGAGCAAAAACTTGAGATAAAACCACAGCATTAGTACAGCCATTGTGATCACAGCTAAAATAATTTCAATTAAAGTGGTTGTCATGGGAATAAATGGGGTATTTAGTCCAAGTGTCACTTGTTGTGTCGGATTATCAGCAGGCTCCTTTGTATGGCTTTTAATGAATTTAAGTGCGAATGAAATGCTTCTGCATGTTAAATGCTCCTGTTCAGTCTAAACGTCTTAGCTTGTATTAAAATTCATTGCCACTTGATGTGATTTGCCTAACTTCTTGTGATAAAATTTAGTTAATTTGAGATGGTAGTTTGGAAGCAACACTGAAAAGCTGCATTCACCACTTGCCTGGATAAGTGCAACTTCAACAACTTGAAGTAGGACAAGGAAGCCCTCTTGATTGGCAGCACATCTAGAAACATTTACTGCCTCCACCGCTGGCGCTCCGTAGCAGCAGTGTGTACCTTCGACAAGATTCACTGCAGAAATGCACCATGGTGCCTTGGACAACACATTCCAAGTTCATGACCACTGTGTTAATAAGGACAAGGGCAACAAATACATCAACACCTGCAAGTTTCACTTCAAGTCACTCACCACCCTGACTTGGAAATATATCGTTGTTGATTTAGTGTCACTGGGTGAAAATCCTGGAACCCCCTCCCAAATGGCATTGTGGGTCTACTTATAACAAATGGATGACTGCAGTTCAAGAAGGCACCTTGTCAAGGGCAGTTAGAGGTGAGCAATAAATGCTGGCCCAGCCATCAATGCCCACATCCTATAAATGAATAATAAAATAAAAAGTTGACCACTTAAGGGATATTTTTGGCCCTTAACTGGTAATGAACAATAGGCTCAGTATCTGAGGCACCAGTTGCTCAATGTCCAAGAGAGAAATGAAGGGATGATAGCGGACTGAGTTCTGGCCTTTTGCCTCTGAACCAATGGTTCAAATGCTAACATTCTGGCGATTATTTTGACCTGTGTAACAGTCAGTTGGCAATCCATTTCACATTGGTCTTGGTGGCTAATTCCATTCATGTTGAGCTCGTCTCTCAGGGCTTTGCAGAAGATCTGATTGTGCAATGTAGAAGAAGCTGATAAGAATTTTCCTAACGGACTGGCTGTCATTCAACAGACATCAACGTGAAATGAAAATATCTGGTCATTACCAGATTTCTGTCTGTGGGAGCTTGCTGCACTGAGATTGTCTATCATTCTTCATACTTTCCAAAAGAGATGATGCTTCAAGATTTCTTTGATAGATTTGCAAGATTGTGAGGGCACTCTGTACATGCAAAATATTCTGTGTTTCTTCACGACTAAGCAGTCGAAAGCTATCGTGTTTTTGACAAAGTGAATAAAGTTTCAATGTAACTCTTGGTATTTGCCACTGAGCATACGAATTGCAACAAACTAGAGAGAATGGTGCAACATTGAAAGGGTCACTAGTGATTATGGCCCATCAAATTTCAGGGACAGGTTTGTATTTTTATTAAAATATCTATGTCAGTACTGTGAGCTGTCTCCAGCCCTTTAGGATGTAGATATTCAGGATGTGACAGCCAAACTCACCATGTCAGTTCCTTGGAGTTAATAACTGATTATTTCTGACCACCTGACAAAGTTAGTGAAATCATCTGGCTAAGTGCTATTGACAAAATTAATAAATAAGTTAACGTTTTGAATTTGGGTATTTCTGTAGTAAATTGAACAAGTCATTCAGCAGGACAGCAGCCCTTGGAGTTGATACACGGACAGGATCATCCCTTGTTTCAGAACACATATTCACACTGATTGACAGAGTTTGTGTCTCTGGGCAAGTGAGTTGTTTGCAACCATTTAAACCAAAATAAATGCTGAAGGTGCCTGTCATGATAGATTAGTCAGCGTGGGCAACAACATGAAATACTGCACCAAAGAAAGAGAGGAGTCCCTTTTCTTAGCCACTGTGTTTTGAAATGCAGGGGTTACTCAACCATGGACACAAAGCATGGGAGGAGAACAGAACCAGTGAGAGTGCATGGAGTTTTGATCCACAATTGACAGTCCTTGACTTCGTTCTTTCTATAAGCCAATCCATAGCGTGGTATCAACTGTAAGACAAGGTGGGTTAGACAACCTGTAAGTGTATGTATTTGTAATCCCAGCACAATAACCTATCTTTAAAAGGGCCATTGCCCTGACACTTAACATGATTATACACTTTACTCCAATCTGTTCACCACTACTCTCTGCTTTCTGTCTTTTGTGAAATTTTGTATCCATCCTGTTTTTGTTGCTTTTAATCTCATGCGCTTTTCTGGCAAGCTATTCTATAGCATGACTAATGTTTGAAAGTCCACATCCACCAAATCAATTTCATGTCACTCATCAATCCTCTTCAATACATCATCCAAGACCTCAACTAAACTCACCAAGCACTTTTTAAAATGCACACTTACTTTATTTTAAGAACCCAATTAAGCTCACAGTAACACCTTATAAAATAACCCACTACTTGCATTAAGCTGAGTAACCAATCATCGACAAGTGGTACAACAGCTTTCTTAAAGTAGATCTTGCCTTTTGTTTTGGAACTGCCTCAGGATTTAGCAGTGAAATGAGGGTTTGAGCTATTGATTCAGCTGTTCTGAGTATCAAAGCAGCTGGTAATAGGAGTTCTTTATTTGAACAGCACATTAACTTTAAGAACTCTCTAGCAAAGCAAATACACACTTAGCTTTCGTTTCAGCAAATAATATTAATTGTGTGCATGGAAGCCGTTGTTTTAGCTTGCTTGCTAATGGTGACAATCAAACTGAAGTCAGAGAAAAGGAATAAAAACAGAATCTGCAAGAGAAACTCAACAGCTCTGACAGTATCCTGGATGCTGCCAGGTCTGTGGAGATTTCCACCAGTTTCTGATTTTCTTTCCGACCTCCACCATCTGTAGCATTTGACTTATTATAACTGAGAAAAGGAACATGCATTCATCAAGTGATGTTTGCAACCTTATGTCGTCAGTGAAATACTCTTGAAATGTAATCACTTTTGTAACGTAGGGATCATAGCAGTCAAGCTCATCCCAGCAATCTCTCACAGACAGAAGTGTGCAGCTGACCAGGTAACTTGTTTGAGATGTTGGTTCAGGAATAAATATTAGTCACTGCATTGTAGAACTGCCTTGCATTTCTTTGAGGACCTTGCTGGATGTTGGTGCTTGCAATGAAGAAATAATGATACTGCAGTGGGTGCTGATGCTAAAAAGGCCTCCATTTCAACCAGATCAGGGACAGTCATGGTGTGTGTTTGTGGGAGACATGAATTTGGAAGTGTTGGTATTGGATTAGGATGGATAAAGTTAAAAATCACACAACACCAAGGTTTATTTGGAAGCACTAGCTCTCGGAGCGCTGCTCTTTCATCAGGTGGTTGTGGAGTAGAAGATTGTAATACACAGAATTTATAGCACAAAAAGTTTACAGTGTGATGTAACTGAAATTGTACATTGAAAATGACCTGGATTGCTTGTTAAGTCTCTCACGTTTTAGAATGGCCACGTTGGTTTCACTTCTTTCACATGTAAATCCAGAACCTTTTTTTAAAGTTACATTCTCGTGAACATAATAAGTGCTGTGTCGGCTCAGATAATGCATTGAAGGTGTGAGGAGCCCTCTGTGAGACTGTCTGTGCCACATTGTTCAGACTGATTCTATTTCTAAAAAAGGGATTTACAGAATCTTAGATGGATTCACACAGTTTTTGAGCAAAATAAAATGTAATTCTGCAAGTACAAATTCACCCCACAAACTTATATATGTGTGTGTGTGTGGGGGGGGGGGGGAATGTATATAAGTGTGTGAGTGTAAAGGGATACATGTCCTTAAGAGGTGTGTGTGTGCGTGTGTGTGTGTAGTGCAATGGTGGTCACCTGTAATGTGACATGAATCCAAGGTCCCAGTTGAGGCCATCCCCATGGGTACCAAACTTGGCTATCAGCCTCTGCTCAGCCCCTTTGTGTTGTTGCCTGTCCCAAAGTCCACCTTGGACCATAGTCACTCGATGGTCTGAGGTCAAATATCCAGGACCGCTGAAGTGTTCTCCGACTGAGAGGGATCTCTCCTGTCTGTTGATTGTTGTGTGGTGTCCATTAAGCTGTTGCCGTAGCCTTTGCTTGGTCTCGCCAGTGTACCATGCCTCAGGGCATCCTTGCCTGAATATTATGAGATAGACAACATTGGCCGAGTCACGTACGTGGTGGGCTCTTGTCAATGGTTTTACTAACATCCAAGTAAATATGTCTACTGCTCTGCCCTTATCAATCTTCTTCTTGGTCACTTCCTCAAAAACTCAATTAACTTTCCCTCGCACAGAACCTTGCTGAGTATCCCTAATCATTCCTTCTTTGCCAGTGTGAGATCATATTCCCAATTTGGTGTTAGTCATGCAATATTCGCAGCTGAAAGTGTGTTGCTGGAAAAGCGCAGCAGGTCAGGCAGCATCCAAGGAACAGGAGAATCGACGTTTCGGGCATAAGCCTTCCTTAGGCTTATGCCCGAAACGTCGATTCTCCTGTTCCTTGGATGCTGCCTGTCCTGCTGCGCTTTTCCAGCAACACACTTTCAGCTCTGATCTCCAGCATCTGCAGCCCTCACTTTCTCCATGCAATATTCATAGTGCAATTATGCTTCTGTGACTACAAACTGTGAATCCTCAACAAACTCAAAGAGCCACAGTACATAGTATATAGAACAGTACAGCACAGTACAGGCCCTTTGGCCTTTGATGTTGTGTTGACCTTTTATCCTACTCTAAGATCAAACTAACTTATATACCCTTCATTGCACTATCTTCTATGTGCCTATCCAAGAGTCGCTTAAATGTCCCTAATGTATCTGGCAGTGCATACCTCACACCTACGACTCTCTGTGTAAAGAACCTGCCTCTGATATCTCCCCTAAATCTTCCTCCAATTACCTTAAAATTATACCCTCTCATGATAGACATTTCTGCCAGACATCTCTGACTTTCCACTGTATCTATGCCTCTCAACATCTGGTACACCTCTATCAAGTCACCTCTCAACCTTCTTCACTCCAATCAGAAAGGCCTAGCTCCCTCAACATTTCTTCATAAGACATGCCCTCCAGTTCAGGCAACATCCTGGTAAATCTCCTCTGCAGCCTCTCTAAAGCTTCCATATCTTTCCTATAATGAGGCAACCAGAACTGAGCACAATATTCCAAGTGTGGTCTAACCAGGGCTATACTGAGCTGCAGCATAACATCACTGCTAATGAAAGCCAACACATTGTGCGCTTTCTTAACAACCCTATCAACTTGGATGGCAACTTTGAGGGATCTGCGGATGTGGACCCCAAGATCCCTCTGTAGATTAGATTACATTACATTACAGTGTGGAAACAGGCCCTTCGGCCCAACAAGTCCACACCGATCTGCCGAAGCGCAACCCACCCATACCCTTATATTTACCCCTTACCTAACACTACGGGCAATTTAGCATGGACAATTCACCTGACCTGCACATCTTTGGACTGTGGGAGGAAACCGGAGCACCCGGAGGAAACCCACGCAGACATGGGGAGAATGTGCAAACTCCACACAGTCAGTCGCCTGAGGCGGGAATTGAACCCGGGTCTCAGGCACTGTGAGGCAGCAGTGCTAACCACTGTGCCACCGTGCCGCCCACACTGTACTTCCACACTGCCAAGAATCCTGCATAAAACCTGTATTCTGCATTCAAATTTGACCTTCCATCTGCCACTTCTCAGCCCAGTTCTGCATCCTGTCAATGTCCCATTGCAACCTACAACAGATGTCCACACTATCAACAAATCCACCAACCTTCATGTTATGGGCACATTTACTAACCATTCTTTCCACTTCCTCATCCAAGTCATTTATTGAAAATCACAAAGTGCAGAGGTCCCAGAACCAATCCTTGCGGAACACCACTGGTCACCGAGCTCCAGGCTGAATACTTTCCATTTGCCACTACTCTCTTCCATGGAGCAGTTAATTCTGTATCCAGACACCCATGCCTCCTTACTTTCTGAATGAGCCTACCATGGGGAACCTTATCAAACGCCTTGCTACATCCATGAACACCACATCCATTGCTCTACCTTAAAAAATGTGTTCAGTCAGATCCTCAAAAATTCAAAAGGTTTGTGAGGCATGACCTGCCCCTCACAAAGCCATGATGACTATCTCCAATCAAACTATGGTTTTCCAAGTAAACCATAAATCTGTCTGTCAAAATCCTTTCCAGTACTTTGCTCATGATTGACATAATACTGACTGGTCTGTAATTCCCAGGATTATCCCTATTCCCTTTCTTGAACAATGGAGTAACATTTTCCACACTCCAGTCATCTGGTACTACTTCAGTGGACAGTGAATATGCAAAGATCACCACCAAAGGTGAGCAAGCTCTTCCCTTACTTCCTGTAGTAACCTAGGGTATATCGCGTCTGGCCCAGGGGATTTATCTATCCTTATGTCTTTCAAATTTCTTAGCACAGTCTCCTTCCTGCATCAACCTGTTCCAGCATATCATAGAAACATCAAGGTCCCTCTCAGTAGTGAATACTAAAGCAAAGTATTCATTAAGTGCCTCACCTATTTCCTCTGACTCCAGGCACAAGTTCCCTCCAATATCTCTCATCGGCCCTACCCTCACTCTGGCCATCCTCTTGTTCCTCACATAAGTGTAGAATGCTTTAGGGTTTTCCTTGTTCCTACCTGCTAAAGCTTTTCAAGGTTCCCTTCTAGCATTCCTCAGTCCATCCTTAGTAGTTCAAGTTTTGATCATGTTCAGACTTATTGTCCCAATGTGTGCAGGTTTAACTCCCTTCTTACTTGTCCACACCACAAGGAAACATTGGCAATCAAGAGTTGACACGTGCATGCTCAGATTGTTAGATTCACATAAGTGTTGACACATTTGAATTTCGGGAAAGTAGTGATAAAGTGGTCCTCAGTCATACTACACAATGGAATATGAAATTAACTTAAGATTGTGAATTTGCCATTTTTTTTGTCTGCCGAGGCCACAGTTAAGGCCTTCATTTTGAGAAGGATTGGAACTTGAGACAGACATCATGACTTGCTTTCTAAGCTCCATTCCTTTGCCACTCATTCATTTCTTCAGCCGAGAAACTGTCTGAGGCCAAACAGAGTTGTTCAGAATTCAGCATCCTCGGTTATTATTTCTCTCCCATGTTTTCAAATGCTAAGTTCGAAGCGTTTCCATGTCTTCATCTCCCCTAAGTTTTAAGCAGTTCATAAAAATGACTTCTTTCAGCAAGCTCCTCATCAACAGTCTTACAACTTTCTGTGGTTCAATGTTCAGCTTTGTCGAGTAACATGCCTGCACTGTGGGTCACTTAACTGTGTTAAAAGCTGCTGTTTTAATTAATGTTCTATTTGTGCACTTTGCAAAAAACACAGTGTTTGGGGCAAAATCTGTGAATTCCTCAGCTCACGCTGTCGGCAGAAACCCTGCAGTGGTCAAAGAACACTCACTGTCAACACTGACTCACAGAATCTAGGGAATTGTCAACAAATGCTGTCATGCCAGGGCAAGATGCCCATATTCAGTGAGCACTCAGGCTTGGCGACAGGTTAGCGATGTGCCATCGAGCTGAATTAAAACACTGGGAAGAAAGGCTTTGTTCTAATTTCAAAAACAAACATATGTGACTCGTTTGTACACAAGCATCAAACGTGACATTTAGACGGAGTAGCCTGTCATCCTTTGGCTATTCCCAAATCCTCCAAAGCTAAAAGATAGAATTTGGAAGCCACTCACTGTTACCTTTTGGCAAATGCCAGTTTGCACATCGCAAGTTCCCAGAAACAACCGAATGAATGTTCAGATAATTTGCTCTTTATCTCTGACACTTCAGTTCCACTGAGACTTGATGTCAGCAGTGGAATCTTACTACTTTTGCTTGGCTGTGATTTGGGCGAGAGTGAAAACTCTGTTGAGTGATGTATCTTTCTCCTGCTGTTGTTCAAACTTAAGTGATGAGCAGCTTTCTTTTCAAGTCCCTGCTTGTCATCTTTAATATGATACATTTTCTCCTGTTGACTGCAGCAGGAACGTGACTCGATGCTAATTTTGCACCAGATCCTTTGTAGCTGAAGGAACCAAGACAGTTAATTAGTGCTTAGTTTTAGTTTTAATATGTTGGATCTGAATTGAATTTTTTTTCTGACACAGGATTTGTCATTGGGACTGTCGTGTGCACCTGCTTTGCTGCATGAACAAATCCTAGAACAGATTGGTGTCTGCAAAACAAACAGTGAATTATTCAGTTCCGAGAAATAAATTAATTTCCCTTCCAAGCTCTTCCTTTTCAATACACTCCAATCTATTGAGCAGGCAGCTGCACTTCAAGACTTAAGAACACCAAATAGAACTGAGCAAATTCTAACTTTACATTATTTCTTTCTCCTTATCCCATTGTTACTACTTATGGGATCTGACTATGTGCATTTTGGAAACAAATTTTCCAGACAACTTGAAACTGACTCAGTTTATGGAAACCCGAAGTTCTAAGGTGCAGAATTGTTGAAGACTAACGTATATTTTTCATGGCTCCATCTGTCAGTAGGCAGCTCCTCTTTGTTAAGAATCTGTAGAATTAACAAATGACTGAGCAAGATTGAAAGCTCATTGTGGTCATTTGAAAAGAGACCCTGACTCTATCTGACTAATTTCATTGGAGGATATTTTGAACTGTGCCCCATCAGTAATACATAATTTTTTTCCGAAAGAACAAGGTCTTGCTATTTGAGTTAGTGTTTGTGACTCAATTGTTGAACACTATGTATGTGTGGGTGTGCTGAAGTCAGCATTCTGCATCTTTACAATAGGTGAGGATTAATTTACATTCAACTGCTGCTAACTGACGCTGACCCCTTGCTTCCTTGGGTATTTATTTTCATCACATTAATAGTTTTACTCGGTTTTTGTGTGCAGAAGTGTGCATCTGTCAGGAACTGAATTTAATTAGGATAGCGAGTTATAGCAGACCAAAGACTGTCAAATGATGCAGTGCATGCTGAACAGTGCTCTGGTGACAAGATACTCACTCAAAACTGATCCTTAGACAGTGCAGAACTCAGGAGGGAGTGGTCACGTCACCAGGATGAAACTCTGGCGAATGTAGTGAGTGTCCCACCACAGTAAAATCTGCAATGGAAAGCTCATTTCAGTAATGGTGACCATGACAACTATCCTTGACTGTCATTATATTATCTGCTACGTTCTTCAACAAAGGAAATCAGCCATCCCTACCTGGTCTGCCTAGATGTGACTCCAGGCTAATAACAGAGTGATCTATTTCTGATTGTCTTCTAAAACAACCTAGCCATGCAGTGCAAGGGCAATTAGGACATGCAACAAGAGCTAGCCTTACCAGGCACACAAACATTCAATGACAGAATAAAGAAAATGAACTGTTCTAGTACAAACCTCTGACATTCTACTTCTTCCAGGGCACTGACCCTCCAATAGTGCGGCATTCCCTCAGCACTGACCCTGTGACAGTTCAGCACTCCCTCAGTAATGACCCTCCGACAGTGTAGCACTTCCTCAGCACTGACCCTCCGACAATACGGTACTCCCTCAGTACTGGCCCTCTGACAGTGCAGCAGTTCCTCAGTACTGACCCTCTGACTGTGCAGCACTACCTCATTACTGACCCTCCGATCGTGCAGCAATTCTTCAGTGGCACTCCCTCAAGATTGTCCCTCTGACAGTACAACACTCCCGCAGTGCTGACCCTCCGACAGTGTTTGACAATGCAGTGCTCCCTCAGTACTGTGCTTTAATATAAAATGGGTGACATGCTCAATTTCTGGAGCATGACTCAAACCCCGTCGTTCTGAGTCAGAAATGGAAGAACATATGAAACAGAGGGTACAAGTCTAAAGGTCGTGCAGGAGCAGAGGGACCTGTGTGTATGTATGCACCAATCATTGAAAGTAGCAGGACAGTTGGAGAGAGCTGTTCATAAAGTATACTGTATCCTGGATATTTTTAATAGGTGCACTCAGCAAGAAGACAATGTTGAACTTGTGTAAGACATGTATTAGACCTCAGCTCAACTATTGTGCACAATTCTGTCTGGTAATGATGTGAACACATTAGATAGCAGTGGGGAAACTATTGGAAGTATTTCTGAGGGACAGAATTAATCTATACTCAGAGAAGTAGGGATTAATGAAGAACAGTCAGTGTGGTTTTGATAAAGGGAGGACACGTCTGACCAGCTTGATTGAATTTTCAACAAAAATTCCGTGTATAAATAGGAAAATGCATTCAAACTAGTCGACTTGGACTTCAACAAGGCTTTTGACAAGGTGCTGCATGGGAGACTGATAGCAAGGCTGAGAGCTTATGGTATCCAAGATAATTTGGATCCACAATTGGACTGAGTGGCAGGAAGCAGAGCACAATGTCCGAGGGGGTTTTGGGCGTGGAAGTCTGTGTCCACTCGGGTTCCACAGGGCTCAGTGTTGCTTGAAGTATACATAAATAATTTAGACTTAAATGTGGGAGGATTGTGGATGTTACAAAAAATAATGGGGTGGGAAATAGTGAGGAAGGTAGCCTTAGATTGCTGGAGGACATAGACTGGTCAGATGGGCTGATCAATGGCAAATGGAGTTCAAACTGGAGAAGTGTGAGTTGATGCATTTGGGCAAGACGAACAAGGCAAGGATATACATAGTGAACACCATGGGAAGCATTGAAGATCAGAGAGACCTTTGTGTGCATGTCCACTGGCCCCTTAAGGTATCTGGACAGGTGGATAAAGTGGGACTGAAGACATATGGGATACTTGCCTTCATGAGTTGAGGCATAGAGTTTAAGAGCAGGGAGGTTATGCTGGAACTGTATAAAACATGGGTGAGGCTGCAACTGGAGTATTGTGTGCATTACAGGAGGGATGCGATTGCAATGAAGAGAGTGTAGAGGAGTTTTACTAGGAGAGTTTTAGTCTTAAAGAGAGATTGTACTGAGCAGAGTTGTTTTCCTTGGAGCAGAGCAAACTGAGGTGGGACAATATGACTGGGAAGTATAAAGTTACCAGGGGCATTGGTTAGAGATAGGAAGCAACATTTCGTTTTGGTGGAGGGATCAATGACCAGAGTACACGATTTAAGGTTAGGGACTGGAGATTTTTCCTTACCCAGAGGGTGCTCTGAACCTGGAACTCACTGCTGTAAGGTGGTAGAGACAGAAATCCTCATTACATTGAAGAAGATTTCGATGTGCGGTTATGATGCCAAGACACACAAGGCCTTGGGCCAGGTGCTGGAAAAAGGAATTTGAATGATGCTTGTTCTGGATTGGTGCAGACTCAATGGGCCGAAGGGCCTTTTTCATTGCTGTAGGCCTCTATAACACTATGCACAAGTGCAGAAGTAATTTACAAGAGTGATTCCAGGGAAGAATAACTTCAGTTATGAAGACGGATTAGAGATATTGGGACTGAGAAAAAGGCTAAGAGGAGATTTGATAGAACTTTTCAAAATCACGAAGGGGCTGGAATGAATAGATCAGGAAAAACTGTTTCTGCTCATGAAAAGGTTTTAAGTGAGAGGGCATGGATTTCAAGTGCTTTGCAAAAGAGGTGAGAAGAAGACGTTTTCACACAGTGAGCGGTTCAGGTCTGGAAATATGGTGAAGGCAGATACAATTGAGGCATTCAAGAGGTGCCAGCCAGAACAGCTGCATTTGAAGAGTCTGCATACTTCTCCAACCTGTCCCATAATGGGACACAGGCAGTAAGTGTCCGTTTCTCAACCCTGCTCCCATCGAAGTCAGGAACCTAAAGATGAATATAATTCCTCTCTAACTCACCACAGTTATCCTTGATGCTATCTTCCCAGAGCATTAACCAGAGCTTCCACATTACTCTTCCAGTGACTTGACCATGATCCTACTACCTGATCACAGGGAAGCAGAATAGGGATTCTAACTGGCCTACGATGCCCTGAGAAACAAATGGGGAGAATCGATCAAATGTCCCAGCTCTGCCCTGTGATTCCTGCTGGAAGGTAGCTGGGGATGTGTAAAAGTTAAGAGTCGTGCTCTAATGAAGTCACTGATCATGTCAATGGACGTACTAAAAAATGAGATTCTTTGCTGTTGTGTGGAATCCTTGTTTTGGAGCCAAAGTATGTCATTTGGAAATGTAGGTGAGGAAGCTGAGACTGCTGGATATAGCCAAGAACAGAGCCAAGAACACCACACTCAGGAGATGGATGGGAGAGGTGGTTCCCTACAGGGAGGGAAACAAAGGCATAAGAGCTTAACAGAACTTGATGTGAATTGCATTTGAACTTACTCAGAGAAATAGACTACATTGCAATGAACATTGCTGTAATTAAACTCACTTGAAATCAGATTGAAAAATTCTTCAACCAAGAGTGAACAAATAAATGCTGCTTCTCTTTTTAATAATGTACTTGTTTTCTTTCCTACATTTGGAAATATAACCCCCTCAGGTTTTAATTTCACTAGTTCAGTGTTCATGATCTATAAACCTCTTTGATTACAGCAGGATTTTTCGACACAGTGAATCATCTCTACACACCGAACCATAATGACTCATGATGAATATTGGACCCTCCTCAGGGATAACAAGCTCGTTACAGTATTTGCATAATAAATGAAATGGTTCTTCAGGAGAAGGGAAATATATTTTCAATTAAATTTAACACAACACTGTCAAAGAGCTGAGAATAATCTGTGATTTGTTTTGTGATGGAATGATGGATGATGTACAGTATTTCACTTATCCAACTCTCAGATCAAGTATCATAAACATAAGATACAAATGGAAAGGATGAGAAATATCCTGTGTGTGTTGCTTTCAGTTCTTGAGAGTGCATTTTGTCTCAAATCTGTAATTGCGCACCAGTAATTTGATGGCAAATGTTTTGAATGCATCCCTTCAATAAAGATTGAATCATATTGCTACAAAGAGGTGTGTGGATAAATTCAGAATAAAGTTGGGAACACCGGCAAGAGGCAGCCAGAATTTGCCTGGGGAACCCATGGTGTTGTGGGGACTGGATGGACCTGTCTGCCTTCTATCTCTTGCCTGACTGATCCATTGTGTGGGTCTCCTGCATTTCTCCCATTTCGAGCCCTTCTCAGGTTTTGCTGTGATAGTCCATCAGACCAAAGGGATGATTGAAGAATGCTGCATTGACAGAGGACACTGGGTTTAGAGTTGGTCATTTCACCTCTTGGACCAGGCTTTTCAATCCCATGCTGCGTCTGTGATAGGCCTTTGAAATGTCCCCAGCTCGATTTTATGGCCAAGACCCCAGTTCAATATGCCAGTTTGACTGCATTTCCCCAAAGGCCATGGATCAGGGAGGGGGAGTGTCTTTTTATTTCTTCATTGGATGTGAGCATTTCTGGCTGGGCCAGCATTTCTTACCCATCTCTGGTTTCCTTGAGAAGGAGATGGCAAGCTGTCTTCTTGAATCACAGCAGTCCATTTAAACAATGAAGCACTTGCTTGTGGTTGAGTGCAGGGAGTTTTTATCTAACCTGACTGATCCGGTGACTCAATGATTAACATTGCTGCCTCACCCTTGGGTGACTGTCTGTGTGGAGTTTGCACGTTCTCCCCGTGTCTGCGTGGGTTTCCTCCCAAAGTCCAAAGATGTGCAGTTTAGGTGGATTGGCCATGCTGAATTTCCCCATAGTGTCCAGGAATGTGTAGGCTAGGTGGATTATAAATGGGAAATACAGAGATAGGGTGGGGAGAATGGGTTTGGGTGAGAATGCTCTTTGGAGGGTCACTGTGGATTCATTGAGCCAAATGGCCTGATTGCAGACTGTAGAGATTTTGTGATTGATCTGCATATATTCCAGCTTAAGCTTGTTGCCTATCTTCTGTTAGTGGTGACACCCTCACTCTCCTCAGCCCTAAATTCTCACTGAATCTTCCCTTATGTCACTCTATGTTTAAGACGACGTTTGAAGTCTACCTGTTTTATCTCTTGCATATGCAAAGTTTGGTCTAATTATATTTCTTTTCACGCATGTTCAGTCATTTTATTATGTTAAAGGTGTCATATAAATGTGCTAGTGGTTTTAACAGCTTTTGCCTTGAAAAATACAAACAAAATCTATTTAAAAAGAAATCCGTGAATTCTGGAGATTGGTTTGTCAGAAACAGTTGTCATTGGATGAATCTGGAATTTTCTATCCTCAGTTGGCGGCACGGTGGCACAGTGGTTAGCACTGCTGCCTCACAGCGCCAGAGACCCGGGTTCAGTTCCCGCCTCAGGCAACTGACTGTGTGGAGTTTGCACATTCTCCTTGTGTCTGTGTGGGTTTCCTCCGGGTGCTCCGGTTTCCTCCCACAGTCCAAAGATGTGCAGGTCAGGTGAATTGGCCATGCTAAATTGCCCATAGTGTTAGGTAAGGAGTAAATGTAAGGGTATGGGTGGGTTACGCTTCGGCGGGTCAGTGTGGACTTGTTGGGCCGAAGGGCCTGTTTCCACACTGTAATCTAATCAGTGTGCTTAATTCATAGAATCTAATTCTCACATATCCTTTTCACCCATATTAATCCTTGTTATTGTCACCGCTCCCAACTCATTTTTGTTTGTCTTTTTGTTTCCTGCAGTTTAAGTGGACGCTTGTCACTGTGGTGGTTCTGCAGTTGATTTTCGTAATCGTTAGCGTTTTGTGCCGCAATAAGGTAGGTCTGATTGCTTTTCCTTTCACATCGTACCTTCTTCAATCATTTTCCTGACCCAGCATGGTGGAAAATTTGATTGGCGCCACATCCAGAAACATCCACTTCCTGCACCACCGACACTCACCAGCAGCAGTATGTACCATCTAAAAGATGCACTGGAGAAATAACACCAAGGTTTATGAGATAGCATTTCCAAAACCCACGACCACTTCTATCTTGAAGGACAAGGACAGAAAATACATGAGAACACCACCCCTTGCAAGTTCCCCTCCAAATCACTCATCATCCTGACTTGTAAATATATCACTATCCCTTCAGTGGCACCTGACCAAAATCCTGGAATTTTCTACTTTATGGAATTGTGCATGTACCTGCACCAAATGGACTTTAGTGTTTCAGCTCACCTACCACCTTCCCAAGGGCATTTAGGGATAATGCTACCCACCTATTCACACTCACATACCTTGAATGAATAAAAAGACAAAATCAGCTGGGCTTTGCACATCTCAGTGTTTCTGTGAGCATATTAATGTTGAGGGTTGATCCTAAACTAATTTAGATTTGGACATTCCCAGCTTTCAACCTAGAATCAAAGGTCTTAGGTTGAACACTGTGAAGAATAATTAGCCAGCCCTCCCACATTTGTGTTGATATGGACGTGGGGAGGTGCATGTGTGTGTGTGTATGTATTTGTTCATGTACGTATGTGTGTGTGAAGGTGCACGATAATTTGTGTGTCAGTGTAGGTATTTATGTACATTGTACGTGTAAGTGTAAAAGGACTGGGCTATGTTGAAATGGTGTGTTGATACTGTCCTGAGCATCCACTATTAGTCTGGGGGGGAAGGGAATGATAATTAAAAGGAGAAAATAACATTAGTTTGTTGGTTGTCACTGGTTACGGAAAAGGCCGGCCTCGGTTAGCTTTTTGTTGCATGTTAATAGTGTGAATTTGTCTTGCAAAGGTCTCACTCTCTAAATGAGTCAACATTTAATTGCAAATCTTTGTAAGTCTTATCCCCTCCACTGAGCTGGTCATTAAGAGCCATTTAAAGAAGCTATATCATTTTCAAAAATGAATTTATGGTGCATATCCCTAGTTTTTCTCGCTCCATTATTGGTGAAGTTGCCCTCAGCCGCTCAGGCTCAAAACTCTGGAATTTCTTCCCTCACCTCTCTGTCTCCTTTGAATCTACCTCTTTCACCAAACTTTTGATCACCTGTTCCAATGTCTGTAAGACAACTTCTCTCCTTTTTGACTACCCTGTGAAGTGCCATGGCATGTTTTACTCTGTTCAAATGCTGTAACAATGCACATCATTGCTGCTAGTGGGTTTTCAGCAGAGAGCATTGATGGATTGTGGCATTCAGAGAATGTGCAGCTAAATGCTAATCAGCAAATGTACACTGTCAGGTCCCTTGTTTCTCATGTTCGTGCAGGCCCAGGAATTGCAATGGTATCACAAGTGGAAGGGTGAAACTAAAATATATCAGATCCCAGCTAAAAGTACGGCCAGAGGATTTGTGGTCAGACAAGAACACTGGCTGAGTGAAAGTCAGAAATTACATTTGGGTGAAGAGATTATTGGAGGCAGCATCACAGTGACCCAGGGTTCGATTCCAGCCTTGGGTGACTGCCTGTGTGGAGTTTGCACAATCTCCATGTTCTGCGTGGGTTTCCTCCGTGTGCTCCGGTTTCCTCCCACAGTCCAAAGATGTACAGGTTGGGTGGATTGGCCATGCTAAATTGCCCATGATGTTAAGTGCATTAGGCAGGGCTAAATGTAAGGAAATGAGTCTGGTTGGGTTCTCTTTGGAGGGTCTGTGTGTGTGGACTTGTTGGGCCGAAGGGCCTGTTCCACACTGTAGGGAATCTAATCTAAATAACATGTCCTCTGGGGATGAAAAGACACAATAATCAAGGTTCACTTAATTTCAGCAATCAAACAATTTGCAAAAAGTAACATTCTGCTGGACCTGTGCAATTATCATCCAACCTGATTGCAAAAGGTTGATAAAGAGTCTTCAACTGATAAGAAAATTCTGAGCCAAGCACAAATGTGACAGAAGGGCCTGTTTGTCATTGTTGGATGAATGGGAGTAGTGTAGTAGGCTCTGCTTGATTCCACGCAGCTAGTTACTAATCAGTGTGCCTGATCATTTGGTTCGTTTATATGCTGCCAGATTGTCATACTCGATCCAGAGAAACCGCACTCGACAATTCTGAATTTTGAATTTAACATCACTATCCTGCAAGGAATTACTCCCTCCTTACTCTCCCAAGTCTGCCTACAAGACACAAGTCGGGAATGTGATGGAATACTCCCCACTTGCCCTGGATTTTGCAGCCCCAACAACACTCAAAAAGCTTGACATCATCCAGGACAAAGCAGCCCCTGTTTGATTGGCACTGTATCTACAAATGTCCACTCCCTCCACCACCGATGTTCAGCACTATCCATGTGTACCATTTACAAGATGTACTATGTATTTCATCAAGGCTCCTTAGATAGCAGCTTCCAAACCCACTACCACTTCCAGCTAGAAGGACAAGGGCAGCAGTTAAATGGGAGTTACACCCTCTCAAAGTTCCCCTCAAAGTCACACGCCATCCTTATGTGGAAAAACAGTGTTGTTCCTGGGTCAATATCCTGGAGCTCCCTGCATCCCATTGACTGCAGTAGTTCAAGACTGCAGCTCAATAACCCCTTCTTGAGGATAGCTAGGGAATGAATAAAAAACAGTAATTCAGAACATACAATGGTTCCACTTCCTTAAAGTTCCTTCATTTATTAGAATCATCTAGTATTCCCTATCTCTGTGTATATGTATTTAGCTTTCTCCTTTGAAATATCTTTATGCTCTCCTCATGGCCACATCTTCACCAGTTTCTTTGTTGGATAAGGATATGGAAACAGAATATTTGAGGACAAAATAAATGCTCCCTTCCATATTCTATTCCAAGTGTTTTATTAAAATAGAATGCAACAACTGAATTTTATGTTCCAACATCTGGCTTGAACTAGTCTCCCCAATGGTTTTGATTGACATGATTCTACTAATTGCCTTTAGTTACAAGCATGAGAAGGCCTTATTTGATAACCACATTGTAATGTTACTTTGCTTAGCATCCAAGTTCCTTTAGCTTTGGGGTAGACTACTGTTGAACTCCACGTACAAAGAAGCACATTTGATAATATTGTTGCAAGGTTAATAAACTTCACAGTATATGTTGCACCTGAAGGAACCGAGAGTGACTGGAATCACAGCAACACAAGTCTATGGAGATAGGGTATTGGAAAATAACGACATATCCTTCACTTCGTTCTGGTTTCTGGTCACAGACACTACTCCCTCCCTCTGTCCTTACTCAACTACTTCTTCGGCTCTGCTAATTCCAGGACTCTTTTGAAGTCATTTGCCAATATGTAACCTCATCATTCCTAAGGTCACAACATGAAATAATTCTGGATGAGGGTGGCTATTTGGCCCACTTTAATCAAATTATTCAGGGAACCATTCAGTGGTCCTGAATTCATTCCTGGAATCCCCACCGTGGAATTACTTTATTCATGAGTTCAGAGTGGCGTCTTTGTCTTGACAGCTTGTTTCACATCAAATCCACTTATTGTCTGAAGGAAAGAACCTTATACCAGTGTTAAAGTAAGTTTTTACAAATTTGAACCGGCGTGCTGTGTAAATTAACTAAACGTTCTCATTAACATTTTCAATATCTTTAACAGTCTTGGTGATACAGTCTTACCTGTTACAGCTCTTTTCCTGAGGCAGAGCATGCCACATTTATGAGTCTTTCTGTCGAATGTGCCTCTGACATTGCTGTCACTATTTGACTGCCTCCCAGTTTTTGGTGCTTAGAACAGGGATGCTGTATTCAGACGTGATGAGAGCACCAAGAGGTTTGGCTTGTATTCTGTCTATTTGGCTTTGGTCACTGAAAATGTTCATGACTTTAATATATCTTGTTTGAATAGTATGGATATATTAAGATGACGAAGAGACAAAGACACTCCTGGATCTTTGTTTTGGCCTTAGCTTTCTCAGTAAGTTGTTTATTTTGTTTTAGCATTTCACTTATAGTATTGAGAGTTAGATTCATTAAGGATTTAAATGTTTTTAACAATTGAATATTTTGTTGACATAAAGTCACAAAAGTTTGCAGATAAAGATGTTTACAACTTTAATGCAAGTTCAGAATGGTCAAATACTTTGGCTTCCAATGACCTGGGAGGAATTCATTCAGATGTTAGTTTCCTTGGTGTTTTTTTTCATTTAATGGAGTGTCATCCCTTTTTATTTTAGCAGTGCTACTCTTTTTATATTAGTCTTGCTAATATAAACAAGCTGCTCTGTACTTTATTGTCTCTCTCTTTCTCTTTTGCTGTGGTTGAAAACAGCATCTGGTGTTTAGGACAGATTGTCTCAGGTCTTATCTTTAACTTCTCCATTTACCTCTCCTAAGGTACACAGTCTCAGTACAACTTCTACATCGTCAGACACCAAAAAAATATAGAGCAGCCTTCCCAGTCTTGTGCAGTCAGGTCAAACAGTCTTACATTTCATCCTTTATCAAACCAAATGCTTGCTCCCAAAGCAGATGAAAAAGTCCATCAATTCATTTTCAAAATAGTCCTTGGTGTGAGTGTCTGAAGCAGTAGGCCACATGATGAAATTTCCAAAGAGTAATCCTCCTAGCGTTAACAATGTTACAATTGCAGCACATGTAAAAAGTTCTTTCACAAGTTCAGCACATTGCCAGAGCTTGCTGGCAAAGGCTGAAATTAAAAATTGCAGAGGAATTCATGTTGCAGCATGAATAGAGGGAACTGGGTGTCTCTGTGCATGAATTGCAAAATGTTGGTTTGCAAGTGCAACAGGTAATGAAGAAAGCAAATGGAATATTGTCCTTCATTGCTAGAGGGATGGAGTTTTAAAATAGGGAGGTTATGCTGAAGTCAGACCTGGAGTACTGTTTTGGTCTCCTTACTTGAGAAGGGATGTATTGGCATTGGAGGCGGTGCAGAGAAGGTTCACTAGGTTGATTCTGAAGTTAAGAGGGTTGCCTTATGAGGAGAGATTGAGTAGGCTGAGACCATACTCATGGGAATTTAGATGAATGGGGAGGAACCATCTTTTTAGAAACATACAGTATAAAATTATGAAGGGAAAAGATAAGTTAGAAACAGGAAGGTTATTTCCACTGGAGGGTGAAACTAGAACTAAGGGACATAGCATCAAGATAAGATTTAGAAGTAAGTTGAGTAGGAACTGCTTCACCCAAAGTGTTGTGAATCTGTGCAATTCTCTGCCCAGTGAAGCAGTTGAGGCTACCTTGTTGAATATTTTCAAGGCAAAGAGAGAGAGATTTTTGAACAGTAAAGGATTCAAGGGTTCTGGTGAGAGGTCAGGTAAGTGGAGCTGAGACCACAAAAAGATCAGCCATGATCTTATTAAATGGTGGATCAGGCTCAAGGGGTCAGATGTCCTACTCCTGCTCCTATTTCTTATGATCTTATGTTCTTATATGCTACGTTTTTAAACAGGCTTGCTTAAGTAGCAGACTGAAGAATTGCATATTGAAATAATGAATAGTACAGAGGGGCCCGTAAGTCTGTAAATCACTCAGGAGAAAGTGAGTCGAATAGTGTGGCGCTGGAAAAGCACAGCAGGTCAGGCAGCATCCAAGGAGCAGGAGAATTGACATTTCGGGCATAAGCCCTTCATCAGGAATGTAAACCACTCATCTTTACATTCAAGGTGATACAGCAACTCAGATAAGCAAAAAGTCCCACTTTTAGCAAAAGTGAATTTTATGGAAAGTGAAATGGATCTTGAGAATAGCAGAGCAGCCGCTTAAAATACGTCTTAGTATTGGGTAATTGAGTTGAATTAACTATCAGAAAGCTGAAGCTTGATCAATGATTTACAGCCTGATTGATGATTTTCAGCCTGATGGAGTTCAGCCTGGGGCAGACCTATTTACCAGATGCCAGGTAAAGCAATGGTATTCATTCATTACAAATCTAGGTGCGGCATTTGAGGCATCACTTACTCGAGTGAGCTTAGTTTCAGTGAAAAGTTCAACTTTGACATTAATTGTTTTTTGCTTTGCTCTCATTGTATAAACCTTGCAGTATAAAATATCAGAGATGGGAACAGTTCTTTTCCACCCTTTTGTATTGCAGCGCAGTAATATATTACTGTACATGGATGAATAGTCAGTGTGCACTGAATGCTGATTAGAATACCACACTGTTGCAGTCTGCGTGCAAGCAGCTATTTCATTCCAGCTTCATATGTTCATACAGCTACTGAATAAAGCAAGCAATCCATCGCCACCTACAAACTATGCGAGGCTGCATTTAAGAGATCGCCTCCTTGTATCCATGGTGCTAGGGAAACAGCCTAGGCAGTAGAAGTGACCATGTTGCAGGTTGTTGCTGAGATGTACCCCTCCCCCTCTGTCATGAGCTTCCTTTTGCAGGCTGTCATTTGTGGATTCCCCCAAGCCCCACTCCCAGGGCATTTCGCAAGCAAGGTGCTAGAATTGTGACCATAACACAACTGTGGCTTTATGATGTTCTTGCTGCTGTAGAATGTGTGATTCATGTGCTGCCTGTGGCAGTTCTACATCATAAATATGAAGTTTGCCACTTTCTTTATGGTTCAATGCAGTTTGTTTCAGGAGGGTACAATTCTGTGGCGCAGTCTGTCTCCATTATGGTGTGCATGCCAACCACCTTCCCTGCCCTCCATTATGCACCTGGTTTCTTGGAAAATTGGTTGCTGATGCTGAATGATTGAGTGGTAGAAATCCCTCCCTAAATCTTACTACTTTGGAGCATCTTTATCCTCTTTGAAGATGCTTCCTAAAACCTGTCTATTGAAACCAGTTGTCCAGCTTTAGTGGCAATGTACTTCTGAATCACTCAGAAGATCAGTTGGTCATGTTTACAGATACTCTGGCTACTCTCCCACAGTCACATGTTACCCCAGGTACAATGGTAGCATGAGATCATCCTCAGAAGTAATGCAAATGTAAATGCCCTAATCCTGGGGAATCATGATGCAAACAATTTCCTGACTCAGTGATTCCCCAAGACAATGTAGGTGTGATATACCTAGCTTCAAGGGATGGCTGTGAAAGCATTTCTGAATGGAAGAGATTGAATGATAGTTTAATTTGATAATAGTAGGGGGAGTAGTAGCAAGTGACTGTCTAAATGGGGTGGGAGTCTGCATTCCTGCCTGACTGTCATCTCCACCCACTTCCAGAATGTTCAGTCAGTACAGTTAAACTCTTTAACATTACATTAATGTCCAGAGAGATATTCCAGTTTAATCTTTTAACATCTCAGGAGGGCCCCTATCTGTGATACATTTAAGAACTCTGAGGGAAAATAAACTGCTGAGAACACATTATTGACACAATTGGAAACAAAATCTTTTCCTCTCCAAATATCTATAGGCGCCAGTGAAGGCATTTTTTGGGTGCCCTGCAATACTTTTGAATTGTCAGTGTTCTGATTATAACACAACACTTTGGAGGAACAAATTGTCCCAGTGCAGCTTCTAAACGAATACAGGGTGACAAAGTTGGAGTATACTCTTGTTTGGAAACAAGAGATTTTCCCAGTAGCTGCATGGAAGGAAGCCCTTTGCTCTATTGTGCATGTTTCAGAACTTTCATAGAATTATCTAATCAATCACTCTACTCTGTTTTTGACCTGTAGCCCACAAATAGTTCATTCCCTGCTCGTGTTTATCTGATTCTTTTGGGAAGGTTACGATTGATTCTGTTTTACAGAGCTTTGTAGATCACAGCAACACACTACATAAAAATTGTTTTATCATGTGTCTGGAGTCAATCGATACAAAGCCACTTAATGGAATTGAAATCAAGACAAGCATACCTTTGCTTTCGTGGAGAAATATTAGTGACTTACTCAGTCTGTTTTCATCCCACACCCAGAATCTCAAATGCTCACTATTTATGTGTTCAGATAATTAATAGTTACCACCCCTTTTCTTTTATCTAAAATAAAGTAATTAACAAACGTAATAATATGATTAAACAGATATTAGCATTGGTTCTTTTGCCACTCATCACAAATCAGTGTCCTGCCACTGGAATCAGCTCTACCTTACTTTCTTTATCAAAATGATTGATTTTTAACATCTCAATCAAAGGTTGCTTCAAATCACTGCATGAGCATGTGATGCTGACCACTACCAACCTTTAGTTGTGCAGATTCTCTTTTCTGACTGGGTCTGTAGGGCTTACTTCATTGGAAGTAATCGAGAAATAATACTTGAGCAAAGGCTTTTGGTCTTAAACAAGATGTAGATTATTGCATGGTAGTAATATGAGTCGGATAGGCATTGACACTAAGATTATGATGAGGCTTGAGTGATAGGTCTGAATTTCTTGAACTTCTGAACTGTTCTGCATGACCCGCCCAAGTCCTTAAGACATCATGAGGCTGGGTGGAGCTTCATACATCATTCAGCATTAACTCTTTCAGTACAGTTACATTGTACAACAAACTCCAGTTTGTCTGGAGTCTCGTCATTAAGGAAGGCACTCATTACTGCTGCTCATTCTGGTTATTGCTTCTGCATGGTCCCTGAGATATCCATGCTCAAGTGCAGAACCAAGATTGAGCAGAAAACCTGAGCTGAAGTCTAACCAGTGTTTTAATAAAGCGCTACTTTCACTTCCTGGATTTTGACAATGGGCTTTCATTAATAAAGCCAGAGAGCTCATAAGTTTTTTTTTTAATTATGTGTATCCACATTGCTTCTGTAATGCCCTTTGAAATTAGGTTTTTATTGCAGTGCTCTTCTAAAGGAATTGCATTCCAGTACTTCACACTTATCTGAATTAAATTTGATTTGTGTCTGTCCATTTCATCATTCTGTGTTCTTCTGAAGTATGTTATGATTCTCCTTGTTAATTGTTACATTTTTAAAGTTTTGAGTTATCTGCAAACCTTTGAATATTACATTATATTTATCTATATAAAAGAGCAGTGGTTCTAACGCTGAGTCCTGAGGGATGTCACTATGCATTCCTCTGCAGTCTGTAAAAAGCACTTTTCCCACTATTCTTGGCTTTCCATCCCTTATCCAATTTTGATTCAATGCTACAATTCTGCTTTTAATCCTATAGGCATTAATTTTGGTAACAAATCTACTAAGAGATACTTTGCCAAATGCCTTTTAAAAATCCATCGAGCCAACATCAACACATAACCCTCATCAGTGCTTTCTGTTACTTCATCAAACGACTCAATCAGCGCAGTCAAACACAATTTGCAAGTCCATGCTGACTTTCACGTATTGCCCATACCTTTTTTCATGCCAGTTAATTTGAGATCAGATTAATCCCTCTGTGTACAGTTACTTTTTACATTTTTTAAATTGGCACACACTGCTCTATCATGACTGGACATGGCAAACATGAAATCTCAGAGATAAAAAAGATTGTTTTTGAGCTCGTTCCTGCTAGCCTTAGAAAGAAGTTAATTATGTTTTGACCAACTTCTGAATGTTTCTGAATATTTTTCATCCTCAGGTACTTTTGTTGTTTAAAGCCAACGTGCGTGAGGGGATTAAACACTATTATGACGACTTGGATTTCAAAAACATTCTGGATCGCATCCAGATCAAGGTCAGTCTCTGTTGTGGATTAATCAGTAGCTGTCTGCATGGTTCTCTTAGCTTCTATCACCTTTATCTTTGAGGTGAAGTTCACTAAGCATTGAACTGTGAACTGTGGCCACCTCTGGTTTGGGGTCATTATTTACCTAACCAGTTTTCCCAGTGTTTCCAGAATTGCTGTATTCTGTATGATATGACAACCTGATGTCTCTGATTTTCATATGGATGTATAAAAGCTCAGATCTCATGGGAATTTTGTATTGCTGAGATATTTCAGTTGCTACATCAATCAAACAGTTGGGGAGTGAGGGGCAGAATATGAAGAATGCTTAAAGTGAGACAGGCCTCTCCGCATTACTTCCATATGGAATTTCATTTTGCAAAACTTGCCTCTTCTTTAAAATACAATACACTTATCTTCTAGGAAAGAGGGAGGCATGGAAAATATTGTCCACCCACACACACTCCCAAAAAACAGCAACCAGTATTGTGGTGAGTTAGTTTATTGATCTTCCCCTCTAAGAGAAACTTGCATTGTGGAATGTCTTTTACAAACTTTTTCTCCAAAGTGCTTTTCCAGTAAATATGATCACTATTATAAATATGAGAAGCACAGGAGGCAATTTGCACAGGCCAGAGAGCACAAATAACAATGATACTGACCAATAAATCTGGTTTTTAGAACTGTTGATTGAGGATAAGTACTGACCAGGGCACTAGGAACAACTATGCTCCTGCCCTTCTTTGAAATATTGCCATCCAATAATTTGGAATCCACTTCAGAAGCAAGAAGAGACATTGGTTTCAAGTCTCATCCAAAAAGTGAGTCCTCTGACACAAAAGCACTCCCTCAGTGCTGCACTGGAGTGTCAGGCCACATTTTTTTTCAAGTTTTAGAGTGTGATTTGGACTTTGAACCTTCTAGATTATTAGGGAGTGGTGTCACCCACTAACTTCAGCTACCAATGAGCACGTATTTGACAATGAGTTTGAGCTGTCCTGTCAAGCAACTGCTTGAGGCAAATTTACTTATTGATTGTGTTTTCCACTGGTCTTTGTGAATCAGCTGACAATGACTGTCATGGTCTGTCATAAATCAACATTACGTGTGCCAGAGGTTTAAATCGGCATCAATTTAGAGCTGGGTTGCAGAACAGAGAGATCAATTATTGTTAAGTCACCTCGAAAACGAATGTGAAATGGTTTATGGAGTAGTTAAAGAATTGGCAGGGCAGTCATTCTTCTACGAAGATGGCTTTGAGTGTCTGACTCAGCCATTTTCCCAGGAATATCTCAGAATGCTGACAATGAGAAATTCACTGCTGGTGTCAGTGATGGATAAATAGTTCCAAATGGCACTTTGCTGATGCTAGGGACAGATTAAATTACACTAATTTGAGCAGCAGAGAATGCATCACGCTATGCAAAAGAACAAACATTATAGACGAATTTGACAATTGCAACATTTAAGAGGCATCTGGATGGGTATGTGAATAGGAAGGGTTTGAAGGGATATGGGTCGGGTGCTGGCAGGTGGGACTAGATTGGATTGGGATATTTGGTCGGCATGGACGGGTTGGACCGAAGGGTCTGTTTCCATGCTGTACATCTCTATGACTTAAAAAAGACTTCATGTTTTGTGTTCAAGGTGAGTAAAAATCATCAGCACAAGTTGCTTTGAATTAAACATGGCTTAATTTGAATCTTGATACATCCTCTATATGAGCTGAAAATGTCCTCCATTCAAGACCCTGAAAATTGCTTACTTCCTATATGCTGTAACAGAAGCAAGTATTCTGTTTCTCAGAAGCTGCAGTGATGTTATTCAGTGAAACTACATGGAAGAATTTCAATCCAAAGGTGTGCATGTCAGGTGAATTGGCCATGATGAATTGCTCACAATGTTAGATACATTATTCAGGAGTAAATATAGGGTAGGGGAATGTATCTGTGTGGGTTATTCTTCAGAGGGTCGGTATGGACCTGTTGGGCCAAAGGGCCTGTTTCCATACTGTAGGGAATCTAATCTAGTGAAAGCCCCAGCTTAGTCATCAGTGGTGGAGAATCAGGGCTGCTTTTCCCCAAATGTTGATTCAATTTCGTCAGCTTTGTGAAAATGGTCATGAGCCCATGAGTCCCAGTTGTCGCCAATTTTGCCCTTGCTGGCCTTAGTACAATTGGTGGGGCTATCCAAATATTAGAATGGGAAATGGTAATGGTAATGTCAGCAGTTCTTGGTTGGGGAAATGTCGCCACATTTGCATTTCATTATAACTTCTTGAGTTCTTTTCATTGCTCCATGTGTCTTTGGCTGTGTGGACCCTAAGTTCTAGAATTCTCTCTGAAACCTTTCTTCCTTTAACATGGAGTCAAAACCTCTTTTTGGCCAAATATTTTGTGAATATATCCTTATGTCACCATCTACTACACATTGTCACATTTTGTTTGATTTTCCCCCTGTGCAGAGCTGACAGATGTTTTTAAGCTGTTGATGTAGCTGGGTTTTACTAATTCTTATGGCTTTTTCTGTTTGCACTCAAAATTGCAGAATCTTAGGAGGTTACAGTACAAAAGGCGGCTATTCAGCCATTGTGCCGGCCCCGGCATGATCAGGGAACATCATGACCAAGTGCACTCTGGCAGTTTATCAGCTTGCGTTGGGCACAGAGATTCATATCAAAGCAAAGGTGATGACCTGGGCTTTGAACACTGGGCAGATGTCCTACCTGGGCACAGCTAAAACACTGGATCAAACACTGGATCAAACACTGTGGAAAGAAATGCACCCTTTCGAATGAGATTGACTAACCAAATTACATGAAACTGGTAACGTAGAAGGGTTCAATTTGTTGATCAGTAGCAGGCTCCTAATGCTTAAATATTAAGGACATTAATACCGGGCATTTGTTTCAAGAGCAGACCATCGTTCTCTTCAGCCACTTGTCAGCAGAATCCTCCCTAATGTATTGCTGACTCGTGATCAATTTAGTGCTCAGAATAAACAGTCTGTTCCGTTTTGCTCTGATGTATAACATGTAAGGTATACAGCACATAGTGGAATCAGCTGTCGAATAGGGGAAAAGCGTTGGGAAAAACAACCACAATGCTTTCGGACATGTAAATCTGAAATATCGGGGTATTTTGCAGGCAAATTCAAAAGGTGTAATTTTGTATTTCGGCAGGAATACATGTAAAAGGGAGTGATTGATTAAATAAGCCTGAGCTAAAGCCACTATACCCTTGGGTAAAACTCCTGGCCGCTAGCTAAAGATGCTGTCCTTTCAGAGCTGTCACTGTTTGGTGACTCCTCTGTGCAGGATTGTCGATTGTGCCATAAGGCATTCACTCCTTCTTAATAACATAAAGCTACATCTGTCACGGTGAGGGCATGTAACAGTCAAATGTCACACACATTCTTACCTTTTACCTTGAACCTCGAACCTCATTTACTTTGACTGATTGAACCATTTATTTAGAAAGATCTGGCAAGCTAGGTTTGGATAATGCCATCCTGTATGTTATTTCATTTTGGCACCAGCTCAAATGGATAGATCTCTGCAACAATCATATTATCAAACAGACCACACTTAACACCCAGGGGCAAGTGAAAGGAACAGAAATCGTTCCTCATTCTTTGAGTGTTTAAAGAGAGCAAAATTAAAATGATGGTATTCACATGGGATGAAGGGAAACATCATATAATTGATTTTTAAAAGTTATTTCACATATAAATGGATTTTTTTTAAATCAAAGTAGAGAAACTTGGCATTCCACAATCTATGATTAGTTTTCCAGGATAGAGAGATCGTTCATTAATAATTGTGAACTTGTTAAGCTGCTAAAAACCCAGCTCCAATTCATATAATATGTTCTAACTTTTCAAAGAGATTTTCCTACAATAGCAATCATGTCAAAGCAAAAGTCACATTTACCCAGATGTTTCCATCAACAGTGAACCATGTGGAAGTGCAAACAATTTAGATTTCTACATTGAACTACATGTATAGAGACCCCCAAGTTGCTACTAGCTTCACAGTTGTAACACTAGAAACGTTGCTGTCATTGCAATCCATAGGGTGGAATTTTCCCAGCCACTGAATGATGAGGGTCTTAGTGAGAAAGCTGGGAAAATCAGCCATAATGAGACCTTGAGAACAAAATGTTCGATCATTTAACCAAATGCTGAATGGTGAGATGAAAATCCCACTAAAGACTATCAATAGCTGCATTTGCATCCATTTGCATGGATTAGGTAGCCATTGTTCGTTAGCTTTATCTGATTTCCATGCAGTTCCCCATTCTCCTTTCTATCAGGTAGAAATGAGACAACAACAATTCCAGATATGACAATTTAGAGTTATTATTTGGTGACTCCAGCTAATTGGCAGCTTCTTCAGCTCTCCATCTTGAACAACGGTCACTGACATCTCAGGGTACACTCCATGGGCAATGACACCTTCAGTGTCCCCATATACTACCTTGTCTTTTGGTACAGACGCAATGGTCGGAAGCTTGTCATGATTGTCAGCGCTGATCAGCCAATGGCATGGATACGTTGATTTATGTCAATCTCACACCTCCAACCAGCTTATGCTGCATGCGGTTGAACCAAATTCAAAGCCAAAGGAGAACAGTGCATGCTGCATAATCCTAACATTCTGTGCTCTGCAGAATTAGAGTCATCATAGTGGAGATGTGATGGATTCTGAAAAGTTGGGAGAAAGGCAGCAGTCCAGGAAGATGAGGACATGCAGCAGGAGCAAAGTCATCTTCTGATGGGAGAGCACTGCAACATCGGACACAGAAAGCATCCTCAACCCAGTTCTGTTCATCGCCTCATTGCCTACACATGTGTTGTCGGCTGAAAATCAAGCACTGTCTTTTCCCAAAGGCAAATGCAGCTTTCTGTTTGTTTGTTTACTGTTCATTTAACTATTGCTAAAAGCAAATGAACATTTTTCGGCTTGGGAAGGCATTCTAACATATGATGGTCCCACATTGAACATTGAGAAGATGTTGGGCTAGACTGGGCATTGGGGAAAGAGTAGCACGCTCTTGGACTGAGTTCGAAGATAGGATGAAACGAAGAACTGATAACCTATCTGGCTTGGTTCTTAAAAAGCAATAGATTTATGAAGCTGGAATCAAACCCTGGCCCCTGGCATTGTGAGGCAGCAGTGCTGATCACAATTATCCCCAATTAGTTGATATGAGACTTCTCCCAGTACATGAATGATGGGAGAAAGGTGATGTAGGGAAAGGCACAGTTGATGTGATACTTTGGCAAACTGTATACTGGACTCAAAACTTTAGCAATAAGATAAATTGCATTTTAAAGTGATCTTAATGTGAATTGATGCCAATATCTGATAAGGTATTGTCAGGTGTGACAGTGTTAAAGAGGCTTGGTAGGATGTACAAGTTCTTCTAACAGTCATATTCCATTCAAACCACTTCAAAGACATTCTTCCATTGTGTGGTTCTGGGTGTGCAGCATGTTCAAAGAGCTTTGCTGTAGCAGCACCTGGTAACTGTAATTTACTTTACCCCCTAATTCCCAGTTTGACAGATTCTATTTTGCTCAAAAATGCCCAATCTGCAGGCAGTCAGTGCAGGCAGTCAATCCTTTTGTAAATTCCACTTTGGAAATAGAACCAGTCTGACTCAAGATTGGAATACAGCAACTCTAGCCTCACACCTTCAATGTATTGTCTGAGCTGAGATGCTACCTTTCCTTATAAAACCTTAAGTTATCTCGAGAATATGACTTAAAAGAAGTTCTGGGATTTACATATTACGAACTGAAACTTGCAACCCATTCTAAAAGATGAAAGACTGAACAACAATCTAGGTTTGTTCAATATATTGTTTCAGTTGCATGACACTGTAATCTTTTGCTAAAACTTCTGTGTCTTATGGTCCTGCTCCACAACCACCTGATGAAATACCAGCGCTCCAAAAGCTAGTGCTTCCAAGTAAACCAGTTGGATTAAACTGGTGTGTGATTTTTAGCAGATGATTCTCGACTGACTTTCCTCTCTGAAATCTCTCCTGCCTGTAAGAACTTGTGTTAAAATTTACGTCTTTGCCAAGTGGTGTGTTTATGGGATATTACAGGAATTGGAACAGCTCCTTAGTTAAGATGCTGTATGAACTCAGTTAATTTTTCCAATAGTTATGTTACTCTAAATTCTGTTTCGCTTTTTGTTCGTGTTTCAACCGTAGTGTTTAAATAAACTGTATTTTGCTTAAAGCCGAGCGGTTTAACCATCGTCATCACACCTGGAATGTCCACTTCACATCTCGCTTTAAAATAAGAAAATGTTATGGTCCAGGTACCCTTCTTGGAATATTTTGAAGGGGTCTGGCCTGGTCCTTAACACTTTGATGTACATGAGGTGTTTTGCCCACAATGAGAGAGTTCATAAGCTCAGCAATTAACTGGTGAAGAGGAAAATATCAAGTACACTTCTCTCCAAAGTTACTCACCCGTCACAATCCAGCAGGATGTGGGCATTGGGATAGTGTGTAACATATGCCTCGCAGATACCAGAGAAAATCTTGTCAGTGTTGGATGTCATCACTCAAAGCATTTCCTTTGTTCTGTTGAGAGGACGCTGTTAAAGAACAAACCTTCGCAATTACATGAACAAGACCAAACAGGAAAAGAACCCCTGGGTCCTCCACAACTGTGATGTCGATATGGACCTCAACACACACACCCTGCACCCTAACGGAAAAATTGGATCTCCTGAACAAAGCAAGAAACCAGAAGTAAACCAAGGCTCATTGAGGGGGAATATGTTTCCTCTCAAACATTTTTCAGCAAATGAAATGAGTCCAAAAGATCACTCTGACCATTGTTATGATTGAATAGTGTCCTTCTCTATAGAAGGTGAGGTCAACCCAACCAGAAACAGTTCAGCTCTCATTTGAAAGAATTCAGTGAATTAATGTCCTACATGAGATGTTGGCCATTTCTAAAACTTTCTTCAAAGTTTTAATTGTATTTTTATGGAGTGGAACGTGCAGACAGTAGACATTTCAGTGCCTCTGCCTTTATAACCGCCCTTGAAAAAATCCCCAGGACAAAATAATCTTTTTAAAGTGACAGCATCATCACAAAAGGACTGACATCAGTGCCAAGGAAGTGTAAAACAGCTGGTCACTTTGCCCACTTCTTTCAAAGCTGGAGTTAAAAGTGCTTTCACTTTAGCTGGGAGACTGGGAATACATGGCACAGACACCAGATATCAGTTAAGCTATTGCCTTGATTAAGAGCTCCACTGGAGTAGAGTGAAATAACTACCGAGAGGCCAGTATCCCATCTCCAAGTCACCCCTTATTTACGTGTGCATAGTATACTGACATAGCCATCTCAGAGTCAGTCCCCTGAAACGAGGAGCTTCTAATCTCCTGGTTACATTGGTCAGCCAGGGCCTTTCCTGGCCCAGGTTAACAACCCCAATCACCGACCATGTAGTCAATGAGGTCAACCTGGTTCAATGACTACACAGAGTTTCTGACTCAGAATCATTGATTCAGGTGTGAACAGCTAATACATGTTTTGGAACCAGCTCAAGTATTGAACTAACAATGATGATCACAGCATTTTCCGAGTCACGCAACACTATCCTGGATGAAAGGATATGCTCTGAGTTGGAGATGAATTTCAGCACTGGAGGATATCCCATCCAGGATTACACCAGAGACTTCAAAAGGCTGTAGCTAGTCTGTTTGTCATGTACTTCCAATAACTGTATTCTGTCCAGGTCAGTGCAGCCAGACTGAGCAAGAATGTTGAGGGGTATAGATGGGCTCTGTATCCTTGAGATCCATGACTTGTAGTTGGTCCAGATTGATGGAATAAAGAGTGTGTTCTTTGCACTCCTTAGGGGTCTGATGTGGAATGATTTGGGTGGCTTCAAACCGATTTCTTGCAGTATCAGGACAAAACAGTAACTCTTATTGTGAGCTTTCAAGCCAAAAATGTACTATCTTCACCAGATACTTATTTTTCTCATCTTAACAGTGGAGACTAAAGTAAGGAGTAAAAATGCAGCAGACTTAAAGAAAATGAGTGATAGGTTTGGGAAATACTGAAGCTTTAACTATCCTTTAATAACATTTCTGTTAGCTTTAACTTAGTTTCATGGGTTTATACCTGAATAATTAATACAGGTAACATCTAATCACTCCCTTTCCGGAGTTTTAATTCACACATCTTTTGCTGAATACTTTAGCCAGTCCATAAAATAATTATATTATTTGGAAAGTGAGTCTTGATTAATTGAACATTTGTTTTGGTATGTAATTCCACTGAAGTGGTAAATTAAAGAAACAACCTATTCACAGGTTTTAGAATGAATGCAATTTAAAATTAACATTTTTATTGGGATTTTGTTAACTGCAGAAACCCGTGCACTTATTGAAGTGAATATTATTAAAGTAGCACATAGAGGAACTGGATTCAGGAGGGAAATAAAGGTAGAAAAATGAATTTAAATATGATGCAGGTCCATTAGTTTCTGTAAAGATCATGACCAGGTAGTGTCTTTGGAAGAAATCCCTCTGTCTAAGACTTGGCATGCACATGAACTCTCCCCTCCAGGTTGCGGCCTCTGGTAATGGCTACAGAAGTGTGCTGGATGATATGAAGCTGGGATCACCATTATTATGGAATGCCTTTTCAAAAGTGTGCAATTGGAAACTTTCAACAAGGAGTTGATCTATCAGTGGGAAACTTGGGGAAGAAACTGACAGATTTATTTCCACTGCAACAACAGTAGATTCAGAAGAGATCTAATTTGGGTTGTTTAAAAACAGTGAAGTGTTGTGAGAGTGATTGCAAAGGAAAAACTGAACAGGTCAAGCAGCAACTGCAGAGTGAAAGAGAGCTCACACTTCAGGTTGATGGCCTTTCACAGAATTTTTCCAGCATCTTGCTTTTCTGTAAGTAGTTTGACTTCTCTTTTTGGAGACTTGGGAATGAGGATTCTTCAATTTAAAATTTAAAAGAAATTTGTAAGATGCTTTTCCCATGAGAATTGTTGAAGCGTCAGGGATGGCAAACAATTAAAGAGCTGCAGGAAGAAAGCAGGACACCAAGAAGGTAGTGCTCCAACAATGAGTTAGCAGGATATGGGCAGATGCTTCTAAATATAAATGAGAGAAAATGGGAAACAAAATATCTCTGACCTGTTCTGCAGATTTGATAGCTTTTGAGACGTTTTGCTTTGTACCTGGTTGTGATTCTGGAAGTGCATTTAAGTAGAACACAGGGAAACAATCTCAACAGTTGTGCCACTAATCCAAGAGTCCATCAAACCCATTCATAAAACACTGCAACCTTCTCTTGACTGTGTCATGAAAGTTACATGTTTTCCTGAAACCAAGTTACCCCAAATATCCTCACAATCTGATTAGAAAATGCCCAACTCCGATCAGCATCAATCAGCATGAGCAACTGAAACCCAAAGAAATAGCAATCCCCATCAATATATTTTTTCTTTGAGTTTTCAAATTTAGACTTTCAACTAATTTAATTATCATTCATGCACTTCAGCCAAAGGACTTGATGACTGGGAAAATGTGGAGACAGAAGTGTGATTTGTTCTGTTGCCACAGAAATGAGTTCAAGGAAAATGTATATTGAGAACAGCTTTCTGTGCAGATGAATCTTATAAAATTGCTCGTAACAAATTAAAGGCCAGTGAGATAGATTTGTTTATCTATTGTGGCTGAAAATTAGGTTGCAATATTGAGAGATGCCCACAGAATCAAGGCAGTTGGATTTTGGAACATTGAAGTTATTCAGCCCTTCAAGCGTGCTCTGTCATTCTAGGCCATGGATCATCATCTACCTTGATGCCATAGTCCCACAATATCCCATATCCCTTCATGTCATTACTATCTAGATGTCTCAGAATCTCTATCCTGAACTGATTTAACGACTGAGCTTCCACTATCCTCTGGGGCAGAGAATTTGAATGATTCACGACCTTTTGAATGAAGACACACCTTCTTGGCTGAGTCCTAAATAGTTTACCTTGTACTATGAAGCAGTGTTTCCTGGTATTAGACTCCACAGCCAGGAGAATCATGCATTCTGCATCACTCTGTCTATCCTTTTAAATCTGTTGTACATTTCCATGAGATTGCCTCTCATTCTTCTGAACTCCAGATGATACAGGTACAGTCGACTCAATCTCTCCTCATAGGACAGTCTCACTATCCCAGAAATCAACTTCATCAAAGCTATGTTCCCCTCCCTCATGGCAAACTGTCTTTCCTAAGTCAAGGGGACCAGAACTGCACACAATACTCCAGATGCAGTCTCAGTCGTGTTATATACAGGTGCTCCTGAACACAATACCTCATGCGATAAAGGTGACCATGCCATGTATCTTTTGATTGTTTTCTGTATCTGCAAGCTAGCTTCCAGTGATTCATGATCAAGGAAACAATGGTCCCTTTGGACATTAGCACTTTCCAGCCTCTCACCATGTAAAATACACTCTATACCTTCATTTTTGTTATCAAAGTGAACAATCTTGCGATTACCCACCTTATATTTTATCTGCCAGGTTCCTGCCCACTCACTCAGCCTGTCTAGTTCTACTTGGATCCTCTTTGCATCCATCTCACAACTCGCATTCCAAACAAGTTTTGTATCATCTGCAAATTTGGAAATATTCTAATTGGCCCCCACTTCCAAATCATTGATATAATTTGTGCTGGGGCCCAAGCACTGATCACTATGGTGCCCAATGAGACTGACCTGTTTATTCCTACCCTGTACTTTCTGCCTGTTAACTCATCCTCAATCTATGCTGGTGTATTGCTCCAGTCCTGTATGAGTACATTTTCTTAATTAACCAGTGTGTGATTTCATTGAAAGCATTGAAAATGCACTACATCCACTGGATTGCCTTTTTCAACTCTGCTGGTTGTTGTGGTCTTAGCTGATGGTAACATGGGCCAGTCACATTTGAGAGTGAATCTTTTTTGCTTTTAGTTAATGTAGTGGTCAGCCTGACAGGTGTGAGCTTCACAGTGACTCCAGCTGCCACTCAACTTCCAAAACCCAGCTTTTCAAGGCAGAGGCAGTTCCTGCACATTTAAATGCCAAGGAGTCACAACTCCCCGCATGACATGGCATATGCATTTTACACAGCCACGCTGTCCAGCCGTTCTTTCTGGCTACTTTCAGGCTATTTACTTTAAACTGGAGCTGAGAAAGCAGAAAGTAACATTACTCACCAATCAATGCCAATGTATCTACCTTTGTCTCTGACTGCCCATCTTTTTTTGTGCCTCCTCCTCTTAGTAATGCTGACTGCCTGCCTTGGGATCCATGAGAGTTGGGAGTTTGACCTGCTCTGTGGAAAGAACTGGCTGACCTAAAACAATGACAATCTTGAGCACATTGCAAGTGTCCACTCAGAAATAATATTCCACTATTCTTTGAAACCATAGAGTTGTTTTGGGGCCTGGTTCCAGGGGTGGAATCTTGCACTCCGGGTGATAATGAGCTTGGAGGTGGCAAGGTCATTTCATTCGGTGTGGTGTGGTGTGATGGTTTATGTACAACTTGTAGAGGCTTCCTGCCTTTACCTGAATGAAGTTCTGGATGGGATGTGATTGCATTGGCGATCTTTCTACTCCATTGCCTACTGGAGCCCTTACGTGGCTCAGGAAAGAGCTTTTAAGAGCTTCAGCCTATCACCATTGGCATAAATCCAGCTGTCAGCTGGCATGTCACCATGTGGCATGCCCAATAGGTAAACCCATACAGGCAGTTTGCCAGCTGGGAGACTCCCTTACCCAAAGGTAATCAAGAACCTGATTGAGTGACTGGGGATTGGTCAGAAATCCAATGGGAGGTGCCCTGCTTTTACTTCCAAATTCAGTGACCTTGCCATCCCTGACTTCCGTCTCCAGGATCTTGAATCCTGGAGGAATAACCATCATTGGTCTCCTCACTGCCTGATTGGCATGCAGTCCAGAAGACAAGGATCCAACACATGAGCAGGATTCTGTCCCCTGTGCCTATAGGACTCCAAGCCAAGATCTCACACTCATGTTATTTGTCAAGTGAAGGTCGGAGAATGTTGTCACGGAGCCCAATAAACACAGTCGTTGTACTATGGGATGGAACAATCACAGCGAAAGAAAACAGGCCAACCTGTAATTATCCCTCACTCAAAGTTCTTTTTAAACTTTCCAAAAAATTAATTAAAATCACTAACATCAAAGCTTGTTCAATTCAGCTGATGAATGGAGAATGAACTTTCCCAGTTAGATTGCGCAAAAGGGAACATCAACAGGAAGTTACTTTAAATCCATCTACCATTTTTGACCTGCTTCACTGTGTACTCCTTGCAACAAACTATTTCATTTGCACTTATCTCCAGGGCAGGAAACAGCTAATGTTCCAGTCAGTCATTCAGTCCCAACTAACTCATAAAATAAGACAAGTTGCTCTCAAGAAACTTGAGAGCTGTTATAGATCGGTCAAATTATGCATTGCAATAGCAACTTGTCACTTTGAACTTGGGTGAATGCAGTGGAATTGTTTCACAATAATACAAGCAAAGGTCTGGTTTCCTCAATACTAAACCATGGACAGGCAAAATCCCACTCTTATAAACTGCATCATTCAAAGCTCTCCATTCCTGCCTTTTCATCACTTTGCTTTGCATGAAAATAAAATCTACAGCCAATTGTGGTCTCTGATTTTTACTGCAATCTGCAAACTCTAAAAATTATCGTGACTTTTTAAAAAACGTTTTCCGAAAGGTATAATGGATTTTCTTTTACTAGAGATGTCCTGTCAATGCAAGTTGCCTTACTACATGAATAAGCCTGTGTTTCGACACTCATCAATGTGGAGGAGTCCGACTGGCCTTTAAATTCTGTTCTAGTCAGTCTTGATTGGGCCCTAAATCTTCTGCTAATGGCATGTTCGAATGAGAATTTCTGAAAACTGGGGATGGAAAATCGATGTTCTCTGTACAGCAGCCCATTTAATTGTTCATCTAGCAGGTCGATCAGAACAGGAATAGCAGACAGAGTGTAAACACATTTGAATGGTACACTGTGGAAACATTAGACTGACCCCAGGTGCTGTGCTGAGGTGAAATAGCCTGTCAGTGGACTGCTCGGTGTGCACATGAAAGCAGCACCTTTTCGTATTTGAATCAGGAAATGATGCAAGCGTACTCTGGAATTTTCCCCACTGGGTTTGGAAGGCAATGAGAAATGGTTCACTTCATTGGGATGCTGCCCTTTTCCTCCCATCCCTGTGCCAAGCTACAGGGTTATGTCTCAGAGTTGGCCGGGCACTCCCTGGGATGGTCACAGTGGACAATTTGCCGGAGAGGGCTTGCCGACTGCCTGCTCCAACTGCTTTGGCTAAAACATCTAGAATTGATTCTCTGAAGCTCTCTATCTCTCTCTCTCTCCTCCTTTAAGACATTCTTCAGCACCTAGCTCATCCGTTAATTGATTTTGTTCAGTAGTGTCTCTGAGAGCACATTTTTAAGGACTTATTTAGGTGTCATGGACTTTGCTGGAAGGGCCAGCATTTACTGCCCACCCCTAGTTGCCTTTGAGATTATGCTGGTGAGCTGCCTTCTTGAACCGCAACAGTCCACTTGTTGTAGGTGGACCCGCAATGCCATTTGGAAAGGAGTTCCAGAATTTTGACCCAGTGACACCGAAGGAATAGCGATACAACACTGAATCCTGTGCAGTTTGGAGTGTAACTTGCAGGCAGTAGCGTTCCCATGTTATCTGCTGCCCTTCTCAATGGCAGTGGTCTACGGTTTGGAAGGAACTTCTGCACAGCATCTTATAAATGGTACACATTGCTACTCTCTTTCTTCCCTCTTGTTTGTTCCCTCACCACCTGCTGCAGATGGGGTGGAATAGTGGCTTTAGTGGTTAGTGCTGCTGCCTCACAGCACCAGGGACCTGGGTTCGATTCTGGCCTTGGGCAGCTGTCTGTATGGAGTTTGCACATTCTCCCCGTGTCTGCCTGGGCTTCCTCCAGGTGCTCCAGTTTCCTTCCACAGTCCAATGATGTGCAGGTTAGGTGAATTTGCCATGCTAAATTGACCATAGTGTTAAGTGTAATAGTAAGGGGTAAATATAGGGTAGGGGAATGGGTCTGGGCGCATTGCTGTTCGGAGGGTTGGTGTGGACGTGTTGGGCCAAGTGGCCTGTTTCCACACTAGTTAATCTAATCATACCTAGTCTAGCAATTACATCCTTAAGAATTCATCCAGCCTGGTCAGTTGTGGTGCTGCCAATCCACTAATGGTGATGGACATTGAAATCCCCCATTCCCCAGCTGAAGAGATTGGAATAGGAATGTGGTAATTAGCAGAAAGTTTCCTTTCCCATGTTTGACCTGATGCCATGAGACTTTCTAGTGAGTCAAGTATCAGTACTAAGGACTGTCAGGGCAACTCTCTCCTGAATGTATACCATTGTGCCACTACCTCTGCTGGTGATGGTGGTACCTGAGATATTGTCTGTCAGCTATGATTCTGTGAGTATGACAACGTCTGTGAGATAGCTCTCCCAATTTTGACACCAGCCCCGAGGTGTTCACAAGGAGGACCTTGCAAGTTGACAGGGCTGAGTATGCTATTGTCATTTTCATGCCAAAGTTGATACCAAATAGACTGTCTGGTTTCATTCCTTTGAGATTTTTCAGCAGTTTGATACAACTGAGTGGCATACCAGACCATTTCAATATGACAACCCTATTGCTGTCTGTCCAGAGTCCAATATAGACAAGACTGGATAAGGGCAATAGATTGCCTTCATGAAAGGAGATTTCTGAACAAGATGTTCTTTTTATATGGCAATTGACAGTATTTTCATGGTCACGATGAGCCTTTTATTTCCAGATTTCTTTTACTGAATTCAGATTCTACCATTTGCTGTGGTACAATGTACATGCTTTTTTTTGTTCTTTGACGTTTTCCACATCAGAGCACATTAGACAGCTTGATACAGACCTCAGGCCTTCACATCTAAAGTTTAGGATGGTGGAATTCTGATGCCTTCCAGAGCTTTAAATACCCATCTCATTCTTCATGATCTGTGCACAGTGTTAATCAAACACTCCTTGGCTGTCTGAAGAAATCAGGACATTGCAATGATTAAGCTCCAATACCTCTCATCCTTTTCTTACTTTTGACTAAGTACTCTAAAAATAAAACAGCTAGTTATTACTACATCATCTGAATGTTCATTCAAACATTACATTCATTTCCATCGAATGCTCCTCAAAATAGTTTCAAACATCTCAGAGAGTTTATTCTGAATATATTACCTGTAAGTTCCTGATTTCTTATTTTTCTTTTGCTCGCTGTCTTGCCAACAAACCTGACAGCATTAGTGAAAGAGAATGAAGCTGAGGATTCAGGGAGGAGAGGGCAAGGAGCTGTGGTGACGGGGGTTAGAGCTGTATGGGGGCGGCTGGTAAGTGTGTTGGAAGCTCCCTGACCATGTCCCACCAGTGGGGGCTTTTGTCAGTGTTGGGGCTGGAATCAGATGGGCTGATGGCCCCAGGTTTTAATGTTGCATTCTACAAATCAATATTAAACTGAGTAAAGAGTGGCTCCTTCACCAACTAATTTTCTGGTACGTGCCCATGTATGAAATTTGGCACAGATCTGTTCAAGTCAAATGCTGCTTGCCCCACTTAATTAAGTTTTTTGACGAAGTAACAGAGAGGGTTAATGCGGAAAAATTAGTTATGTTGTGGAACTTAGAAAGCATTTGCTGAAGTCCTACATAATATCACACAGAGCAAAACTTAATCCCTGGAGTTAAAGAGCTAGTGACCATATGGATTCAAGATTGGCAGAGTGACAGAAAGAGAAAGTGAAGCTGGTGGTGTTCTCAAGGCTTTATTATTAGAAATTTAAGAAATTTATAAATAGTCAGGTGGAGATCATATGGCCCCGAAGCCTCTGATCCCATTTTAGAAGATTGTGGCTAAGATAACCCCATTTTTCACCATATTCTTTGAATTAAGAATCTCTGTTTTGTATATGCTCAATTCCAGAGTAAGTTCGCTGAGGTAGTAAATTCCAACCGCCCACAGTCTACTTTTTAATTAATGTTCTTCTGGTTTGTTTGAAACTGTTATCCTATCATTATGACCCCATGTTTCTGAATTTCCAGTCAGAAGGAACAGCCTCTCAGTGTCTGCCTATTGACACATTGAATTTTACACAATACAATGCGATCACTCCAGGAAAGTCAGTTAATTTTGGCATAAATTACACAATTGTTCTCAAAGGACATTCCTATGGAAGAGATTTCATAATTTGATGCAAGGAAGAAAGGACAATTAGATGGAAAAACTGGAACGTTTGGATTGTTCTGTTAAATCAGAGAAAGTTAAAAAGGAATTTGTTGGGGGGATTAAAGATGGTGACGATCTAACAGATCTGCCTTGCTGAGCCCCACACCACAAACCAAGCAAATTGGTGCTTTCACCTTCCGCTTATTAGCCATTTTCGTAAAAATCAGCACTGTAAAGTCCCCAGAATTTCTAAATATCACTTATAACGTTCAAAAAGTTGAGTAAAGGAAAGGGGTCATATGGATTGCAACATCTAGGGCACTCCTCTGCAACAACGGTCACACCTGCAGCCGCAGTGCCAGCTCCTGTGGTGGCACCTTTGAACTTACCTGAGCAGCAGAGTTTGGTCTCGGAGTTCGTCACACTCTGGGAGAAGATTGAATCAGCACTGCAGGAGTCCCGGACCAGACTGGAACCGATCCTGCCAACCTACAAAAGCGTGAGCAAGGAGATCCAACTTCTCTGGCAGCACATGGAGGAGGTGGAGCAGTGAACCGCGGCGTCAGAGACCACAGTGGAATCCTCGGCGGGGTGGATTCAGGCCCTGGAAAATCAGGTGCAGGACTTAATCAAATAGATTGATGACCTTGGAAATCGAGGTTGGAGAAAGAATATCCGCATTATCAGCATGCCAGAACGGGATGAAGGAGATCAGCTGGTCCGCTTCCTTGAGCAATGGCACCCGCAGCTCCTGGGACTGGGAGTCGAATTGGGTTGGGCACGAGTTGAGTGGGCTTACCGGATCGTGGTGTGCAGGCCCAGATTGGACCAGTGCCTCCGCACGGTCCTACCTCGATTTCAATGTTACAGAGACAAACAAATGGTTATGGAAGCTTCAGAATGTTAGGGAAAGATCAACAGGCCCTGATCTCCAAGGGATCGAAAATCCTCTTTTTTCAGGACTTTTCTGGGGCTGTGATCTGAAAGAGGAATTGTTATTTCTTTTATTGACAACAAGCAGGGTCGATGTATGGGTGGGATGAGCAGGATGCTCACTTTTAATTTCCATGTGTGTAAGATATATGTTTTCTTTGTTTCTGTTTTGCCTGGGTTTGGGGCGCAGCTTCAGCTGGAAGGAGCCACGGAGGTATTAGTGAGTAGGGTGAGTGCCCCCTGTGGGCAAGGGGGAAAGTCTCCAGTTACTTGTCTTTTGTTTAATTTAGGAGTAGTTATCAGAATTTTTGCTTTGGTAGTGATTGTAGTTATATTTTTTTCAATTTTATTAATCTTTTCTTGTCTTCACTCGGCACATTATGGGTAGGGTTCTTCCTCTCGGGGGCTTATGGGCAACTTTAGATGGTTATGGCTCATTCTTTGTTTAGATGGTGCACTTGGAACATAAAGGGGAGCCACTCACCAGTTAAAAGAAAGAAAGTGCTCTCAAGTCTCAGAAAGGAGAGGGTCATAGAGATGTGCAGCACGGAAACAGACCCTTCAGTTCAACCCGTCCATGCTGACCAGATATCCCAACCTAATCTAGTCCCATTTGCCAGCACTTGGCCCATATCCCTCTAAACCCTTCCTATTCATATACCCATCCAGATGTCTTTTAGTTAATGCAATTGTACCAGCCACCCCCCCCTTCCTCTGGCAGCTCCTTCCATACACATACCATCCTCTACGTGAAAGAATTGCCCCCTAGGTCCCTTTTATATCTTTCCCCTCTCACTCTAAATCTATGCCCTCTAGTTCTGGACTCCCCCACCCCAGGGAAGAGAGCTTGTCTGTTTATCTCATTAAAGCCCCTCATGATTTTATAAACCTCTATGAAGTTGCCCCTCAGCCTCCGATGCTCCAGGGAAAGTAGCCCTAGCCTATTTAACCTCTCCCTAAAGCTCAAGTCCTCCAACCCTGGCAACATCCTTGTAAATCTTTTCTGAACCCTTTTGAGTTTCACAACATCCTTTCGATGGGAAGGAGACCAGAATTGCATGCAATATTCCAAAAGTGGCCTAACCAACGTCCTGTACAGCCGCAACATGACCTCCCAACTCCTATACTCAATGCTCTCACTAATAATGGAATGCATACCAAATGCCTTTTGACTATCCTGTCTCCCTGTGACTCTACTTTCAAGGAGCTATGAGCCTGCACTCTAAGGTCTCTTTGTTCAGCAGCACTCCCTCGGACCTTACCATTAAGTGTATAAGTTCTGCTAAGATTTGCTTTCCCAAAATGTAGCACCTCACATTTATCTAAATTCAACTCCATCTGCCACTCCTCAGCCCATTGGCATATCTGATCAAGATCCTGTTGTAATCTGAGGTAACCTTCTCCGCTGTCCACTACACTTCCAATTTTGGTGTCATCTGCAAATTTACTAACTATATCTCCTATGTTCATATCCAAATCATTTATATAAATGACGAAAAGTAGTGGACCCAGCACCCATCCTTGTGGCACTCCACTGGTCACAGGCCTCCAGTCTGAAAAGCAACCCTCCACCACCATCCTCTGTCTTTTACCTTTGAGTCAGTTCTGTATCCAAATAGCTAGTTCTCCCTGTATTCCATGAGACCTAACCTTGCTAACCAGTCTCCCATGGGGAACCTTGTCGAATGCCTTACTGAAGTCCATATACGTCACGTCAAATGCTCTGCCCTCATCAATCCTCTTTGTTACTTTTTCAAAAACTCAATCAAAGTTCATGAGACATGATTTCGATGTTGCTCTGCTACAAGAAACTCACTTAGATGAGGAGGAGCATCTAAAGTTACTGCAGGGAGGGTTTGGCTTGGTGTTCTTCTCGTCTTTTAATTCCAAAAGCAGAGGAGTGGCTGTACTAATACAGAGGAGTCTACCTTTCCAGTTGATAAATCAAATTAAGGACGAGCATGCGTGATTTGTGATCCTTAAAGCCCTAATACATGGGAGGAGTATGGCATTTTGAATGTCTACTGTCCCCTGGCAGACCCCTTCAATTTTTTCCTGATGCCCTTTCCAGGCTGATGGCCCTTGGAGTGTGCCAACGATTGTAGGAGGAGACTTCAACCGTCTAATGGATCCCAAGATGGCTAGATGCCAAGGGATCTTTCAGGCATCGCCCTGCTATCCAAACAGTCGGTGGACCTGTGTGGGGAGCTGGGGATGGTGGATGTGTGGAGATGTCTTCAACCTAAGGGAAGGGATTTTACTTTCTTCTCCAACCCGCACAAGTGCCACACAAGAATTGATGTGTTTTTGCCCCACTGACTTTTTTGGATTCGGTACTAAGCTGTAAGATTGGGAATATAGCCATTTCGGACCATGAGGCAGTGTATTTGGAGTTTAAGATCAGGTAACAGGACAGATACGCAGCATTGATGCATGGATCGTTTTCTCTCGAAAGGCAGTAAGATTAGATTAGATTAGATTAGATTACTTTACAGTGTGGAAACAGGCCCTTCGGCCCAACAAGTGCACACCGACCTGCCGAAGCACAACCCACCCATACCCCTACATTTACCCCTTACCTAATACTACGGACAATTTAGCATGGCCAATTCACCTGACCTGCACATCTTTGGACTGTGGAAGGAAACCGGAGCACCAGGAGGAAACCCATGCAGACACGGGGAGAATGTGCAAACTCCACACAGTCAGTTGCCTGAGGCGGGAATTGAACCCAGGTCTCTGGCGCTGTGAGGCAGAGTGCCACCGTGCCGCCCATAAGTTCGTTGAGTATTTCACGGGGGAGTTTTGAACCTTCTGGGATATTAACTCGGGTATGACCAGTAACCCATTGATGCTCTGGGAGACTGCCAAGGCTTATTCAGGGGTTATAATTATCTCAAATTCAGTGACCCAGAAGAGAAAGAGGGGAGAGCAACAGCATATACTTGAGGCCTTGTTGAAGGCAGCTGAGACGGCATATTTTAACAAATTGTCTGTAACTCAGTTATAGCGAATTATAGCTCTCTGGGCTGCTCTGCAATCCGTGCTCACCCAGGCAGAGAAGAGAGAGGTCTCCTTCGCGACGCAAAGACTATTTCAGCACGATGATAAGCCAAGTAGATACGTGGCATATCTGGCCAGGAAGAAGAGCACTCCTTAATCTGTCATGTCCATTAGAGAGAGTACTGGTACACCCACTCATGAGTCCAAAAACATCAGTACAGCATTTAGGAAATTTTATGCAGAGGTGTACCAGTTGGAGGGCTGTGAGGATGGGTTGGCAAGGATGGATTTCTTTTTTGAGAATTTCAATTTTCCAGGTATAACTTTGGAGCAGGTCTCCCTTTTAAATGCCCCTCTGACAGCTCAAGAGATACAAGAGACGGCAAGGCAGCTCCAAAGTGGCAAAGTACCTGGCCCAGATGGATTCCGAGCAAGTTTTATAAGGAGTTTATAAACATGTCGGCCGAGCCAATGTTAGTTATGTATAACCATTCGTGTAGTCAGGACTGCCTCCAAACCTCTCTCAGTGAAGCGAATATTTCCCTTATTCTTAAGAGAGGGAAAAACCCTGAGGATTGCACCTCATACAGACCCATCTCGCTGCGAAATGTGGATTTTAAAATTCTTTCTAAAATGTTAGCGTTGAGGCTGGAGAAGGTATTGCCCTCTATTGTAAAGGAGGACCAGACAGCTTTCAGTTCCTCTAACAATATCAGAAGAGTGCTGAATATAGTACAAGTGTGCTAGCAAAAGGTTGACCCTGGGCTTGGTAGTCTCCCTAATTGTGGAAAAAGCATCTGGTCGGGTGGAATGGCTGTACCTTTTTTATGTCTTGGAACGGTTTGATCGTGTGTGTGTGTGTGTATAGGGGTTGGGGGTTGGTTTTCACCAGGTGGGTGGCAGTGTTGTATAGCGATCCCATGGCAGCAATTCTCACGAATGGCATAAAATCAGAGAATTTTCATATTGTCTGACAAGGGTGCCCCCTTTTGCTGCTGCTGTTTACTTTAGTGATCAAACTGTTGAAGGATACTGTTTCAAAGGACTCCAAAATAGTTTTCTCAGAAATGGGAATAGGAGAGCATAAAATCACTCTCAATGCAGACAATGTTCTTCTCTTTGTTGGGCTAACCCAACAATGTCTGTGCCCTGTTAAATACAAAATATTAATTTATTTGGCTCTTTTTCGGGGTATAAAATTAATGTTATGAAATCGGAGGCCATGCTGGTGGGGGGGGGGAGGGGGTGGTCTCGTGGGAGTACCTGACCTTGAAGATGGAACTTGATTTTCTTTTAGGTGGTCACAGGGAGATTTCCTATATTTACGTATTTTCATTACCCCCACCTTTCACCAATTGTATCTAGCTAATTTCATACAATTGCTCGAGAAGATAAGACCTTCAGCTTTGGGAGGTGCTACCAATGTCCTGGTTATATTGAATAGCTCTGATCAAAATGAATATTCTTCCTTCCCTACTATGCCCCATGCAAACGTTCCCTCTGGTGCTACCTAGGCAAGTGCTGCAGAGATTTAATGAGTGACTTGGATCTTTCATTTTGCACCACAGGCGCCCTCTTATTGAATTGAATTGAATTGAATTGAATTTATTGTCATGTGTACTGAAGCATGGTGAAAAGCTTTGTCTTGCGAGCAATACAGGTAGATCACAGAGTTAACTAGCATAGATAAGTAAATGCGAGGCAAACAGCGGCAAAACTAAAAACACAAGTACAAGTGAATGTTAAGAGTTTGTGAGTTCATTCAGTATTCTAAAAACAGGAAGGTAGAAACTGTTATGACACCGGCTGGTGCGTGTGTTCAGGCTTCGGTACCTTCTCTGCAATGGTAGAGGTTGTAGAAAAACATTGCCAGGGTGGGATGGATCTTTGAGAATGCTGGCGGCCTTTCCTTGACAGCGGGCCTGGTAGATGGATTCTATAGATGGGAGGTTGGCCTACCTGAGTGTCTGGGCTGAGTTCACCACTCTCTGTAACCATCTCCGATCTTGAATAGTACAGTTGCCGTAGCAGGTAGTGATACATCCAGACAGAATGCTCTCGATGGCACACCGATAAAAGTTGGCAAGGGTATTCGCTGTCACGCCAAATTCCCTCAGCTGCCTGAGGAGAAAGAGACATTGTTAGGCCTTTTTAACCAGTGTGTCCACATGAAGAGCCCAAGAAAGCTTGTTGTGGATAACCACTCCCAGGATCTTGACATTCTCCACTCGTTCCACCTCTGTGCTGTTAATGTGTAGGGGGACATGAGTAACATCCTGCTAAAAGTCAATAATGAGTTCCTTGGTTTTGCCGGCATTGAGAGCTAGGTTGTTCTCAATGCATCATTCTTCCAGGTCTTCCAACTCCTGTCAGTAGTATGTTTCGTCGCCATCTGATATTCAACTGACTATGATGGTGTCATCAGTGAACTTGTAAATGACATTAGCCTTATTAAGTTTGCTAAGCTGCAGTTTCCACATGGAATGGGTGGGGGAGGGGGTCGACCTCCCAGACTTCAAAAGATATCAAGTAAGTTCTTTATTGTCTTATGTGAATGATTGGGCTTGTCAGGATCTGAGATCAATATGGCTCAATATTGAGGCCTCCCAAGCAAAATATACCCTTATTAATTTGCTATTTATGGACAGGATGAGAACTGTCACAAAGTATTGTAAAACTCCGATCATCATTAACATGGTCAAAGCATGAAGAATGATGCAACAGAGCGAGTGTAACTTACATAAGACTTCCCCCTCAACTCCACAGTAGGAATACCAGGATTTAGGTGGGATCAATGGTTTCTCCTGTTTAGGAGATCTATTTGAGGGCAAAGTCATGATATCGTTTGATCAGCTAAGTCATAAATATGGGTTATCCAGTAGGGACCTTTTCTGCTATTTTCAGATCAGGGACTTTATACAAAAAAGGACCATGCTATTGGTTCATCCCTGTAAATCCAATGTGGAGAGGAGAGTGCTTCGGTCCACAGGCTCTGTCTCGATTAGTACCCTTGATCATTTACGGAGAGGGGGCTGTCTTGGAAGATATTGAAAGGCTTTACAGAATCTGGAATCAAGAATTGAGAGCATAAATTTCATCAGAAGTATGGGAGGATATCTGGGATAATGTGAAAAAGATTTTGATTTATAATAAAAGGCAGGCCATACAATGAAAGATTTTCCACAGCGCCAATCTGGTCCCAGAGCGGCCAGCAAAATTTTAAAAACAAGCATCTCCAAAGTGCCCTAATTGTGAAACCGACATTGGTACTCTCACACATTGCTAGTGGTCGTGCCATAAGATTTGTAGATATTGGGGCACCATAGCAAATGTGTTGGAGGAGATCTTGAGGACTGAGGTTAAGGCAGATCCAGTATCCCTCCTTCTGGGATTGCCGAATTTGCCTTCTCCACATAAGCATGGTAAGAAACTGTTTAACGTTCTTACATATTGCACGAGGAAGAACATTTTGATGGGCTGGGTCTTGGAAAGCCCCCCCTGGCCTTTCGGCATGGTGTAGGTTAGTAATGGAGCATGTTCCCCTAGACTTCCTTACAAGTTTGGTGCACCACAAAACAGAACTTTTTTAAATGACATGGCAGCCCTTTTTGGATTGTCTCAACATAGAGTTGTCAGCCTTTATGTAGCCACGAAGACTGTATCTGGCAGGTTAGGGACCGTGAGAAGTAGAATCACGAATATATACAGGTATGTTAACTGATGCTCCCGGTGATGGGAGCATCGGTGGGGCGGGTGCTGAGTGGTGTAAGTTAAGTTAGTTTAGCTCAATCCAACCTAATTTAATCTAACTTATTATGTCGAATCATTTATTGAATTGTTGTACGGGAAGATTGTTCCTTTTCTTTTGGTATTTTTGATTTGTTTGGTAAAGTAGAGTAGCAGTTAGTTTATTGTTATTGTTGTTTACCATAAGATTGTTACACTCTCTCGTGTAATTGTATAATTTGTAAAATAAATTAAAATCTCTTTCAGTAAAAAAAGAAATTTGTCAGAGGTATTCAAAATTGTGAATTATTTTAATGAATTAAGTAAGAAGAAATTGTTTCAAATTATAGAAATGTCAACAACCACAGATTGTGAAAAAAGAAGTGACTTGAGGAAACATTAGTTTCACATGGCAACTTGTTGTGGCTTAGAATATATTTTCTGATTCAGTAGTAATTTTCAGCAGAAGATTTTATACATGGTTTGAAAGGCTCGGAGGAAAGCTCACAAAAGGGGGCATAATTGAACAGATCTTCAAACGAACCAAAATGGATTCAGTGGATTGAATGGCCTCCTTCCATGCTGAATAACTGTACTTTTCATGTTGCCCTTAAACGCAGGAATGAACAAATTAGACTGATTAGCCTGTTTTAATGCTGTAAGTTCTCTGAATGTGTGGATCTGGAAAATGGCCCCCACATGCATTTTTTTGAATGGCAAATGGGTTTTCATGTTTCAGAATCATGTATTTGTAACTGAGTAGAAAGTGATTTCTACTCAGTAACATGCATTGGGATATAGAATCATAGAGTCATAGATATGTACAGCACAGAAATAGATCCTTCGGTCCAACTTGTCCATGCCAACCAGATATCCCAACTCAATCTAGTCCCACCTGCCAGCACCCGGCCCATACCCCACCAAACCCTGCCTATTCATATATCCATCTAGGTGCCATCGAAATATTGCAATTGTAGAAACCTCCACCACTTCCTCTGGTAGCTCATTCCATACACGCACCACCCTCTGCTTGAAAGGGTTGCCTCTTAAGTCTCTTTTGTATCGTTTCCCTGTCACCCTAAACTTATGCCATCTAGTTTTGGACTCCCCAACTCAAGACAGCTGAATTTGTCATTTTCAACAGCATATTGTTTAAACTTAGTCATAGAGTCATGGAGATGTACAGCATGGAAACAGACCCTTCGGTCCAACTCATAATTTTGTAAACCTCTATAAGGTCACCCCTCAGCCTCTGACGCTCCAGGGAAAAAAGCCCCGACCTGTTCAGCCTCTCCCTATAGCTCAAATCCTCCAACCCTGGCAACATCCTTGTAAATCTTTTCTGAACCCTTTCAAGTTTCACAACATCTTTCCAATAGGAAGGAGACCAGAATTGCACACAATGTTCCAACAGTGTTAGATAAATGATCAGCCAACCAGGCAGAGCATTTTTGCATTGCTAATTCTCTCTCGTAATATATTGACAGTGCTGGAGAGGGAATGGTAAGGGAAAACAGCAAGAAAGGTGAAATATAAGTGTTCAAGAAACAGGGCCCAAACTCATCATCCACTTGGGGAGGGTGCGACAGAAGGTATGTGCAAGAAACTCAACAGATGTGAAAGAATGACATTTTCAGTTTTAAAACTTTGCGACTTGCTAACCAGTCCAAGACTCCTGATGGAAATTTATGGCTTAACTGTGTGGCAATGGGCACAGAGGTTTTGAAAACTTAAAAAATTGCTAATGCAACATCCAAGTATCGGGAGGAACATCTTTCTGTGAGGTTCACATTTTCAAACAAAGTCTGGGAACAGCGCTGCCCTAAAAACTTCAAAGTCAATTCTGTCTGCCATTGACAATTGATAACAGTAAAATAAGGTAAAATTAGCCAGGATGAGACCATATGTACTATGTAGTTGTATAAATAAAGGGGACTGAGGAGTATGAAAGAACAGGCGGAAGGGAAAACAATCAGTACATATATATATTTCCGGTGGCGAATAGTCTCCAGAGGTCAAACTACCCCAGTGGAGAAACGCTGGTGGCGAACCGGCAGTGGCTAATCGGCGGCTGTGAATGTGCCGTGGCGAATCGTCACCAACACAAAATCAGCATATCATGCCAATGAGCAGGTTCCCAAACGTCATCCAGATTGCAAGGACTGACTGTTTCTTTAAGCATGTTGAATTTAGTTAGATCCTCGAGTGAAATATCTCTCTCTTGACTGATCAGTCAATCTGACCTTGCCCTCGAAATGCTTTAGGGGTGAAATTTGCATAACCCAATTGAAAGATGCCTCAGACCATGAAAAGGTGCTGTGAAGCTTCCTGCTGTTTTTTGCTTGGAGATCTTTGTGTAGAAAGTGAAGAAAAGTGAGGGTAACACAGGAAGTCCTCGAGATGTATGCTGAACGGTCTGTGTCAGGAGTGTTGCTGTGTCAACAGCAACAACGATTTGCACATGTATACTGTCATTCATTTAATATAACAATGAGAACATTGTTAAAATGCCAGAAGAGTCATCAGGGAGCATTCAGTCTCTAAATGTCTCTTATCCCTTATTACTCCACCAACCTTAACAACTATTCTCCTCACTACACTCCAAACCAACATTGAAGTCACTCTCAAAGGACTGTTTCCTCAATTAAGGAATATCAGCTGCTGCCACTGAGGAAATAGCTAGGAAGAGCAATAGATTCGGGAAGGCACTTGGTAAACAGACACTGAAGGCAATTCCGCAAAAGCAATTGTATTGTTGTTTGATCCAGTGACTTCTGTGATGAAAAGTGAATTGATTGTACATTATTAGTTCTTATGTTGGAAAGGAAGTATGAGGTGGACCAGGGTGTCTGATCAGAAAGAGGACAATGTGATGATTAGAAGTACGAAATTTGAGAATGTTGGTGAAAAGGTGTAAAGTGACTATCTCACTCCTGAGCGTTCAGTGTTGATGGTTAAGCTTAAGAGTCTCCACACCTCAGGTAAGGGGAGTGGTTGTGGAGGAGTATGCTTCATGATTACCTCAGCTGGTGAGAGAATTGAACCCAGCCTTTTGGCGCCACTCTGTATTGCAAACTCACATCTTAAGCACACTGAATTGTCTCTAAAATACTTTGAGATATCTGATGGTTATAAAAAGGCTCTACATAAATGCAAGTCTTTCCTTTTTCAGCTCCTTTTGGACATTAGGTCAACACAGGAGACCCCTAGGCATGACCGTGTGTTTGTATGATCTACTTCAAAGCAGTTTAATTGATGATGTTTTTCAATAATAATTCTTTAACTTTATGAAAAATTCAGTTTTGAATATTTCAGTGCTCAATGTATCGACAACTGACTCATTGGAAATCTGTCATACCTTTTGAAATGAAACACAATTCTTTCAAAAAGCAATGTCTGTACTTGCTTGAACATCGATAAAGCTGTTAAAAGATGGGTTTTGAAACCAATACCAAAGGTACATGTGTCTGAAACAAATCATTTCTGGATCTGTCACGCACAGATTAAATCCTGTTAAATGATACATTCAGAAGGAGCATTCAAAATCCAGATGAGTTGAATGTAAATGAGAATTAAATTGTGTCTCAAAGCAGCTTGCATAAAATCACATATAACATTCCAGCATCAAATGTCTGTGTTGCTACATAAGTGAAAATCATTTTAAAATCTCAGTTGTACGCAGTTCTCGGTATCCCAAATGATTTTTGATTCTGGTTCTCCTGTCAACCCTGTTTACCCAGTTGTATTTGGCTCTGACATATGTGCTATTCTATTCATTCTGATCCCAGACTGTGTTGGCTGATTATTTGACTAATAAAGACATCAATGTCAAGCTCGTATCTGTCCTGATTGTAGATGGTCCAGTCTTTAGGTTTTTGGATAGCAGTTTGGAGCAGAAACCTCCAGCTCATGTGGGGATAAGATATGAAAAATACAGATGAGCCTCTGAGGTAAGCTGGGATGTTACTGTGACTGCAATCATTTTATGTTAATTTTCTATGAAGAAGTTGGAACATGTATAGCTCAGAGCATGTTTCCTCTGCCACTTTACCATCATGTGCAGGAACATAACAAATGCAGTTTCACTGTGGCTGAGAAGTCAGACTGGGTGATTTTTATTCAAGTCACTCATTGGTTAAAACATAAACTAATATCATGTAGAAGAAGCCATTTGGCTCATCATGACCCTGTTAGCTCTTTAAAAGAGCTCTCTAATTAAGCTCACTCTGCTGCTCTTTCCCTAATGCACTGTCATTCTTTTTCCTTCAAGTATTTCTCCAGTTTCCTTTTGAATGTCATTAATAAATTTGCTTACATAATCTTTTCAGGCAGCACATTCTGAATTGTTAAGTCTCTGCATTCACAAAATGTTTCCTCATGTCACCCCATGTTCTTCAAGGTTCCCCACGGGAGACTGGTTAGCAAGGTTAGAGCTCATGGAATACAGGGAGAACTAGCCATTTGGTTACAGAACTGGCTCAAAGGTAGAAGACAGAGGGTGGTGGTAGAGGGTTGTTTTTCAGACTGGAGGACTGAGACCAGTGGAGTGCCACAAGGATCAGTGCTAGGTCCACTACTTTTCGTCATTTATATAAATGATTTGGATGTGAGCAGAAGAGGTATAGTTAGTAAGTTTGCAGATGACACCAAAATTGGAGGTGTGTGGACTGCCAGAAAAGTTACCTCGGATTACAACAGGATCTTGATCAGATTGGCCAATGGGCTGAGGAGTGTCAGATAGAGTTTAATTTAGATAAATGTGAGATGTTCCATTTTGGGAAAGCAAATCTTAGTAGGACTTCAACACTTAATGGTAAGGTAATGGGGAGTGTTGCTGAACGAAGAGACCTTGAAGTGCAGGTTCATAACTCCTTGAAAGTGGAGTCGCAAGTAGATAGGATAGTGAAGAAGGTGTTTGGTATGCTTTCCTTTATTGGTCAGAATATTGAGTATAGGAGTTGAGAGATCATGGTGCAGCTGTTCAGGACATTGGTTAGGCCACTTTTGGAATATTGCATGCAATTCTGGTCTCCTTCTTATCGGAAGGATGTTGTAAAGCTTGAATGGGTTCAGAAAAGATTTCCAAGGATGTTGCCAGGGTTGGAGGGTTTGAGCTATTGGAAGTGGTTGAATAGGCTGGGGCTGTTTTCCCCTGGAGCGTTGGAGGCTGGGGAGTGACCTTACAGAGGTTTATAAAATCATGAGGGGCATGGATAGGGTAAATAGACAAGGTCTTTTCCCTGGGGTGGGAGAATCCAGAACCAGCACAGGTTTAGGGAGAGAGGGGAAAGATGTAAAAGATACCTAAGGGGCAGATTTTTCTTACAGAGGGTGGTGCGTGTGTGGAATGGGCTGCCAGACGAAGTGGTGGAAGCTGGTGCAATTACAAGGTTTAAAAGGCAACTGGATGGGTATATGAGTAGGAAGGGTTTGGAGGGATATGGGCTGGGTGCTGGCAGGTGGGACTAGATTGGTTTAGGATATCTGGTCGGCATGGACAAGATGGACCGAAGGGTCTGTTTCCATGCTGTCCATCTCTATGACTGATTCTTATGACAGCTTATTTCAATCTGTGTTGTCCAGTTACAAGCCCTTCTGCAGTTTCTCCACATCTGACGAATGTGTTTATGATTTTGAAAAAAAATCTGTGAGCCTTCTTTCTTTGGAAGAGAATAATCCCTTCTCCCCACTCTTCTCCACATAACTGAAGACCCTTGTATGTGAATCCCTTGTGCACCTTCCCTCAGGGCCTGCTATCCTCCTCAAGCTAGAATTCAACAATGAGTTCGATTTGAGCCTTAGCCAGTGTTTTTCTTTAAATGGCGCAACACCCTTGCTTACGAACTCCACTCCTGCATTAAAATATTGCTCCTCGATTGTCCTACCACCTTCAGCGACTTCTGGGAGTACATCTGTAAGCCTCCCTGTTCCTGCATGTGCAAACTGTCCCATTGAGTTCACATCGTTTCTTCCCACATTTCCAGAAAAATATATCACATTTTAGATCATTGAATATTATTAACCATCTTCACAATAACCATATTTTCCTCGAGTTTGTGACCATCCTCTTCAATTTACAGCTTTCCTGTATTTTGTACCATGACTTGAGCTTTGAAATGATGCCCTAAGTACTCAAGTCCAAATAATTACAAGTTATCTAAAGGCTGACACTTGGAATATTGTGAGCAGTTTTGAGCCACATATCTAAGGACAAACGTGCTGGCCTTGAACGGGGTCCCGAGGAGATTCACAAGAATGTTCCTGGGAATAAAAGGCTTATCATATATGAGCAGTGGTTGAGGACTGTACTTGCTGGAGGTTAGAAGGATGAGAGGGGATCTGATTGAAACTTACAGAATACTGAGAGGCCTGAATTGAGTGGACCTGGAGAAGATGCTTCCAGTAGTCCAAGAGACCAGATCTGGGGCACAGCCTCAGAGTGAAGGGACTACCCTTTAGAACTGAGATGAGGAGGATTGCCTTCAACCAGTGGGTAGTGAATTTGTGGAACTTATTGCTGCAGAACACTGTAGAGGCAAAGTCATTGAGTATATTTAAGACAGAGATAGATAGTTTCTTGATGAGCAAGAGGGTCAAGGGTTACAGGGATAAAGCAGGAGTAACATATCAGTCGTTATGCTTTAAATTAAGGGGGGGTAGATATAGGACTGAAGTTAGGGGTAGGTTCTTCACTCAGCGAGTCGTAAGTTCATGGAATGCCCTGCCAGTAGCAGTGGTGGACTCTCCCTCTTTATGGGCATTTAAGCGGGCATTGGATAGGTATATGGAGGATAGTGGGTTAGTATAGGTTAGGTGGGCTTGGATCGGCGCAACATCGAGGGCCAAATGGCCTGTACTGCGCTGTATTCTTCTATGTTCTATGTTCTATGTTCTATGTTATTGAATGGTGGAGTAGACTCAGTGGGCCAAATGGCCTAACTCTGCTGCAAAATCATGTGATCTTATGGTCGAATGGTTCCAATAATAACCCTGAGAATCTATATCCTTCCAGTCAGAACAACAGTTATTCTCAGCCAGTTAGCCATTAATTTTTGCCAACTGGTCTATTATGTAATACTTTATAAAATGCCTTTTGTAATTGCACATACATATCGATGACATGCCTCTAATGTATCCTTTCCCATTACTGTGTGAAATAATGGAACTCAGTTAATAAAACATAATTTGCCTTTAATAAATCTGTGCTGACTTCATTTATTAAGAGAATCGTTTCCAAATACCGATTCCAGGATTCTTACCTCAAAAAGCTTTCCTTCCACTGACATTTGGCTGACCGACCTATCATTGCTCAGTTTAACACCACCCCTTCATGAACTGAATGAAATGTTTGCAGTTTTTCTGTCCACAGACACCACACCATAATAACTCAGGAGGATTTGAACTTTGTCCCCAAAGCTACTTCAGCCTCCACCTTTTAGTTCCTGGAATAATCTCAGATAAACTTCATCGGAACTAAATGGCTTTTCTGTTTCGAATATTGCAAACCTTTTAACAGTATCACTTCATCTAGTTTTCTCTTTTCCACGTTTCTCCTTCCTTTCCTGTGACATTGGTAGCATCCTCTTCTTAAGTGAAGATGAATGAAAAGGGCAGAGTCACTACTGCATCCAGACTCTCTACAAGAACTTTCTGATCCCTTATCGGTCCACTCCTTTACTGTTCTTCTGCTATTTTAGTGCATTAAAAAATCTTCTGACTTTGTTTGTGAGTTGATAATTTATTCTCAAACACAAATTCTGATAATTGTTTAGATCAATGCATTCTCTCTATGCAACCAATTCTCGGTGGGTTAATGTATTTGAAGGACATCATAAAACACTTTTACATTTTCCATTTTATTCCCTGTATCATCAGTCCTTGAGGGAATTCTAGCTTAGGATTCTGTACCTTTCCCCCTTGTGTCCATTTGATGCCTGAACCACCTTCTTAAACCATAAGACCACAGGAAATAGGAATAACAGTTGGCCATTCGGCTCCTCAAGCTTGCTCAGTCATTCAGCAGGATCATAGCTGATTTGCCATTTCTTATATCTACTGTCCTGTCTCTTCTCCAGACCCCTTGATTCCCTGACTGATCAAGAATTCCTCTATCTCAGCTTTAAATTTACTTTGCCCCTACAGCTTTCTGTGGTGATGCGTTCTCTTTGAAGTCTCCTACTGTTCTGGTTCGGTGATCTGAGTCAATCTCTTTGAGCTTCCCCAGCGTAATGCATAGACAGAGTTTTGACTGGAGACCTCACCACTGTTCAAAGTAGAAAATGTTGGCCAGAATTGCTTTTGGGATGCTGTTCTCATCCAGTCCCTTGAAGTACTGAATGCCTAGTAAACCTTGAGTTTGGAGGGGTGGGCTGTATGCCTTTCAGAGGGAGGTGTAGATTGAGAATGGAGGAAACCTATTTGCATTTGGAAAAGCTGTGCAGCTCTGATTTGATGCATAAAAATATGACAGATTGAGAACTGTCCAAGTGAAATGTCTCTTTAGAACCAGATTATGGAAGGGCTCCTTCTGAGCATTGAACTGTGGAATCTTTCATTTCAGCCTGTGGGACTGAATATGAACACTGATATACAGGATGAAAAGGTGCTGGCTGCTAGTGCTGAAATGGAAAACTTTGCATCATGTTTGGTTTTTTTAACCAGGAGCTTGTGGAGCAGTGGGATATCAGGAGAGCCGATGAGATGATTAGAAGGGATGACACTGTGAAATAAAGTAAAACTTCTTAAAATCTTCCTGAATGCTGCCTCAACAAGAAGACATAATATTAAAGGTTAGAAAGCCCTGTTAGATAGAGAAGGAAAGATGGTCACAATTATTACACTTGTACTTTTAATGGGTCTGGAATGGAATGAATTGTTCAGTGATGAGCAACATTGTGCTGTAAATTGAAGTAGAACGACCATAGAGCATTGCATCAGGATTTGATGATCAAACTCCACAAAGCATTCGTAGAATATGCATAAAGCAGCACATGGTGTTCAGCAGATTCTGTTCCACAGTTAAATGCAATTACGGTCTCATTGTTGGCTATTCATCAGCTATATTGGAAGTTGAATTGCCTTTTCACATTGATATTGTACAGTGGCTACTGGTGGCAAATTCAAATGTAAACAATATTGACTCCACATCTGCCAAAGTGTCAGGATCCTGCTTTTTTCTGGGATGCAGGAAATATCAGAAAAACTACCAGGGAATAAGTAGCAGTCATTGTTAGTGAATCCTGATCCTTTTGTGATCTGCTAAATGGTGTGAAAGGAGCAGTTCTTCAGAAGGGGAAAGAAAAGTAGATGATGGCACTGATTGCAAGAATGAATTACTTTCTGCTGTTAATGTTATTGAAGGTAGATGTAACTCATTGAGAACATTCTGAAGGAAGGCAACCTGTCTACTATGTTTTGGTCACTACTGATTCCTCAATTGACATCACTAAATCAAAAATCACACAACACCAGGTTATGGTGCAATAGGTTTTTTTGGAAGTACCAGCTTTCGGACCGTTGCTCTTTCCTCAGGTACCTGACGAAGGAGCAGCGCTCAGAAAGCTGGTACTTCCAAATAAACCTGTTGAACTATAACCTGGTGTTGTGTGATTTTTAATTTTGTCCACCGCAGTCCAACACCGACATCTCCTCATCATCACTAAATCAGATCATCAGCCCATTTATCTCTTTCCTGCTTGTGGTACCTTGACAAATGCAAATTGACTGCTGTGTTTCCGATGTTACAATAGTGACCAACCTTCAAACGTACTCAATAAAATCCCAAAGAACTGCAGATGCTGAAAATCAGAAACAAAAACAGAAATTGATGGAAAAGCTCAGCAAGTCTGGCGGCATCTGTGGAGAGAAATCAAAGTTTACATTTCGGGTCCAGTGATCCTTCTTCAGAATTGATGGCAGAACTGACATTTTCCTACCTGCCATCTGTACTGAGGAAGGGTTACTGGACTCAAAACTTTAACTTTAATTTATCTTCACAGATGCTGCCAGACCTGCTGAGCTTTACCAGCAATTTCTGTTTTTGTTTCAAATGTATTTCATTGGCTGTAAAATGCTTAAACATGTCCAGATATTGTGTCAGGTGCTCCACGGGTGCAAGTCTATCCATCGGAGTACAGTGTAAAATGTAAAATTGGGGAGTGCCATTCAGAGATGGGGTCCCATTTTAACAACACCTCAATGTGCAGTAATACTGACTGCATTCTCTAATACAATTCCTGTAACGATGGCTTTTGACTGCAGTTCAGTATTATCTTGTTATTTGTCTGTGACTGCTATGATTGATTTAAATAGTGAAAAGAATTAGCCCTCACTGTTCTAATGCCAGCTCTCGCTGGATTTAATCAAGAATTTGACTGAGTCCCTTTTTGAAAGGGATGGACACCTGGCTCTCCAGTCCTGATTGCTTTCCATACATTTACTGTTTAATATCCAAGATCATAATTGATTAGTACTATATTGAATGTTTTATTAAAGTGATTGGAATTGTCCAAACACAAAACTCTTCTTTCTGATGATTTATGTTTCATATCAAACACATGGTTCTGCACATTTTAAGGGTTCTGATTGTGAGCCCTTACAACAGGGGAGGCAATAGGCTAATGGTATTATCACTGGACTGTTAATCCAGAAACTGGATTAGTGGTGGTGGAAGAGCACAGCAGTTCAGGCAGCATCCAAGGAGCTTTGAAATTGACGTTTCGGGCAAAAGCCCTTCATCAGGAATAAAGTCAGTGAGCCTGAAGCTTGGAGAGATAAACTAGAGGAGGGTGGGGGTGGGGAGGAAGTAGCATAGAGTACAATGGGTGAGTGGGGGAGGGGATGAAGGTGATAGGTCAGGGAGGAGAGGGTGGAGTGGATAGGTGGAAAAGGAGATAGGCAGGTAGGACAAGTCCGGACAAGTCATGGGGACAGTGCTGAGCTGGAAGTTTGGAACTAGGGTGAGGTGGGGGAAGGGGAAACGAGGAAACTGTTGAAGTCCACATTGATGCCCTGGGGCTGAAGTGTTCCGAGGCGTTCTTCCTCCAGGCGTCTGATGGTGAGAGAGCGGCGGTGAAGGAGGCCCAGGACCTCCACGTCCTCAGCAGAGTGGGAGGGAGAGTTGAAATGTTGGGCCACAGGGCGGTGTGGTTGATTGGTGGGGGTGTCCCGGAGATGTTCCCTAAAGCGCTCTGCTAGGAGGCGCCCAGTCTCCCCAATGTAGAGGAGACCGCATCAGGAACAACGGATACAATAAATGATATTAGTGGATGTGCAAGTAAAACCTTGATGGATGTGGAAGGCTCGTTTAGGGCCTTGGATAGAGGTGAGGGATGAAGTGTGGGCACAGGTTTTACAGTTCCTGCAGTGGCGGGGAAAGTGCCAGGATGGGAGGGTGGGTTGTAGGGGGGCGTGGACCTGACCAGGTAGTCACGGCGGGAACGGTCTTTGCCGAAGGCGGAAAGGGGTGGGGAGGGAAAT
>NC_057751.1:12945398-12956352 GCF_004010195.1 Chiloscyllium plagiosum
ATGAAGGGCTTTTGCCTGAAATGTCAATTTCGAAGCTCCTTGGATGCTGCCTGAACTGCTGTGCTCTTCCAGCACCACTAATCCAGAATCTGGTTTCCAGCATCTGCAGTCATTGTTTTTACCTTGTTAATCCAGAAATCCCTGTAATGTTCTGAGGAGCTTTGTTTGAATCCCACCATTGCAGGTGGTGGAATTTGAATTCAATCGGGAAAAAAATCTGACCTACATTTGACTCCAGATCCAAAACAATGTGGTTGACTCTCAAATGCCCTTTGGGCAATTAGGGATGGGCATTAAATGCTGGCCTAGCCAGTGATGACCTCATGCCATGAATGAATAAAAGAAAAGTACAAGCCAAGACTTTGCAGAAGGTTACATGTGCTACTGCAGTGGCTTCTGGTTCTAGATTCGAAGAGAATAATAGTACTGGTCTGAAGGATCATATCAGACAACCTGATGCCAATCCCATTAGGGAAACAGTAGTGTGACATCTGAACAGTGGAATAGGAACACCATGGTAACCCCATTACACAACAACAACACTAGTCAAATGGTTTTAATGGAGAAAAAGTGGCAGCCAATTTGCACACAGCAATGAGATTTTTTTTTATTCGTTAGTTTAACAACTCAGCTAGAAAACAGAACCTTTGATGGTGCACCATCACATCAACACAACAATATAGTTTTGAGCTGGCATTTGAATTAACAATGTGGACTCAGGAGATAAGAATGCCAGCTTTAAACCATGGTTGACAGATTAGAAAAAGACACAATAAGAAGCTCGTCACATGTCTCTGATGTGAAACAGCTTTCCACATTGCCCAACTATTCTTCCTAGAGAAAATGCTCTGAGAGGAGACAAGCAACAAACAGAAACAGATTTCCCGAGCAGTAGTGTATTTTAGCAATGATATTAGAAACACCTTGAGCTGTAATACCATTTACATTAAAAGTGAGACATTGAAAAAGTATACTGCCTTTTGATTAAACTTTCATTTTCAATTGTGCCATCTTTGAGTGAGATTCAAGGCCATCTCCTATGATGATGATGCACTAAAGCTCCTTTCACAGAATTTAGATGGTGATTGTACTTCTTATTCATTCTATAATTCAGAATCTGGAACAATTTGTTCCTATTTTATTCAAAAGCCCAGTCACACATCAAGGCTGTGGTCTCAGCATAACAGGAAAGGTTTCAGTGACTCTACTGCTTTCATTTTGCTGCTTCTGAGCAACGTAGGCGAATGGAGCAAGGAGATAAAGATTGAGGTCAGTAAAAGGTACATTTCAAATCTTTGTCAGCAAGTTTCACTTCATACTGACAGGGCACTATGAACTAAGGTGGGTTGGACCCTCTCATTGATTTATTGATTAACCTCAGAAGGAAATGAACATTGAGGCAGATGCACAAAGGAAGTTTTTTTGATGTAACATTTTCAATCAAAGTTGAAATGACTTCCATAGAATGAAGAAAGTGTGAAACAGACACCTGGAGAAACATCACAGGGGGTGATTAACACCAATCTCCAGGGTATCTGTCTGTGATCTGCCAATGTTCAATAATACAATTAAGGATGTATCACAGACTCTCAACCTTACTGTGTCTTGACACTCACACATTGGAAGCCTCAAGGTTTGTCTAAAGATTTGTAGTTCGGATGCCAGTTGTTTGCTTGTGGATATGTTAGCTGGGAAGTTGATTTGCAGATGTCTCATCCCCTGTCTAGGTGACATCTTGAGTGCTTTGGAGCTTCCTGTGAAGCACTGCTGTATCTTCTGGAATTTATTTGGTTCTGTTCCTGCTGCTTCCGGTTGCTGGTTTTGGTACACCAATATTAACTAACCACTAAACACCACGGCCAGCTGTTACTCGTAGCCATACACACAGACCACAAATTCAACTGGGACAACACAATGACCATAGGACAAGTTAAACATAGGACAGCCAGAGAATTTCTAGAAGTATGGCACTCAGCTACAGGCTCCACCAACAAACACATTGACCGAGAACCAAGTCTGCAAATCAACTTCCCAGCTTAGCAAACATACCCACAACCATGGCGTGTTGGAAGGCTCTGTGAAGATCCCAATTTCTGGATCAGAAATTCCCGGTTCAAGTCCTTTCTTGGGCTTAACAGCCATAGAAGATGAGTCACAATGCAGTCAAATTTATCATCCGTAATTCCATCTGCGACACCTCTACAATGTCACAAGAGTGGGTGAATTTCCTGCTCAGTGAGAACTATATGGGAGCTGAAGCCTCCCTCAGATAGCAAATTCTACTGGTTTTCCATCAGCAAGTGCATTCCTCATGCTAATGATTTGACATTTTCATTCTTGAGGTTTTGGGGTGGAGAATAGAGAAAAAGTTCACTGCCTTTTAATGGGCATATTTTAACCGATTAGGAAATTATCTGAAGGCGTTCTCCTGCTAGTCATTCGTAAAGCTGGAGGAACAGCTACAGAAAGAAAAATCAATGGCTCTTCCACATCATTTCATCTATCATTTCCTATCTCAGGCCCAGCAGTGTTTGATAGGGACAGTGCAGAGGGAGGATTACTCTGTATCTAATCCCGTGCTGTCCCTGTCTTGCGAGTGTTTGATAGGGACAATGTAGAGAGAGCTTTACTCTGTATCTAACCCTGTGCGGTCCTTGTCCTGGGAGTGTTTTTGTAGGGACAATGTAGAGGCATCTTTACTCTGTGTCTAACCCCATTCTGTCCCTGTCCTGGGAGTGTTTGATGGGTACGGTGTAGAAGGAGCTTTACTCTGTATCTCACCCTGTGCTGTCCCTGTCCTGAGAGTTTTTGCTGAGGACAGTGAAGAAGGAGCTTTGCTCTATATCTAACCCTATGCTGTCCCTGTCCTGGGAGTGTTTGATGGGGGATAGTATTGGGGAAGCGTTACTCTGTATCTAACCCTGTGCTGTTCTGGGAGTGTTGGCTGAGACAGTGTGGAGGGTACTCTGCATCTAACCCAATGCTGTCCCTGTCCTGGGAATGTTTGATGGGTACAAGATTGAGGGAACTTTACTCTGTATCTAACCCAGTGCTGTCCATGTCCTGGGAATGTTTGATGGTGGACAGTGTAGAAGGAGCTTCACTCTCTATTTAACCCCATACTGTCCCTGTCCTGGGAGTGTTTGATGGGGACAGTGCATAAGGTGCTTCACTCTGTATCCAAACTCATGCTGATCATGTCCTGTAAAATGTAGAGAAAGCTTTACTCTGTATCTAACACCATGCTGTCCCCGTCCTGGGAGTGTTTGATGGGGACAGTGTAGAAGGAGTCGAAAAGTGTGGCGCTGGAAAAACACAGCTGGTCAGGCAGCATCTGAGGAGCAGGAGAGTCGACATTTCGGGCATAAGCCATTCATCAGGAATGTGAGGGGAAGGGAAGGGGGCTGAGAGATAAATAGGAGAATGGGATGAGGCTGGGATAAGATAGCCAGGAAGGCGATAGCAAGATGTAGTTGGAGAGTGATAGTGATAGGTCGAAGGGGAGGGTGGAGTGGATAGGTGGGAAGGATGATGGACAGGTAGTACAGTTCAAGAGGGTGGTGCCAAGTTGGAGGGTTGGATTTGGAAGGAGTTGGGGGGAGAGAAGATTAGGAAACTGGTGAAGTCAATGTTGATGCCGTGTGTTTGAAGTGTCCCAAGGCGGAAGATGAGGCATTCTTCCTCCGGGTATTGGGTGGCATGGATTTGGCGGTTGAGGAGGCCTAGGACTTGCATGTGCTTGGCAGAGAGGGAGGGTGAGCTGGAGTGGTCAGCCATAGGGCAGCGGGGTTGTTTGGTGCATGTGTCCCAGGGATGTTCCCTGAAACATTCTGGGAATTGGCATCCAGTCTCCCCAATATAGAGGAGACCATATTGAGAGCAATGGATACAGTAGCTGAGCTGTTTGGATGTGCAAGAAAATCTCTGCCGGATGTGGAAGGATCCTTTGGGGCCTTGGATGGAGGTGAGGGAGGAGGTGTGGGTGCAGGATTTGCACCTCCTGCAGTGGAAAGGGAAGGTGCCGGGAAGGAGCTTTACCATGGATCTAACCCCATGCTGTCCCTGTCCTGGGAGTGTAGAAGCAGCTTTACTCAACATCTATACCCATGCTGTCCCTGTTCTGGGAGAGATTGATGGGCACAGTCTAGAAGGAGCTTTACTTTGTATCTAACCTGTGCTATCCCTGTGTTCGGAGTGTTTGATAGAGACAGTGTAGAGAGAGCTTTACTCTGTATCTTACCCTGTGCTGTCCCTGTCATGGGAGCGGTTGACGGGAGACAGAATGGACGGAGTTTTACTCTGTATCTAACCCTGTGCTGTCCCTGTCATGGGAGTGTTGATGGGGGACAGTGTAGCGGGAGCTTTACTGTGTATCTAACCCCATGCTGTCCCTGTCCTGGGAGTGTTTGATGGGAACAATACAGAAGGAGCTTCACTCTGTATCTAACGCCGTGCTGTCCTTGTCATGGGAGCATTTGATGGGGGACAATGTAGAGGGAGATTTACTCTGCACATAACCCTGTGCTGTCCCTGGCCTGGGCATGTCTGATGGGGGACAGTGTAGAGCGAGCTTTACTCTGTATCTAATCCTGTGCTGTCCCTGTCATGGGAGCATTTGATGGGGGACAGTGTAGAGCGAGCTTTACTCTGTACATAACCCTGTGCTGTCCCTGGCCTGGGCATGTCTGATGGGGGACAGTGTAGAGCGAGCTTTTGGATGTGAACATAGGAGGTATAGTTAGTAAGTTTGCAGACCAGCCAGTACAATAGCCAAAATTTAACAAAAGAAAAAATACAGAGAGAAAAAAAACAAACTAACTACTAATTAACTACTAATCTAACCTACAACTAACCAGAGTGTATATTAAAGTCTCTTACATTATTCAAATAAGAGAGAGGGAAAAAAAACCCCAAAAAAACGGATAACATAGAAATTGGGTAGTGAGATATATGCTCGGAATGTGTTAACATCAAATATAACAAAACCCGTATTCGTGCGGGATTCCTCTCCTAAGGGGCCCCAGACCAACCAGGTTCGTAATCTCAATTAAATAAAAGCCCTTGTTAGGATAGCCGAAATATCTGTATTTATGTAATTCAAGAAGGGCTGCCATATTTTATAAAATAATTCGGTCTTTCGGTGCACCATATTTGTAAGGAAGTCAAGGGAGATACATTCCATAATTAACCTGTGCCAATCTGAAAGTCCAGAGGGCCCTCAAGCTACCCAGTTTACCAAAATATTTTTCCTTGCACAGAAAGAGAGAATAGAAAATAGTCTCTTCCCATACATGTGCAGGGAGGGAAAGTTCGAAAAGCCCAAAAGGAGAGATACAGGGTCCACTTTAATTTCTGTTCCTAGAATTTCTGTCAGGGTACTTGCTACTTTAATCCAATATCTACGGATCTTATGACAGGTCCATAGGCAATGTACAAGAGTGCCCACCTCTATTTTACATTTGGGACACATTGGAGATGCTCCTGCCTTAAATTTTGCCAATCGATCCGGTGCTATATGGGCCCTATGAAGTATCTTCAGCTGGATAGGCTGAGTTCTGTTACAGATAGTAATTCTTATAGCTTTTTCCCAAATGTCATTCCATGTTTCTATGGAGATTTCTAGTCCCAAATCCTGATCCCATGTTTTAAGCAGATTATCCCTATCTCCTGATACTTCATCATGTAGTAAATGATAAATAGTACTGACGGAAGATACCCCCATTGGTCGTAGCACTCTACATTCTGATTTATAAAGACTATCTAATAACGTAGTCTTCTTCTGTATATAGTCTCGAATTTGGAACTATCGATAGAGGTCTCCATTAGGTAATCCGAATTTCTGATGCAGCTGTTCAAAAGACATCAAGACCCCATCTTTAAATAGGTCCCCTAGACATGAGATACCCCCGGATCTCCAGAGTTTAAAAGTGGCATCTGTAAACCCCGGTTGGGATCCCCATGCTCCCACTATCGGTGTATATGGGGATGTTTTATGTGAGTTGCCCTCATTTTGCCGCATTATATTCCAAGCTTTAATTGTGTTTAGTATTATAGGGTTTTTACAGTGATCTGTAATGATTTTCCTCTTGTCTGAAAATAAAAGGTTAATAAGTGGGCATTTTACTTGAGAAGCCTCGATGTCCAGCCACATTGATTGTGGATCAGACAAGACTTTACTCTGTATCTAACCCTGTGCTGTCCCTGTCATGGGAGCATTTGATGGCCGACAGTGTAGAGCAAGCTTTACTCTGTATATAACCCCACGCGTCCTTGTCCTGGAAGTGTTTGAAGGGGGATAGTGTAGAGAGAGCTTTACTCTGTATCTAACACCGTGCTGTCCCTGTCATGGGAACGTTTGATGGGGGACAGTATGGAGAGAGCTTTACTTTGTATGTAACCCCGTGCTGTTCTTGTCCTGGGAGTGTTTGATAGGGACAATGTGGATGGAGCTTTACTCTGTATCTAACCCCGTGCTGTCCCTGTCCTGGGAGTGTTTGATGGGGGACAGTGTAGCGAAGCTTTACTCTGTATCCAACCCTATGCCTTTCCTGTCCCTAGAGTGTTTGATGGGGGACAGCGTGGAGGGAGTTTTACTCTGTCTATAACCAGGTGCTATCCCTATCCTGGGAGTGTTTGATAGGAAACAGTGTAGAGAGAGCTTTATTCTGTATCTAACCCCATGCTGTCCCTGTCCTGAGAGTGTTTGATGGGGGACATTGTGGAGAAAGTTTTACTTTATATAACCTCGTGCTATCCCTATCCTGGGAGTGTTTGATGGGAAACAGTATAGAGAGAGCTTTACTCTGTATCTAATCCCATACCGTCCCTGTCCTGAGAGCATTTGATGGGGCAACAGTTAGAAGAACTTTACTCTGTATCAAATCCTGTACCGTCCCTATCCTGAGAGTGTTTGATGGGGGACAGTGAGGAGGGAGCTTTACTCTGTATCTAACTCCGTGCTGTCCCTGCCCTGGGAGCGTTTGATGGGGGAACAGTGTAGAGAAAGTTTTACTTTGTATCTAGCCCTGTGCTGTCCCTGTCCCGAGAATGTTTGATGGGGGACAGCGTGGAGAGAGTTTTACTCTGTGTATAACCATGTGCTATCCCTATCCTGGGAGTGTTTGATGGGAAACAGTATAGAGAGAGCTTTACTCTGTATCTAATCCCATACCGTCCCTGTCCTGAGAGTGTTTGATGGGTGAACAGTGTGGAGGAAGCTTTACTCTGTATCTAACCCTGTGTTGTCCCTGTCCTGTGAGCGTTTGATGGGGGAACAGTGTAGACGAAGTTTTACTTTGTATCTAACCCCATGCCATCTCTGTCCTGAGAGTGTTTGATGGGGCGAGCACAGTATGGAGAAAACTTTACTCTGTATCTAATCCCGTGCTGTTCCTGTCCTGGGCGTTTGATGGGGGACAGTGTGGAGGGAGCTTTTCTCTGTATCTAATCCCATATCGTCCCTATCATGGGAGTATTTGATGGGACAGTGTGGAGGGAGTTTTACTCTGTATCTAACCCCGTTCTGTCCCTGTTTTGGGAGCGTTTGATGGGGGAATATTGTAGAGGAATTTTTACTTTATCTAACCCCATGCCATCCCTGTCTTGAGAGTATTTGTTGGGGGACAGTGTGGAGAGAGCTTTACTCTGTATCTAATCCCATGCTGTCCCTGTCCTGGGAGTGTTTGATGGGGATCGTATAGAAGGAGCTTGTTTCACCTGGGACTGTTGCATGCCAAAACTTGGTGAACCAGCAAACTGGAAAAGAAATTCAAAGTTCTGCTCCTTGATCAACCCGAAGTTTGTGCAGTTATACTTCTCTGAAAAATGATATCCTTGTTAAGGCTGACAAGCCCTGTGCCTGATTCAACACAAATGTTTTCTCATTTCATCCACCCACACACAATACTAACAACTCAAAGAAGAATACATTTCTGTGGCTGATGTCTCTGCAGGGCTGTTCAATAACTTGACATTTTTTCTTGCCAACAGTTTTCATGCTGCGGGGGAGATGACTACATGGACTGGGCTGTGAATCAATACCATGCTTGTGATGCACCAGGACCACTGGCCTGTGGAGCACCATATACTTGCTGTGTGAGGAATCAGGTATGATTGAAATCCACAATGCCCACAATATGCAGCCTGTAACACGTTAAGACTGGCTTTCCTATTTACTTCAACTTTGCTTCAACTTTGAGCTGCCAAAGTGCATTTTGATGGGCTAATACCAACACCAAATTGGAATGCAGTGTACACAACGTAGTTCTAGATGACCTGTTCAGCTATCTGCTCAATACTGTGTGCTACATAGCTTTAATTTAAACTGGGGTTTTTCAGAGATTGTGTCAATTAACCTTGTAGTTTGTGAGCCCTCTATTCCAGGTCTCCTGGGTGCAAGTGTAAGAGATATTGAATTGAGTATCCATCACTTTTCACTACCTCAGCTGCTTAGAGAAGGTGTAGTTGGAGCTTTAGAGACCACTACATTAATGGCCACCAGGAAAAATACTTGTCTTTCATTTTTTACTGAGTCCCACATTTGTGAAAATCACTGAATGGTTCATTAAGACCAGACTGTTTAACCAAAGACATGCTCTGTCCAAAGCAACTTAACTTGCAAAATCTTACCTGTTGCCAAACAACATTTCAGAGAATTCCTGCAGTATGGGAGCAGGCCATTCAGCCTATCAAGTCCATACCACCCTTCTAATAGCCCTACCTATCCCTGTATTTCCCATGGCTAACTCACCTAACCTGCACAACTGTGTATAGTATGTGCAATTTACTATGTCCAATCCACCCTAACCTGCACATCTTTGAACTGTGGGAGGAAACCGGAGCAACCGGAGGAAACCCACACTGACACGGGGAGAATGTGCAAACTCCATACAGTCACCTGAGGCTGGAATTGTAACCAGGTCCCTGGCGCTGTGAGGCAGCAGTGCTTACCACTGAGCCACCAAAATTGCTGGAAAATCTCAGCAGGTCTAGCAACATCTGTGGAGAGAAATCAGAGTTAATGTTTCAGGTCCAGTGATCATTCTTCAGAACTCGGTCATTTAATATTTACCATCTGTCAATGGATTTGGTACAATTTGGGAAACTGAGTATTCACAAGAATGAGGATCAATAAAACATTCTGTGTTGTGAACCAATGTCGTGTACCATGGTGAATGAGCAGAATGTTTGGTTGAATCCCTGATTAAATTGAAGAAAAGGACTGAAAAAGACTGCAAGGTGTTACGACAATATTTGTCCCATAAGGAGTTTATATTTATTGAGGAGATAGCAAACTCCAACTGGGACTTGGTTCATTGTTACACAGTAATAGGAACCAGGTTCCCTGTCGCAGTTCCCTGTCTCTGACACCTCCCTCCCCTCCTCCCACTCTACCTCCTGCAAAAATGCTATTTCATATTCCCAATTCCTTCGCCTCTGCCGCATCTGCTCTCAGGAGGACCAATTCCACCACAGAACACACCAGATGGCTTCCTTATTTAAAGACCAAAATTTCCCCTCCCACGTGGTTGAAGATGCCCGCCAACGCATCTCATCCACGTCCTGCACCTCTGCACTTGAACCCCACACCCCGCTTTCTGCAAAGACTGTTCCCTCCGCAACTACCTGGTCAGGTCCATGCCCCCTAACAACCCACCCTCCCCTCCCAGCACCTTCCTTTGCCAAAGCAGGAATTGCAAAACCTGCGTGCACATGTCCCCCCTTACCTCCATCCAAAGCCCCAAAGGAGTCTTCCACATCCATCAAATTTCACTCTAACATCCACCAATATCATTTATTGCATCCGTTGCTCCCGATGCGGTCTCCTCTACATTGGGGAGACTGGATGCCTTCTCGCAGAGCGCTTTAGGGAACATCTCTGCACAACCCATTAGAGCCTAACACTTTGTACAATCAATACCTTCGACCTGAATTTACCATCTGCAGTCCTCTTAAGGTATATGCATAGAAACACTTTGACATCTCATTACTCAGCATGCGTCATGAGGCTGTGTTGGCTTCATGAGGCTTTGACCTGGCATCCGTGGTGTAATTTCACTGTGGGTGATAGAAATTTAATTACCTGCTTTGCATTTCAACTAATTTTCTTCACTATTGACCAAGAAAAATCTTTCTGTTGTTTGAATTATGTAAAGAAATTCGCCACTTGTTTTCTCAGTCCGCTTACAATTTTGAAGCCTCATTGTCAATGAATTTTTCTGATTATCTTTTGCCAGCAGATCTGAGCAAAGGCAATTGCTTCAGAAGAGCATGCACTCTTCAAAACCATTTTCTTTGAAGGACTTCTCCAGCTTTTTACTGTTTTGAACAGCGAAGGGATTTGTTGAAAGGGTTTTATGCTTGATTAGAACATAGAGCATAGAACATAGAAAAGTATAGCACAGAACAGGCCCTTTGGCCCACGATGTTGTGCCGAGGATTAATCCTAATATAAAATAAAATAACTTAACCTATGCACCCTCAATTCACTGCTATCCATGTGCATGTCCAGCACACACTTAAATGTCCCTAATGACTCTGCTTCCACCACCACCACTGGCAACGCAATCCATGCATTCACAACTATCTGCATAAAGAACCTTCCTCTGTTGTCCCCTCTATACCTTTCTCCTAATATCTTCAAACTATGACACCTTGTGCCAGTCAATCCTACCCTGGGGAAAAGTCTCTGGCTTTTAACTCTATCCATGTGTCTCATTACCTTGTATACCTCGATCAGGTCATTTCTCTTCCTCCTTCTCTCCAGAGAGAAAAGTCCAAGCTTAGTCAACCTCTCTTCAAAAGGCAAGCCCTCCAGTCCAGGCAGCATCCTGGTAAACCTTCTTTGCCCCCTCTCCAAAGCCTCTGTATTTTTCCTATAGTAGGGTGACCAGAACTGGACACAATATTCCAAGTGTGGTCTCACCAGGGACTTGTAAAGCTGTAGCAAAACCTC
>NC_057751.1:12957007-13007369 GCF_004010195.1 Chiloscyllium plagiosum
TGTAAACCTTTTCTGAACCCTCTCAAGTTTCACAACATCCTTCCGATAGGAAGGAGACCAGAATTGCACGCAATATTCCAACAGTGGCCTAACCAATGTCCTGTACAGCCGCAACGTGACCTCCCAACTCCTGTACTTAATACTCTGACCAATAAAGGAAAGCATACGAAACACCTTCTTCACTATCCTATCTACCTGCGACTCCACTTTCAAGGAGCTATGAGCCTGCACTCTAAGGTCTCTTTGTTCAGCAACACTCCCTAGGACCTTACCATTAAGTATATAATTCCTGCTAAGATTTGCTTTCCCAAAATGCAGCACCTCGCATTTATCTGAATTAAACTCCATCTGCCACTTCTCAGCCCTCCTCATCTAAGTCATTTATAAAAACTAATAAGAGCAGAGGCCCAAGAACTGAGTCCTGCAGGACACCACTCAACACTGACCTCCAGGCAGAGTATTTTCCATCAACAACAACTCTCTGCCTTCTCTCAGCCAACCAATTCTGAATCCAGATAGACAAATCTCCCTGTATCCCATACTTCATGACTTTATCAATGAGTCTACCAGGGGGAACCTAATCAAATGCCTTTCTGAAGTCCATATACACCACATCCACTGCTCAACTTTCATCAACCTGTCTTGTCACCTCCTCAAAGAACTCAATACGATTTGTGAGGCATGACCTGCCCCTCACAAAGCCACGCTGACTGTCTTTAATCACGCTATGCTTTTCTAAATAGTCTTAAATTCTATCCCTCAGAATTCTTTCCAAAACTTTACCGACCACAGATGTAAGACTGACTAGTCTGTAATTGCTAGAGATTTCCCTATTCCCCTTCTTGAAAAGAGGAATACCATTCACCTTCTTCCAATTCTCCGGTACGACTTCTGTGGAGAGTGAGGAAGCAAAGATTTTCGCCAGGGGCTTAGCAATCTCCTTTCTCGCTTCCTGGAGCAGCCTAGGTTAAATCTGGCCTGGTTCTGGGGACTTATCAATCTTAATGTTTGCCAAAATTTCCAGCTCATCAACTTCATCAATCTTGGTCTGTTCAAGCCTGTATCCCAGCTCCTCAAAGTTCTCATTCACAACAAGGCCCCTTTCCTTAGTGAAAGCCGCAACAAAAAACTCATTTTTGAGTAGGGGAAGCTCAGACTCCACGCACCAGTTCCCTACACTATCCTTGATCAGCCCTAACTTCTCCCTGATCATTCTCTTATTCCTCACGTATGAGTAAAATGCTTTTGGGTTCTCCCTAATTCTTCTTGCCAAGCCTTTCTCGTGCCCCCTCCTGGCTCTCATCAGTCCATTTCTGGGCTCCTTTCTAGCAAGCTTGTAATCCTCTAAAGCTAGATCCTTGCTTCCTCCACCTTACGTAAGCTGCCTTCTTCTTTTTGACGAGAAGCTTCTCTGTTCTCGTCATCCAAGGTTCCTTAATCTTAGCCCTTCTTACCTGCCACAGTTGAACAAATTCGTGCATCACTCGCAAACAAATGCTCCTTAAACAGTCTCCACATGTCCCTTTCTGTGCCCTTTCTGTGGAGCAATTGCTCCCAGTCTCTACTTCCCAACTCCTGCCTGATAGCGTCATAATTTCCTTTTCCCCAATTAAATATCTTTCCTTGGTAACTGCTCTTTTCCCTCTCCAAGGCTATGGTAAATGTGAGACAGTTGTGATTACTGTCACCAAAGTGTTTGCAATTGGTGTTTTGGGTGGGAGGTTTCAGTCACTGGTCAGAGTCTTCTTCACAGGAAGGGGCAGATGTAACTGGGTAGGTGACTGCTGCAGCTGAAGTAGGCAGCACGAGGTGGATTTTTTCTGGTGTCCTGCCTGTCCTTTAATTCACGCAGTACTAAACAATAAGGACAACATTCACAGAATTCCTAGAGTTTGGAAGCAAGCCATTTGGCCTATTGGGTCTGCAACAATCCCCTGGAGAGCATCCCACCCAGACCATCCCCCCAACCTCACCCTATAACCCTGAATTTCCAATGGCCAATCCACCTAACCTGCGCATGTTTGGACCGTCAGAGGAAACTGAAGCACCCAAAGGAGTCATACGCAGACACAGGGAGAATGTGCAAACTCCAGACAGGCTGAAGCACAAGTCTGGAAACAAACTCAGGTCTGTGAGACAGCAGTGAGAACCACTAAGCTGCCATGCCGACCATTGAGGAACAAGAATGAATATTTTGAAAATAATTTACAGCAGCCATTTTGCACTGTATTTGGCAACATTTCTTGGTTGAAGTCAAAGAGTACTCACCAGAACGATCAAAAGGAATGAATAATTTATGTAAAGAAAGCTGTTTTGCTTGTCTTATCAGACATTCAGTGGATGTACTCGCTATGGTGCAATATCTGGGACATAGTGTACCAAATGTGTGTGAAAGTGCGAATTGCAAAACTAGTGAGTGTGTGGATGTGAAAAGAGAAATGTGTGAAGCAGTGATTATATGGAAATATGAAAAGCTGAAGGAAGTAGAAATAACATTGAATGTGTTGGGTTGGCTGACTCATAAATGTGTTTGAGGGCAGTAATCAGCAGCTTCTCAGGTCAACCTTTGCTGACTTCAATTTGTTGCAATGCCACTGAGGACCACGTCCTGAGACTGAATGTTTAAACTATGGGACAGAGGAAGTACACTTTGCCAAATGTCATGAACCATAAGATATTGGGCAGAATTAGGCCATTCGAACCGTTGAGTCTGCCCTGCCATTCAATCATGGCTGATTTGTTTCCCAACCTCACTCTCCTGTCTTCTCTTATATCCCCTTATTAATAAAGAACCTATCTATCTCCACTTTAAATATACTCAATGACTTGACTTCACAGTTTTCTGCAGCAATGAGTTCCACAGATTAGCCACTCTCTGACCGAAGAAATTCCTCCTTTTCTCAGTTCTAAAGAGTTGTCCCTTCACTGTGAGGCTGTGCCCTCAGGCCCAAGTCTGTCCTATTAGTGGAAACATCTTCTCCATGTCCACTCTATCCAAGCCACTTAGTATTCTATAAGTTTTCATGAGATTCCCCCTCATCCTTCGAAACTCCATCAACTAGAGTCTTCAACTGCTTCGCATATGACAAGCCCTTCATCCTGGGGATCATTCTTGTAAACCTTTACTGGATCCCCTCCAAGGCCAGCACATCTTTCCTGAGATATGAGACCAAAAACTGCTCACAATATTCCAAATGCAATATTCCACATTTTCCAGAGCCTTATATAGCCACAGAAGTAAATCTCTGCTGTTGCATTTTAGGCCACTTGACATGAATGCTAACGTTAAATTTGTCTTCCTAAATGCCAAGTGAACCCACACATTAACCTTAAGAGAATCCTGAACTAGGACTCCCGAATCCCTTTATGCTTCCGATTTTTGAAGCCTTTCCCTATTTAGAAAATAGTCTGTGCCTCCTTTCTTCCTCCCAAAGTGCATAACCTCCCACTTGCCCACATTATTTTCCATCTGCCACTTCTTTGTCCACTCTCCTAGCCTGTTCAAGTCCTTCTCAGCCTCCCCCCTTCCTCAACACTACCTGTCCCTCTAGCTATTTTTGTGTCATCTGCAAACTTATTAAGAATGCCCTTAGTTCCTTCATCCAGATTGTTAATATATCATGTGAATTATTGTGGTCCCAACACCGACCCCTGCAGATCTCCACTAGTCACTGGTTGTCATCTTGAAAAAGTCCCCTTTATCCCCACTCTCTGCCTTCTGCTGGTCAGCCAAGCCCCTAACACTATGGGTTCTTATTTCACAGTCTCCTGTGCAGCACATTGTCAAAGGCCTTCTGGAAATCCAAATAGATCACGTCCATTGGCTCTCCTTTGTTTACCTTGCTCACTACTTCCTCAACCAATCCTAGCAGGTTTGTCAGGCATGACCTCCCCTTGAGGAAACCATGCTCACTCAGCCCCCATTTTACCATGCTGCTCCAAGGACTCTGTGGTCTCATTCTTATTGGACTCAAAATCATACAAATGACTGAGGTCAGGCTAACAAGTGTGTCATTTCCCATCTTCTGCCCCACTCCCATCTGAAACATGGGAGTTGAAATTTGCAGGAGGGACATGACCACTGAATGTGTGACGAACAACTGACCAAGTTGCACCTTCAAGCTGCACATACCTGTTATAGCTCCAGTGTATTTGTGCATTGAGCATTTTTATTCTTGTTTTCTGAGTGTGCAGACCTTTGTAAAAATTAATGGTGAGAAATTTATAAAGTGGCCAATGTCACCAAACTGAAGGATACTTGATCATGAACACACAAATTTGACCAGATATCTCAATTTGAAATGCTGCTGATTTTCTTGCTGCTGGTTTTCAAATTGTTGCAGTCATCCTGCTTCTAACAACATCAGTAATGTCATAACTATGTGTTGGCTGTGAAAACATTGATTTATAATGCTGTCATGAGAAAGATATGAATGACTGCCTTTGTGTAATGAAGCTGAAGTTAGATTATGTGTTAGTTGAAATCTGAAAGCTCATTTAAAAGTTTTATCGAATACACAAAGTAAGGGTTTGTGGCTTTGTGGGTTTTTTTTACATATTGCCTACAATTAGCTTTAAGTATCCACCCTGAAGTCAAGGCTTTAAGATTTAGAAACTTATCGGCTCTTTTTGGCTCATTGCAAGCCATCTCATTACCCATCGTCAATACAATCTTTTCCCATTTTGAAAGGAAACGTAAGAGAACCCACACAGATGTCATTTGGAACCCATTAGTTCTCTTGTCTCTCCTCCTGAGTAAACCCACCATCAGCAGCAGCCTTCTCTTCCCAAGAGATGCTTCCTAAACCATCAAATCAACCTGCCTGACTTTTCTTTAAAAAGTATCTTTCTTGACGATCTCTATACTAAGCTTCTGCAGACCTTTCCGGTAGACAGCGTGGTTTATGGCAACAATCTTAACTATTCTCACCTGATGATTGTGTTATCTTCTCCAAGAATTGAGCAATTACATAAACAAGCAAGCCGCGCTGGTCAAGTGATCATGGGCCCAAAATTGGACACTCCAAATTGACCCACAGCGGAGAAATCAGACCTGACAGAAAATTGGCCAAACTAAATTAAACAGCAGCGAGCAGCTATCGGCTACAGAGACCAGTGGAAACTAAGATCAAAGAGATTACAAAGGTTCAAGTTGCGACTAGCCTAAAGATTGTGTATAGGATAATGTCGATCGGGGGTGTTGGCATCTTAACTGCCTGAGTATATGTACTTTATACCTCCCGGGACTGGAAACAATGAAGGTGTTGGCATAACCTCATTGGATAAATTGAACCCAACTCATGACCCGATTGGCCAAAGACCACAGAACAATCCACAGTGAAGAGGGTTAAAAGCAGCGGAGCCTGACCACATGGTTCAATGCATTCCCTCTTTGTTTTAATTTCCTCTACAATTTCCTACCATTCCCAGTATTTTCCCTCTCTTCACATTCCTGATTGTGTGCTTTTGCCATCCTTTGCATTTCTCCCTGAAAAAGTCTATTTTACTTCTCAAGCTTCTCTGTGACCTGAGTCTTAACAAATTGTAAGCGTTTGGAAATCGGTGTCCAGATATGGGGTGCCATTATAGAGGTCTATAATATCCTGAGGGGCATAGATGTGTCAATAGACAAGGTCTTTTCCCTGGGATGTGGGAGTCCAGAACTAGAGGGCATAAGTATAGGGTGAGAGGGAAAAGGTTAAAAAGGGACCTAAGGGGCAACTTTTTTTACGCAACGGGTGGTGCATGTATGAAGCAGCCAGAGGAAGTGATCGAGGTTGATCACAATTACAACATTTAAAAGGTATCTGGAAGGGTATATGAATAGGAAGGATTTAGAGGGATATGGGCCAAGTGCTGGCAATGGGACTAGATTACTTTAGGATATCTGCTTTATACCAAGATTCCGTACTGAGGTACTTTTGAACCTAAGATGGTGCTGTAAGTGGCAAGTTGTAAACTTTACACTGTACTCAAGTGAGTACGTGTGACAATAAACCCAATTCAATTCAATTCAATTCATTTGTACAGTCCCCAATGCTCAATAGCAAAGGTGCGAACTGTTGTAAAGGTACACCGCAGAAATTCACCAAAACTCCTCGCCGGCATCTTCTAAACTTGCGACCTCGACGTCTAGAAATATGGCACAACCATCTTGAAGGTTCTGGTCTCCTTCATATCGGAAAAATGTTGTGAAACGTGAAAGGGTTCAGAAAAGATTTACAAGGAATGTTGCCAGGGTTGGAGGATTTGCCAGGGTAGGGAGAGTTCGAATAGGCTTGGGCAGTTTTCTCTGGGGCATTGGAGGCTGTGGGGTGACCTTATAGAGGTTTATAAAATTATGAAGGGCATGGATAGTGTAAATAGACAAAGTCTCTTCCCTAGGATGGGGGAGTCCAGAACTAGAGGGTATAGGTTTAGGGTGAGAGGGGAAAGATATAAAAGAGACCTAAGGGAGCAACTTTTTCACGCAGAGGTGGTATGTGTATGGAATGAGCTGCCAGAGGATGTGGTGGAAGCTACTACAATTGCAACAATTAAAAGGCATTTGGATCGGTATATGAATAGGAAGGGTTTGGTGGGCCAGGTGGGTCTAGATTGGGATATCTGGTCAGCATGGACGAGTTGGACTGAAGGATCTGTTTCCATGCTGTACATCTCTATGACTCTATGACTGTGTCACAAGGGCAGCAGATACATGGAAACACCTCAAATTCCCCTCCAAGCCACTCACCATCCTGCTTGGTACTATACTGCCATTCCTTCAGTGTCACTGGGTCAAAATCCTGGAACTCCTTTCCTAATGGTATTGTGGATTCCCCTTCAACAAATGGGCTGGTGTGGTTCAAGAAGGCAGCTCACCATCACATTCTCAAGGCAACGAGAAGTGAGCAGTAAATGCTGGCCTTTCTAGCGATGTCGATTTCCCCTATATGAATCTTTTAAAGCATGCTCACAGAGGTGCTATTGAACAAAATTTAACAGTTTGGGACAGGTAATAAATACTGACCCAGCCAGCAACATCTGTTTGCCTTCTTAAACTCTTGGCCATTTGAACCTCCGCCTGTTCCTTACAAGTTTCTCTCGTGACCCTGATTAATGTCCACTGTAAATTACGCCATGAAAATTGCAAAAGGACTAATTTTACTTGACCTTTTAGTAGGCTGTATGCTGAGGTTTTATGTGAAAGATATAGGAACACAAACTGATGAGAACTTAAATAATTGAATGACTAAATAGCTTGTCAAAAGAAGCCTCAAGGTAATGTTACAAGACGAAACTGTCAAATTAGTGTTTCTCCATTTCCAACCAGAAACCCTGAAGCAAAGCAACAGTAAGAAGGCACAGAGATAACTCAACAAAGAAGCCAATGGATTGTTGAAACATATGGCTTTATGTGGATATTGGACAAGGATTCATTCATTTTTCCTCCTGTATGTTGGATATTCTGAACAGTTCAGGATGAAGTGTTGAATTTCATTGGAACAGCAGACTTTTCAGGATATGCAAGTTGTCTTCAAAATGTGAGAGGAATATGCAGCTTTTGCTGTGATACTAGAAGTGTTTGTGAAAGGAAATAAGGGGCAGTATCATTGTCAACCATGAGTGATTCAAGTGGACTTTTTAACAGCCAGAACACGTGTGAAGGAATCCATTAACTAAACCACAGTATCGTGAGATAATGGTAAGTAAAACCTGCTCTTCAAGGAGCTTAACAGCAATTCAGTCACGGTGCTTTGTTTGAGGAAGTTAAAAATCACACAACACCAGGTTATAGTCCACCAGGTTTAATTGGAAACACACTAGCTTTCGGAGCGTCGCTCCTTCATCAGGTGGTAGTGGAGGGCTCAATCCTAACACACAGAATTTATAGCAAAAATTTACAGTGTGATGTAACTGAAATTATACATTGAAAAATTGATTGTCTGTTAAGCCTTTCATCTGTTAGAATACTGTGATAGTTTCACATCTTTCATGTGTAAATCACAAAACCTTTTTTTTAAAAAGTTGCATTCTTGGGTTAACTTAACAATGGTGATAGCTAGACAATATGTTGAAGGTGTTAGCCCCTTGTGTTCTCTGTCTATGCCATGACTTTTAGATTGATTCTAATCTAAAAAGTGAGATAATGGAGTTTTACATGAATTCATGCAGTTTTTGAGCTCAGAGTTCCAAATGAATGCATTCAGTTTCTGAGCAAAGTACAATGTAACCCTGCAAGTACAAATTCACCCCACAAAATATATGTGTGCATGTGGGTCTTTGTGTGTCTGTGTGTCTGTCTGTCTGGGTTGGGGGTTGTGAGTGTGAGAAAGTGTATGTGTGTGTGTAGTGAGTGCAGAGTGTCTTAAGTCTGTGAGGGGGTGCATGTATGAGTGTGGGAGTGTGTGTGTCTGTAAGGGTGTGAGTATCTGTGTGTGTGTGTGTATAGGAGTGCCTGTGTGTGTGAGAGAGTGTGTGTGTAGGAGTATCTGTGTGTTGCATAGTGCAATGGTGGGCACCTGTCATGTGACATGAACCATCAAGGATGGACACCTCAGCACCACACTCTACCGCAAACCCACAGACAGCCTCACAATGCTACACTTCTCCAAATTCCACCCAAAACATATTAAAACAGCCATCCCCTATGGACAAGCCCTACGTGTACACCAGATCTGCTCAGATGAGGTGGAACATGGTGGACACCTGGAAGTACTCAGGGATGCCCTCACAAGAAAGGGGTACAAAGCCCAACTCATCGACCGCCAGTTCCGACGTGCCACAGCAAGGAACCGTAATGATCTCCTCCAGAATGTAGGTCATGAACATTTGATGGTGAACACAATAGATCATTTGATCCTGGCCACGCTTGGACCCCTCAGTGTCATTACTGTTTCACCTGGCCATTTCCAAAATGAAACTGGCTTCAGAACTGCAAGACAACTACAAAAGCCTGTCGGATGTAGAGAACAGATTTTCTTTTGTGGGGAAAATTCTGAGTTTTAAAGACCTAAGAAGCATGGGCATGCCATTTAAAGATTTTGCTGAACTTGTTTGGATATTTGGAGAAGAAATAGGTTGTATCTAGAAGTGCCTGTCATTTGGTAAAGTGTTTTTAAAATGGCAATGCAATGGTAAAGCCAGTGAACAAGTAATCCCGAATCCTAAGTTCAAGTGGTGTGAACATGGTTTCGAATCCCACTATGGCAGATGGTGAAAAGCTGTTCCTGTTAGCTATTAAGATTAAAGAAGCAATGATTTAAAATTTGGATAAAGATGCAGGATCTGAGGAAGAGAAATTTTCATACAAGTAACTGTGCTGACTTGGAACTCACAGTCATGACATCGGTGGAGTGACGGCCAATAATTTCAAAAGAAAATTATATGAGCAGTTGTAGGTGTTCTTAACTACCACCAGACTTTTCACTGTGTGGCTGTGAATATATAGTTTCATTTCGTCTCTTTTTATTCATTATTTGAATGTTTCCATTTGAAAATAACCAGTAGCGCATCTTTTGCTTTGAACAAAATCAAATATTAGTTTATAACTCAACTATTGCTAAAATTTACTCAGTATAAGCATGTTGCAGTTATTAGATAAAAATGCGTGATAAGTATTAAAAGGACCTCTAAATAAGATATACCTATAAAGATAAAATCAGTACATCATTGCAGGCCTGGTTTAAAAGATTCATGCTGGACTTGAAATATTAACTCTATTTCTCTGTCCACAGCCTTGCTGACTTCCTCCAACATTTTCTGTTTTTATTCGATATTAGGTGTTGGCTTAGCCCAGGTCTGGAGCATAGACCCACTCATTGTCTTTGAGTTGAGGTCATTACTATTTAATTGTTTAAGCTATCAATTTGGATTGATTTGGAGATGCTGGTGTTAGGCTGGGGTGTACAAAGTTAAAAATCACACAACACCAGGTTATAGTCCAACAGGTTTAATTGGAAGCACTAGCTTCCAGATCGCTGCTCCATCAGGTGGTTGTGGAGGACACAATTGTAAGACACAGAATTTATAGCAAAAGTTTACAGTGTGATGTAACTGAAATTATACATTGAAAAATCCCTTGATTGTTTGTTGTATAATTTCGGTTACATCACACTGTAAACTTCTGCAATAAATTCTGTGTCCTCCACAACCACCTGATGAAGGAGCGGCGCTCCGAAAGCTAGTGCTTCCAATTAAACCTGTTGGACTATAACCTGGTGTTGTGTGATTTTTAACTTTGGAATGATCGCTTTACCAAATGGCAGTGACCTAAGAGGGCTATCCACACCTCAAAGGAGAACTGTTGGTGAGGGCTTTCTGTTTACCCTTGTGCAGTGAATTTCAAATGGATGTCTTGCAATTTCTAATTGAGATAGGTATAGTCTGGCCCCAATTTCAGCTCAATCCACAAGAACTATGAATTCTGGGACCCATTTTATTTCCATTTTTAAAAGACAAGATGAGCATTCTTTGTGCTATAATTATAGGGTCATTGATATGAGAAATAAACTTGTGGGACTACGAGGAAGAAAGGACAAAAAGGTAGATTAAATTACTCCACGCCAAATCGACATGAAACCTGATAGGCCAAATAGCTCTTCTTGTGTCGCATAAAAACTCTATGACTTTATCGTAATGAGATATGAATGAAGGAATAGATGGATAGAGTGACGGCCAATAATTTCAAAAGAAAACTATATGAGCAGTTGTAGGTGTTCCTAACTACCACCAGACTTTTCACTGTGTGGCTGTGAATATATAGTTTCATTTAGTCTCTTTTTATTTATTATTTGAATGTTTCCATTTGAAAATAACCAGTATAGATAGGTAACTTTGTTGCAGAAATGTGAATTCAGGTTGTTTGACGTTTTTCTGATTGCGGGAAAAAACAGCAGCATCCTATTTTATTTAGCAATTATACTTTTTCAGTTGATGTGATGTAACAAATGAAGCAGTACTTGTGCTGAGATTAATGTAGAATTAATGAGGTCCTGTTCAAGCTCAAAGGCGTTTGCGAGACAGGGGAGCTATTAGTCGTGCAGTGTCTTTGTAAATATTGAGTTCCATTCATTTGAGTGTTTTTGGTGTAACTGTTCGAGGTCTACTTTCAACCACTAAAAAAATCATCTCCCCTTACTCTGGTTTCATTGTTGCAATTTCATTTAAACTCCTGCTGTTAAAATTTCAATTCTTTTTTTAGACCAGACAACTTCTTCCCTGCAGCTTGGTCAATACTCATAATACAAATCACTGTACCTAGAACAGTTCAAGCAGGGATTCTGTTCGATTGTATTGGTTCTTTCTAGCAGATCAACAAACCAGGAATACGTGAGAAGAGGGAACTGCAGGAGTGCGGATCTGAATATGATTTTGACTCCATATTCCTTCTACCCCAGACAAGCTTTCATCATCTTGCTGAGCAAGAACCTATCCACTTCTGCCTTCAGAGTATTCAAAGACTCTGCTTCCACCATGTCCTGAGGAAGACAGTACGAAAGACTCACGTCTTTCTGAGAAAACAAATTTCTGTTCATTCTGTCTGAATTGTCTATGTTTCAATAAAGCTGCATCTTACTCTGAAAAGCAGCAGAAATGAGCATAGCCGCTTGAACGTTTTCTCATAAGTGAAGCCGCACATGGTTTCGAGACCTTCTGTGATCTGCTGTCGATACAGTTGTAACCATCCTTAAATAAGGAGACCAATACTGTACACAGCACACCATTTGCAGTCTCACTAATTCTCTGTATAAAATTAAGGTTATCAGCGCTCAGTATTTCAGAGGAAACTCACTAAGATAAAGGGAAAAAAAGCTTTGACACATCAAACGTTCAAGAGTTGATTGATTCAAAGAAAATTAGTTCAGATGTGAATATGTGACTGCACACCTCAACATGCCCAAACTTCTTCTTGGCCTAGTATTTCATCATTTAAAGTCAGAATATGTGGCAACTAATTTTCAACAGTAAGCTCTGATCAACAATAGTGGGATATTGACCAAGTAATTTATTTTAGTGATGTTACTCAAGGGATGTAGGTATTGCTGAAGACACCAGGAAAAGCTATCCAGTTCTCCTCCATTGCTGTCATCCCACCTTTTGCATCCATCCGAAAGAACATATGGTGCCTCAGTAGATTTTACTTGCGGAAGGATGACATCTCCCCCTATACTCTCCTGCCAACAATGACAGCACTCCTTCAGAATAAACCCTTAAAGACCGCAGTGTTTTCCCAGCTAGGAAACTATAGCTCTCCCTCAGTGCTGATTCTCCACCTGTCCGGCACATCTTCAACTGACCCTTTTTAGCGCAGGACTCCCTCAGTATTGACCCTCCGACAGTGTGGCACTCCCTCAGTACTGACCCTCCGACAGTGCAGCACTCCCTCAGTACTGATCCTCCAACAGTGTGGCACTCCCTCAGTACTGACCCTCCGACAGTGTGGCACTCCCTCAGTACTGATCCTCCGATAGTGCAGCACTCCCTCAGTACTGACCCTCCGACAGTGCAGCACTCCCTCAGTACTGACTCTCCGACTGTGTGGCACTCCCACAGTACAGAACCTCCGTCGGTATGGCACTTTCTCAGTACTGACTCTCTGACTGTGTGACACTCCATCAGTACTGACCCTCCGACAGTGCAGCATTCCCTCAGCACTAACTCTCCGACAGTGCAGCACTTCCTCAGTACTGACTCTCTGACTGTACGGCACTTCATCAGTACAGACCCTTCGACAGTGCAGCATTCCCTCAGTACTGACCCTCCGACACTGCAGCACTGACTCTCCGACAGTGCAGCACTTCCTCAGTACTGTCCCTATCACAATGGGGTATTTCCTGAGTACTGACCTACTAACAATGCAGCACTCCCTCAGTACAGGCCCTTTGACAGTATGACACATCCTCAGTACTAACCACCGACAGTGCGGCACTCCCTCAGTACCGACCCATTGACAGTGCAGCACTCCCTCAGTACAGACCTTCTGACAGTGAAGCACTCCCTCAGTACTGACCCTCCGAGAATGCTACACTCCCTCAGTAGAGACCCTCCGACAGATCAGCACTCCCTCAATACTGACCATATGACAGTGTGGCGCTCCCTCGGTACTGACCCTCCAACAGTGCAGCGCTTCCTTAGTACTGATCCTATCACAGTATGACGCTTCCTCAGTACTGGCTCTCCGACAGTGGGCATTCCCTCAGTACTGACCCACTGACAGTGCAGCACTCCCGTAGGTTCTGACCTTCTGACAATACGGTACTCCCTCAGCACTGACCCTCTGATAGTGCAGCACTCCCTCGGTATGAACCCTCCGACAATGCAGCACTCCCTAATTACTGACCTACACAACAGTACGCCATCCATCAGTACTGACCCTCTGACAGTACGGAACCCTTCAGCATTGACCCTCTGACAGTGCAGCACTCCTTCAGTACTGACTCCCATGACAGTATGACATCCCTCTGTACTGACCCTCCAACTGTGTGGCACTCCCTTGATACTGACCTACCAACAGTGTAGCACCTTCTCAGTACTGACCTTCTGACAGTGCAGCACTCTCTCAGTACTGACCCACCGACAGTGCAGCACTGTCTCAATACTGACTCCCAACAGTGCCACGCTCCCGCAGTATGGAAACTCCAACAGTGTGGCACTCCCACAGTATTGACCCACTGACAGTGTGGCACTCCCTCAGTATCAACCCTCCGGCAGTGCAGCGTTCCCTCATTACGGACCCTCCGACAGTGTGGCACTCCCTCAGTACTGATCCTCCGACAGTGTGGCACTCCCTCAGTATTGAACCTCCGACAGTGCGGCACTCCCTCAGTACTGATCCTCCGACAGTGCGGTGTTCCCTGAGCACTGATGCTCTGACAGTGCGGTGCTCCCTCAGCACTGACGCTCCGACAGTGCGGCACTCCCTCAGTACTGACGCTCCGACATTGTGGCACTCCCTCAGCACTGATGCTCCGACAGTGCGGCACTCCCTCAGTACTGACGCTCCGACAGTGCGGCACTCCCTCAGTACTGACGCTCCGACATTGCGGCACTCCCTCAGTACTGACGCTCCGACATTGTGGCACTCCCTCAGTACTGACGCTCCGACAGTGCGGTGCTCCCTCAGCACTGAATTGTGACAGTGCCTCAGTTTGTATTCAAGACTGGAGAGTGGTTAGGCTGAGCCGAAATCTGCCCTCTCAGATCGGTGCAAAGAAATGCTGTTCTATTATTTGAGTGAGTCCAGAGAAATATACTGTTGATTTACCACATTCCTCACTAAACAATTCAAAAACAGAATTATTGGTCATTGCTGCTTGTGGGAGCTGACATAGGTCTGGCTGAATTGGTGATGCACTAGCTTATTCTGAAGTAGTTTTTAGCAGAATGTGTCTGGGCTGCTGTTTTAACGATGTATTTTATATTCTACCTGTCTCACTAGACCATTGTATGTGCTCATATGGAAAGAAGAGATTGTACATTTTTTAGGACATTGAGTTCCCAAAGGCCTTGATAGTTGCGAGGTTCTCAGACGATTGTTCACTCAATTACAACAGCAGAGTAGAAAGTTTATTGGAAAGAGCAACTGGTCACAAGCAAATTGTATGTGTGAGGGGCATTCCCACTGATGACATGGACTGCAGGGTATGCATTGTTCTATCCTGCTTTGAAAACCTGCATCAGCTGAAATCATATTGACTCATTTCCGAACCAGATCAGTGCTCCCAATTTCTGTCCCTTGGACATTTTTCATCTTCTGTGTTTCTTATGTTCTTTCCAAGTGCAATCAGCATCATTCAAATATATTACTAAATTTTACTTCTAATCTGGATGGAATTTAAACAGTCGAACGTAATAATCACGTAGAATGACAGTGCAAGAAAATTCCTTGTCAACAGCAGGACCTGAAAATGATTGCTTCTTTCATATACAGTCATTGAGATGTACAGCACAGATGTACAGTACACCTTTCAGTCGAATTCATCCACGCCGACCAGATGTCCTAAATTAATCTAGTCCCATTTGCCAGCATTTGGCTCATATCCTTCTAAAACCTTTCTATTCATATTCCCATCCAGATGCCTTTTAAATGTTGTGATTGCACCAGCCTCCACCACTTCCTCTGGCAGCTCATTCCATACACACACCACCCTCTGCATGAAAAAGTTGCACCTTAGGTCCCTTTTAAATCTTTCCTCTCTCACCTGGAACCTATGCCCTCTAGTTCTGAACTCTGCTACCCTGGGGAAAAGACCTTGACTGTTCACCCTATCCATGCCCCTCATGATTTTATAAATTTTTACAAGCTGATCCATCAGCCTCTAACCCTCCAGGAAAAACCGCCCCAGCCTATTCAGTCTCTTCCTGTAGCCCAAATCCTCCACCCAGACAAAATCCTTGTCAATTTTTTCTGAACCCTTTCAAGTTTCACATTATCCTTCCTAAAGGAGGGAGACCAGAATTGCACACAATATTACAAAAGTGGCCTAACCAATATGCTGTACAGCCTCAATATGACCTCCCAATTCCCAGACTTAGTTCTTTGACCAATAAAGGACAGAATACCCAAATGCCTTCTTCACTATCCAATCTACTTGCGACTCTACTTTCAAGGAGCTATGAACCTGCACTCCGATGTCTCTTTGTTCAGCAACACTTCCTAGAACCTTACCATTAAGCATGTAGGCCCTGCTAAGATTTGCCTTTCCAAAATGCAGCTTCTCACATTTATCTAAATTAAACTCCATCTGCCACTTCTCAGCCCATTGACCCATCTGATCAAGATCTAGTTGTACTCTGAGATAACCTTCTTCACTGTTCACTACACCTCCAATTTTGGTATTATCTGCAAACTTACTAACTATACCTCCTATGTTCACATCCAAATCAATTATATAAATGACGAAAAGCAGTTGACTCAGCACTGATCCTTTTGGCACTCCACTGGTCACCATCGATAAAATGTGGAGCTGGAAAAAGCACAGCAGACCAAGCAGTAACAGAGGAGCAGAAGAGTCAATGTTTCAGGCAGAACCTTTCACGCCCTTATCCAGAGCTTTATACATGGTGTCCCTGCAGACATGGTTCATCTTCGATCTCCAGACATGCAGAGGATAACTGCCCATTATCGTACAGCACCTCTTTGAGCTTTGACATTGATTGCATTTGCGTCGCCAGATTCCTGCCAAACTCTGTAACCACACATTATTTCAAAGCAGATGCGAATTGCTGTGGCTGACTTCAGACCTGGATATGCATATACAGCCTTTTGGGAGAAACAAGAAGCCATTTCTCGATCTGTCTCAAAGCTACAGCAAACTGATCCTGGTGATTTACTTTCAATGCATCGATGAAAACCCTGTGTCCAGTGACATCTGCAGCTGAAATTGTTCCATGACTCTCCCTTTGAAAGCCATAATGATTTAGCTAATAATAACATTGTGGCTATATTGTAGCTCAATGAGTTGTTTTCTTAATTTGTATCTTTCTTACATAACTAATTGAAAATGTTTTCACCAGCTGAGCTCAACAAACTCTCAGATTTGTCCACATCTCTGGTTCCAAACTACTCAGGGCTTGGTTCTGACTGGACACTGTTATTAATTGTCACAATGCAATTTCCTAGTGTTGCTGAGTCCACACTCAACTCCAACAGAAGCTGATCCAGTTATCGCCTCAATGTGGCTGATTCAAATTTCATATCAGAATCAAAAGGCTCTCAACTTGGGGGCGTGCCATCAGAACAAGTAGACAGTCATTTTGCACTGAGATCAGGAACAATTTCTTCACATAAAGCATTGTGAATCTTTGGAATTCTCCAGCTTAGATGTTGTGGATGCTCAGTTGTTGAGTATATTCAAAACTCTTGTTACAACATAGGGTAAAGCCCCCTGCTTAGTTTAAACCAGCAACACAGAAAAGATTTATCCCGTGCAGTAATCTGTGAAAATTAAAAACTTTATTTCTTAAAGTATAACAGAGAAATTTAACTAACAAAGCTATTTACAACTCCTTCCTCAAACCTATCTTTTATCTTCCCTTCTATAATACTCGTCTGATAAAACCCCCTGATTAAAATTTACCAAAAATTCAAGTTTTTAAAACCAGCCAGCTGTTGAATCTTCTATTTGGATTTTCCTGTGTCATCTTCTTCTTAGGGATTATGCTTCACAGGTCACAGATCGATAAAGGTATCTTTAAAAGAAAGCTTTTTTGGGGTAGTCTCTACATGCTGGTGACATGGCAGTTCTCCAACTGTTCAATTGTCCCCGGTCTTATACTCCCAAAGCATCGGAATTGTCATTGGCTTTTAAGATTGTCAATATACTAAATTCAAACTTGATTGAAATTTTTTTTGGAGGGGGTTTAATTTAAACTGATTGGCATAATTCGAATCTGTTTTTGTCTCCAGGCAACCAGCTATACTAAGTGCTGGCCACATGCTACGTTGTATCTTGTTGAGAACACTTGGTGCTGTAGGTAGTTCTGCTAGTTTATAATTTAAAGGTACAGTACACCCATATCTTCATAACACTCTAATTGAAAGATTACTTCTTAACAGTAAGGGAATTCAGGACGGTGGGGATTGAATGGGCAAAGTCATAAGGTGTGGCACTGGAAAAGCACAGTAGGTCAGGCACATGAGCGTGATGGTTCAGCTATGATCTCAAGGGGCCATTCGGTCCACTCCTACTCTGATTTCAATCTGAAATTTGTACTTTTCCTGTCTAATTGCAAGTGCAATGTTTCAATTTTCACAGTAAGTTAGATAGAACTGCATTGCTTTGTAGCAGCCTTGATCAAAGCAGTTTTATTGATGTGTTTTTGCCTCTTGGGACTGTTTCCAGTAAATTGCACTGTACAATTCTCAGATCAAACAACAATTTTTGTTTGATTTTATGGTTGTATTTCTTCCCCCATCCCCTTCTACTTGTTGGAATATATCTCACTGTAAAAGTATCAAGTGCCATTGAGTCATTTTTATGACCATCCAAGTAGGTGGTAAAACCTCTGGGCAGGTTCTACATTAACTGGCAAGCAATTTGTTGCCAAGTAATTTCCTCCTCCCTTCTTATCACGTCTGTCACTTCCCTTTTGAAGTGTATTTAATCTTGCCAGTTTGTACAAAGTAAAATCTCACAATTAGCAGTGGACGAATGACCATTTAATCTAGTGTGGACAGTTTGAGGAGTGTAGGCCTAGGGGCTGCTGTGATAAACTGTCATTCTGTTTTTTGAGAGATTCCACTGTGTTGTGAACACCTGCCTGAAGGATTGTAAAAGGCACAAGGGCCTTCCCTTCAAGGCCTCAGTGAGACCTTTCCCATTTTGTTCCAATGCTGACTGACAGCATTTCTGATGTTACTTCATTAATTGCAGCATGTAAAGTTTTACTTATAAAAATACTTCGGTTTTGATCGGTCATATCCTCCATCTGACTTTCACATCACTTTCATTTTGCTTCATTCACTATTCCACCCAACCAGAAAAAATTGACCTTAACACACATGCATGTTTTTGCTCTGTAGTTGGACTTTGTGCCGAAACTTGATTTCTTGCAGCAACATGCCCAACCCCGTCCCACATTGTTATGATAACATTGGATTAGGCTGTGATACCATAAATGCTAAATCACTCATGAGTGAGCTCCAGGCTCATTGCAGAATGAGCAGTGAGGAAATAGGCTCTCAACAAGGGAACAGAAAGAAAGGATAAAATTGTGAAAGGGAAGTCCAGACCTTTTGTTTGCAGTCATGTTCAGTGCGGTGGAATAGCTCCAAGTGAATGTGAGAAACTAGGCTCAATCTGAGAAGTTCAACGAGTTTACATTGTGGACAGTAATGTTCCATTGTACAAAGCTTGGCAATCTGTTGAAACAAGAACCGACTTACAAGACCAATTAGTCTCAAAGCACATTTTGAATCTGGATGGATTTGTTTGAACACAGCTGCGCATCACCAGACAAGGGCCCCGATGAATTTGTGTGGTTTGCGTCTGAGCATTGAGAGAGTGTGTCCCTTCTGTACAAATTACACTCAGTGTTTCTTGAACATGCAGCACTTAGTTCCTGATAGACACACAAACTGATCTGTGCAAGACATTCAATTTCCTTGGAAGCATCTCTGAAAATAGAATCATGTAATCCCTACAATGCAGAAAGAGGCCCCTCAGCCCATTGTGTCTGTACCAACCCGCCCCCCCCCCGCCCCCAAAGAGCATCCTACCCAAACCTACTCCCCTACTCTACCCCCATAACCCTGCATTTCCCATGGCTAATCCACCTAGCCTGAACATCCCTGGACACTACAGACAATTTAGCATTGCCAATCTATTTAATCTGCACATCTTTGCACTTGCCTTTTAGAACATGCATTCCTATTCCATCCCAAAGCATTTTATATCCAATGATTTGATTCGGTTTGATTTGATTTGTTATTGTCATAACATACCTAGGTGTTTTTCTTGCAGTACAGGCAGATCATACCACACAAAGTGCATAAGGATAACAGAACAGAGCAAGGAATACAATGTTACAGCACAGAGAAAGTGCACAGAGAGGGAGGTCAACATTAAATTTAAAATCTGATAGATCCATTCAGAAGTCAAATAACAGCAGGGAATATGCTGTTCTTGAATCTGTTATTATGTGTGTTTAAGCGTGTATATCTTCCACCTGTTGGAAGAGTGTATAACCAGGGTGGAAGGGGTCTTTGATGATGCTGGCTGCCTTCCTGAAGGCAGCGGAAAGTATAGATGGAATCAATGGATGGAAGGTTGGTTTGCATAATGGACAGGGCCATGTTCACATCTCTCTGTAGTTTCTTATGGTCCTGAGCAGAATAGTTGCCATAACAAGCCGGGATGCATCCAGATATTATGCTTCCTATGGCACATTTGTAAAGATTGGTAAGAGTCTTAACAGACATCCTGAATTTCCTTAGCCTCCTGAGGAAGTAGAGGCATTGTTGTGCTTTCTTGACTGTCGTATCAACATGAGTGGATAAGGACAGGTTGTTGGTGATTGTCATTCCTAGGAAGTTAATGCTCTGTACTATCTCCACCTCAGCTCCATTGATGTAGACGGAGCATCCCTTCTACCTTGCTTCTGGAAGTCAATGACTAGCTCTTTTGTTTTGCTGGTGTTGAGGGAGAGATTGTTTTCTTTACACCATGCCACCAAGCATGCATCTCTTTGCTGTACTCTGTCTCATTATTGCTGGAGATCTAGCCTGCAACAGTGGTGTCATCAGCGAACTTGTAAATGGAGTTAGGATGAAATTTGGCCAGAGAGTTGAGTGTACGGAGAATATGGTTAGTGGCTGAGTGCATAGTCTTGCGGGACACTAGTGTTGAGGTTTATCGTGGAAGAGATGTTGTTACCTATTCTCACTGATTATGGTCTGTGGGTCAGGAAGTTGAGAATCCAGTTGTAGAGGGTGGAGGAGAGACCTTGGTATTGGAGTTTGGCTGAAATTACAGTGTTGAAGGCGGAGCTGTAATCAAAAAGTATAATGTAGGTATCCTTAATGTCCAGATATTCCCGGAATGAGTCTTGGACCAGGGAGATGGCATCTACCATAGATCTATTGTGACAGTGGGCAAATTGCAAGGGATCAAGGCAGGTTGGGATGATAGAGCTGATGTGCGCCATGACTAATCTCTCGAAGCATTTAATAATTATGGAGATCAGTGCCACCAGGCATGAGTTTTCTTTCGTACTGGGATGATGGTGGTCTACTTGTAGCAGGTGGGGACTTCAGATCATAGTAAGGAGAGGTTAAAGATGTTAGCGAATACTTCCGCCAACTGGTACAGGCAGGATCTGAGTGCACGACCAGGAACTCCATCTGGGCCAGTCGCTTCCCATTAGTTCACTCTCAAAAAGGCTAATCTGACATCTGCAGCGGTGACTGAGGGGATAGGTGGATCTAAGGCTGCCAGGGCAGGTAACACCATTTCACTGACCTTTTGTTTGTGTGGAGTACCGTTGGACTGCAGCCAATGTTCAAATGTAGGAAATGCAGCAACCAATTTGCACTCAGCAAACTCTCACAAATAACATTATAATAATGCACAGATTGGTTGTTTCCTTAGCCATGTTAACTAAGGAACCCTGGAAAAAACTCGGCAGCTCTTCTATGAGCTGTAATCCTGTCATGAGGATATTGTTTAACTGTCTAATCTCTGCACCATGACTTTCAGTCAATACCTCTCTGGCCTCAATGAGACATGGTTTACAGCATCTTCAAGGATGAGGAGAATCGACGTTTCGGGCATAAGCCCTTCTTCAGGCTTATGCCCGAAACGTCAATTCTCCTGTTCCCTGGATGCTGCCTGACCTGCTGCACTGTTCCCGCAACACATTTTCAGCTCTGATCTCCAGCATCTGCAGACCTCACTTTCTCCTCAGCGTCTTCAAGGAGGAAAGAAAGTTGGGATATTTATGGAGGGAATTTAGCACCAAGTCAGTTGAAGACATGGAATAGCCAACAATAGCAGAATGATTGTGGAGAACTTTGATCAGGTGATATATGCAAGGAATCTCAGTGACTACATTATCCTGTGCAGAAGTTGGGACAGAGTAACAGTTTCAGAAGGAAGTGAAATATCTGACTTGATCATGTTCGTTTGGATTAGAAGTGAAGGTAAAAGAATGTAAGTGAAGGAAAATGTTGTTTTTCAATCCCATGCATGGGAAACTGGACCATTAAAGGGTTCTATTATTTGCTGTTATTTTCTGATATCTGAACAAAAGGAATACATCCACTGTTCACAAAATAACATGGTGAGAGGGTTAAGGAAAACCAATTTCTCCAACCTTTTAATAAAGGACTCAAAGTGAAATTGTTGAACCAATCTATGGGATAATTCCATGATGTTTTGTTGTCTGCTTGGAAACCTATTACCAGGGCTTGATAGACAGAAGAATCTTTTATTGTAATTTATTGCTGGTAGTAGGGCCATGTAGCTAAATAGTTTCTGACGGAGGAAGCCCAAGGGATAGACTGAATAACAATTGCAGGGAGCACAGAGTTCACCTTTCAGCTTTGGCTGACATTAAAGTGACTGCCTGCTCAATGTTTTGACATTTTTGGATTTATTCAGGTCTTTCAGAACACTGCACTGCAAGTTTACAGCGGTGCCAAGGCTGGTTCATCAATTGTGTAGTAATGTAACCGTTGAATGAGCACTTCTGACCATAGCTGGCGAGTAAAAGTGACATTCCACCTTCCTGTTGTCTTCTGCTCCCACTCCCTCTGATGAGGCGAGGCAGATAAAACCTACAAAGGAGCAGGCAGCAGACATGAAGCAATATAGTGCAATAAGCAACCGGTGTTGTTGGGGATCTGAATACTTGCACATCAACAGCCATTCACTGAAATGAATTAAACACTGAATTTGATTGAAGGCTGAAAGGGGTTTAATTCCAATTTAAAATTGCTTAGTTTTAGCTCGCAGCTCAAATGTGGCCCATCAGGAATGACCAAAGCTCACAACTTTTCTGATAGAGTTTGTGTGGCTTATCCACCCCTTTATTAGCTACAGACCCAGCTGTTCCAGTGCACTTGTGACTGCACTCCTACCTTCTATCTGCAATAATGTGAGGCCATCGAAAACTGTGCTGCCCATGTTTTTCCTTGCACCAAGTCCTGTTCATTCATCATTGCTATGCTCATGACCTACATTAGCTCGAAGTTAAGCAAAGCCTCTATTTTACAAATTCTATCCTTGTGCTCAAATCCTTTTGTGACCTCACTCCTTCCCCATCTTTAGAATCTCCCCCATCCAGAGACTCCTCTTAGATCTCTGGATTCCTCTATTGCTGTCTTCGGGACATTCCTGATTTGAATTGTTACCCCATTGGTGACTGTGACCTCAGCTGCCTAGACTCTATGCTCTGGAGTACTCTCCCTCCACAACTCCATCTCACTTCCTTATTTCTCTCCTTACAAACACTCACCTTCCTCTGAACAAACCTTTGGTTGCTTGACCTCACATCTTCTCTTGCCTGGTTTCATATTTTATTTTGTAATGTTGCAATAAAGCTGATGGGATGTGTTCTTGTGTTAAAGCTTTTTAAACATAAGGTCCTGTTGTTGTTGTTCTCTACTGATTGATTAATTATGATTAAAGTCTTCTTCCATTTTTCCATTTCATTCCAGGGAGATGAATGGTTGATGTCTGACATTAAGTGATAGCTGCCAATTAATAATCTGCTGCTTCTTTCCGTTTAGGGAGATGTCATCAACACTCAGTGTGGATACCAGACGCTACAGCTAGAGGTGAGCAATGCCTTAAATCCAAATTTGTCTTTTTGATATCCAGATGCCAATGGACCAATTTTGTATTGATTTGTATTTCAAATTTCTGTCCTTTTTATGGGAATTAAGTTCTGGCAGCTACTGTGCTCAGTAACTTTGCTTGCCAGTATTTTCTCCTGTCTCAATCTTACAAGGTTGGGCTTCTGGATAGCAATTGCTCTTTTTCATAGTCCCTGTCAATCAGAGGCCTGTTCAGCTACAGAAGCAACACAGCCATATGCAATCCAGTCCGCAGACGCCTTCTGTGAGGACATTGGATGACCAATAGCAGGAAGAGTCCTGTCAGCTTCTTTACTGATACATCTGGTTCAAGGCAGCCCCAGGATTAAACATGCACCATTCTTAATCAGTACATTTTAAAGACCACCACTGGGGAAGCAGTTCATTGATCTAACAATTCAGCAGTCTTCCCATGAGGATCTAAAGAACTGAGCCACTTGAGCGATTATACTGGCACGTCCCAGTATTGATATGGCTGACTGTGAAGATGCTGAGAAGGCGCAAGTACTCAGGCAGAGAACTCACCTAATAGATATTGCCTGCATCTGTCCCCAAGTTACAGAAAAGTCAAGGAAGCTAAACCTTTCTGTAACCCTGATTAGGTTTATTTAGAATAATGTGTCCAGTTCTGCCTACTATATTTTAGGAAAGACATTAAGGCTCAGAGATAATGCAGAAGAGATTTACTGTAGTGGAATTTTTTGCCTGGAATGACAAAAGAGACTTTGGTTGCGTGGAGAGACTGGTGAAACTGGAGTTTGTTTCCTTGAAGCAGAAAAAATTAAGGAGAAACTGGGAGACGATTTTTTTTAAAAATCCTGAATGTTTTCAGTCAATGAGGAGAAACTAATTGCAGTTTTAGAAGAGTCGGTCAGCAGAAGGCACAGGTTTGTGGTCATTGGTAAAGAATCAATTGAGGAGGTAAAGAGAAGATTTTTTTTTTAAATAGTGCATTCCAGATCAAGAACAATTCAGAGTCTGAAATGGTGATGGAAGACAATTCAGCAGTAACTTTCAAAAATAAATTAAATCTCTGTCTGAAAATGGATTGGAAATCCTGCTAGACTGTGAGGAAAGGGCAAGAAGAAATGGAACTGATTTAACAGTTATTTCAAAGAGTCCTCACACATATGATGGGATGTATGGCTTCACTTTGTGTTGTCTTATTCTCTAATAGCTGTGGATTATTTTGTAGCTTCATGCTGCTAAACCGAGCTGGGAGGAATTCTCTCTCTCTCTCTCTCCGAACTATGTTGTGAAAATTGAAAGAGTTTAGAAAACAGTTACAAAGATGTTGCCAGGGTTCGAGGATTTGAGCTGTAGGGAAAGGTTAATAAGCTAGGGTTGTTTTCCCTGGAGCGTCGGAGTGACCTTTTAGAGGTTTATAAAATCATGAGGGGAATGGATAGGATAAATAGGCAAAGTCTCTTCCCTGGGGTCGGGGAGTCCAGAACTAGAGGGCATAGGTTTAGGGTGAGAGGGGAAAGGTATAAAAAAGACCTAAGGGCAGCTTTTTAACGCAAAGGGTGGTGTGTGTATGGAATGAACTGCCAGAGGAAATGGTGGAGGATAGAATGATTGCAACATTTAAAAGGCATTTGGATGGGTATATGAACAGGAAGGGTTTGGAGGAATATGGGCCGGGTGCTGGCAAGTGGGACTAGATTAGGTTGGGATATCTGGTCAGCATGGACGAGTTGAACCGAAGGATCTGTTTCCACACTGTACATCTCTATGACTCTATGACTCTGGTCTCACTACTCCACAGGTCACAACAGAAATATAATTGTTTTCCTCAGTTCCCTACTTGACCTATTATATGCTTAATTTAGTTTAGACTTAGAATGTAGACTTAAAAAGAACCAGCTTCTCAAATAAATGCAAAATTATTGATAAATTCTGAAGTTCATATAATATTACTTATTCAAATGAAGATGCAAATCTGGTTAACACACTTATTTACATTATCAAAGTAAAAATGTTTACATCTTTAAATAATTCAAAACACACATATACAGACAAAGGGAAAAATGGATTTCTTTCTGCAGACTTTCAATATGAGAAAAAGAAACACTTCTGGCTCTTGAAGGGAGAAAAGAGAATGTGTAGGATGTTCAGATGGCTACCAGACATGTGCAGCTATCTCTGAGGTCTTGGCAGATGCAATTTGCTCAGAAAACTGAGAAGACTTTCAGAAACTCCTTACGAGGACAATCAGGTTTGAGAAATATCGATAGATGAACCAGGCTGTCTTTTCCTCAGCAGACTTTTCTCAACTAATGTCCAAAACAATATCCAATCATTGTAGCAATGAAACCCAGGGAGGGAATTCCTCAGAAATCAGTTTAAGCAGTTTGCTGAAATCATGTGATTTTTCAGAAGCATCTTTTGAAATAAATTCCAATGTGTCCTTATATTGGCGTTTGAAAATAAAGTCCAGGTATCCACAGTTTTCATTGTCCAGAATTCTTCAAGTCTGAAGACCTCAGGAAAATAAAAGTGAAGCCTTTGTAACAGTACAACCCATCAGTGGTGTGCAGCAGTTTCATTGTATATTGGTTTTACAGCACCTTTTATCACTCCTCAGTCCTTAATTGGGTTAGAAATACTTCGCTTAGTTCGAGTGAATTGTAGCAATGTCCGAATGCGAACTCCAGAGACCAACATACCAAGTGCCCCAATGAAATGGAAAAACAATGCACACAGTGGACTGCAGTTTGATGGTTTCTTGTATTTGAATACAACATTGACATCAAAATTTCTTGTCTAACTGTATTTGAGAGCAAAAGCCTGTTGCCTGATGTCCACTGATGTTCCAAATGTTATTTTTCAAGTTTGTATGAGATGAGAGCAGCATTGTCATGTTTCTTTTAATTAATTTGTTTCCTAGACCCTCGAAGTTCCAGCTGTTTTGAAAAGGAATAAACTATGTTTTGAAGATCCCATTGCATTTCTTCAGGGATGTGTTGTTTTTCTGATCGCTACATTGCTCCATTCACTGCTCAGGTTTGGCAGGAACAATATTACTGAGGGAGAGTCCTGTTTAGAGGCAACATTCAGTTTCAAACCACAAAATTCCTGCTGGATTCTTTTCTCCCAGCTATCAGCACCATAGAGCACACATCACATGTGATATTAGGGCTGCCAACTAATTTATATTTCATGTGATAGTAGTGGAGCTATCTGACTGCTCTCGGAGCTACCATATTCTACTTGTTCGGGTTCTAATATGAGTCCTTTGAGTCTTCATGATAGGTCTCAGGCCAGATTTCAAGGTTGCTGTTAAAAAATGTTTATTTATATTCTGTATTTGTTGTTAAGTAACAGAGCTGCATGCTCTCTGCTGCACAGATTCCACATTCTTTACAGAACACAAACGCAGTCATAGTGACTTTCCTCAGAAGTTCATTGACAAGTTCCTTAAATTCTGTCTCTGCATCATAAACTGGTTGGATTTGCTGCCCAATAGGAATTTTTATTTGTTTCGTAGCCTTGCTTATTAGTTGCAGGCATTAACATGAGAGCAGAAGTATATGAACCCTGAGGTATCATGTTAGGCTCGATGGATAGCACTTTTGTCTCTGAAACAGAATATCATAGGGTCAAGCCCCCAAAACAGAACCTGAAGAAGGTAATCAGAGCCTGACCTCCAGAGTGGTGCGAATGCTACTCGTTTGGAGGTACCTGTTACTGTTGGCACAGTAGATCCTCTTTGTCTTCTCAGATGGATTTTAAAACATTCCCATTGAAGATCTTGCTGAAGGAGAGCAGGAGACAAAGGGTTACATTCTGCACGATGGCTAGGCGAGACAATTTCAGGAGCCTACAAGCTCCAGGGAGTGAGAATTTAAATGAGTTATTTTTATAAAGAGTAGCAGGACTGAGCAGGGAATAAGATAACAGGAGAGAAAATGAAACCAAAGGATTGAGCAGTATGTTTTCTGCAAGCCACATTATTGGTGAAATTGATTCCTGGATCCGTGACAGATCTCACGTTGAGGTTTCACACAACTGAGGCTTCAGAGACAAGGTCACAGTAATCTCCAGCTCCTGCAGCCTGCTAGTTGCTATAATTGAGATGAGAAGTGGTCTGAGTTTCATGTGGGAAGTCCCTGCTGAAAGAGATGGATAGATTTCAGCTTCAAGCAGCTGAAAACAGTCGGATTGACCTTCATAAGAAGCAAACACAATCAGTGTTTCCACACAAACCTGGTGGTCAGCTTTGACCATCACTCTAACTGCTCAGAGCAATTACCAATCACTTGTTCTTGGAAACGTGGATCTGTGTTAAATTTCACAGATTCAAAGCTCAACTGGCCACACATTTGGAAAACTCCAGATTACATTTGGCTCTTACGTATGTGTCATGTGTATGGCTTTATCTGTCTGTTTGCATGCATGTCAATCCAACTGTGAGTCTGGGTATGTCTATCTGTCTGTATGTGGAAGTGTGTGTGACTGTCCATCTATTTGCATGTGTGTTTACCGTGTGTGCGCATGTAGGACATAGAACATTACAGTACAGTACAGTCCCTGCGGCCCTCAATGTTGCGCCAACCTGTGGAACCAATCTGAATCTCATCGAACCTACACTATTTCATTCTCGTCCATATGCCTATCCAATGACTATTTAAATGCCCTTAAAGTTGGCCTTAAATTCTATTACTATTGCAGGCAGTGCATTCAATGCCTCTACTACTCTCTGAGTAAAGAACCTACCTCTGACCTATATCTATCACCCTCAATTTAAAGCTATGTCCCCTTATGCTATCCATTGCCATCCGAGGAAAACATCTCTCACTCTCCAACCTATTTAACCTCTGATTATCTTATATATCTCAATTAAGTCACCTTTTAACATTCTTCTCTCTAACAAAAACAGCCTCAAATCCCTCACCTTTCTTCATAAGACCTTTCCTCCAAAGCAGGCAACATCCTAGCAAATCTCCTCTGAATCTTTTCCAAACCTTCCACATCCTTCCTAGAATGTGGTGACCAGAACTGTATGCAATACTCCAAATGTGGCCGCACTAGAGTTTTGCACAGCTGCGGCATCACCTCATGGTTCTGAAACTCAATCCCTCTACCAATAAAAACTAGCACATTGTATGCCTTCTTAACAACCTTATCAACTTGGCTGGCAACTTTCAAGGATCTATGTACCTGGACACCGAGATCACTCTGATCATCTACTACCAAGAATTTTACCATTAGCCCAGTACTCTACAATCGTCTTAATCCTTCCAAAGTGAATCACCTCACAGTTTCCAGCATTAAACTCCATTTGTCACCTCTCAGCCCAGATCTGCAGCTTATCTATGTCTCTGTAATCTACAACATCCTTCGTCATTACTCACAACTCTACCGACTTACATGTCACCCGCAAATTTACTAACTCATCCTTCTAGGCTCTCATCCAGGTCATTTATAAAAGTGACAAACAACAGTGGACTCAAAACAAATCCTTGCGATATCCTGCTAGTAACTGAAATCCTGGATGAATATTTCCCATCAACCACCACCCTCTGTCTTCTTTCAGCTAGCCAATTTCTGATCCAAACCACTAAATCACCCTCAATCCCATGCCTCCGTATTTTGTGCAATGGCCTACCGTGGGGAACCTTATCAGATGTCTTACAGAAATCCATATACACCACATCAACCATGTTACCCTCATCCACCTGTTTGGTTACCTTCTCAAATAACTCAATAAGGTTTGTGAGGTGCGACTTACCCTTCACAAAACCATGTTGACTATCCCTAATCAACCTGTTCCTCTCCAGGTGATTGTAAATCCTATCTCTTATAACCCTTTTCAACACTTTACCCACAACCAAAATAAGGCTCAGAGGTCTATCATTTCCAGGGTTGTCTCTACTCCCCTTTTTGAACAAGGGAACAACATTTGCTGTCCTCCAGTCTTCTGGCACAATTCCTGTAGACAATGACGACATAAGGGTCAAAGCCGAAGGCTCGCCAATCTCTTCCCTGGCTTCCCAGGGAATGCTATCCATCCCAGGGGACTAATCTATTTTTACACTTTCCAGAATTGCTAACATCTCCCCCTAATGCACCTCAATCCTATCTAGTCTAGTAGCCTATATCTCAGTATTCTCCTCAACCACATTTTCTTTTTCCAGTGTGAATACTGACAAAAAGTATTCATTTAATGCTTCCCAATCTCCTCTGACTCCAAGCACAACTTCCCACTACTATGTTTGGTTGGCCCTAATCTTACTCTAGGCATTCTTTTATTCCTGATATATTTATAGAAAGCCTTAGGATTTTCCTTGATCCTATCCGCCAACAACTTCTCATGTCCCCTCCTAGCTCTTCTTAGCTCTCTCTTTAGGTCTTCCCTGGCTAACCTGTAACTCTCAATCGCTGTAACTGAGCCTTCACATCTCATCCTAACATAAGCCTTCTTCTTCCTCTTGAACAGAGATTCAACTTCCTTAGTAAAGCACAGCTCATGCATTCGACAACTTCTTCCCTGCCTGACCAATAAAAACTTATCAAGGACCCGCAGTAGCTGGTCCTTGAAGAAGCTCCACATTTCAATTTTGTCTATCCCCTGCAGTTTCCTTCCCCATCCTATGCATCCTAAATCTTGCCTAATTGCATTGTAATTGCCTTTCCCCCAGCTATAACTCTTGCCCTGCGATATATACTTATCCCTTTCCATCACTAAAGTAAACATAACCAAATTGTGGTCACTATCACCAAAGTGCTTACCTACCTCCAAATCTAACACTGGCAGGGTTCATTACCCAGTACAAAATCTAATGTGGCCTCACCCCTTGTTGGCCTGTCTGCATACCGTGTAAGGAAACCCTCCTGCGCTGACCCATCTAGTGTGCTGGAATTGTAGTATTCCCAGTCAATATTTGGAAAGTGACAACTACTCTGTCACTCTCGCTCCTATTGAGGATCATCTTTGCTATCCTATCCTCTACATCTCTGGAACTATTTGGAGGCCTATAGAAAACTCCTGACAGGATAACCTCTCCTTTCCTCTTTCTAATCGCAGCCCATACTACCTCAGTAGACAAGTCGTCAAAAGTCCTTTCAGCAATTGTAATACTGTCCTTGACTAACAGTGCCGCACCACCCCATCTTTTACCATTTTCTCTGTTCTTACTGAAACATCCAAATCCCGGAACCTGCAATAACCATTCCTGTCCCTGTTCTACTCATGTCTCTAAAATGGCCACAACATCGAAATCCCAGGTACCAACCCATGCTGCAAGTTCACCCACCTTATTCCAGATGCTCCTGGCATTGAAGTAGGCACACTTCAAACCAACTTCTTGCCTGCCAGTGCCTTCTTGCAATCTTTAAATCTTAGTTCTGACTTCATTACCCTCATCCTCCCATATATTTGAACTACAATGTTGGTTCCCATCCCCCTGCTGAATTAGTTTAAACACACCCGAAGAGCATTAGCAAATATCCTCCCAGAATATTGGTACTCCTCTGGTTCAGGTGAAGACCATCCTGTTTGTAAAGGTCCCACCTGCCCCAGAAAGACCCCCAATTATCCAGGAATCCAAAACCGTCCTCCTGCATCATCCCTGTAGCCACATGTTCAATTCCTGTCTCTCCCTATTCCTTGCTTCGCTAGCACATGGCACAGGCAACAAACCAGAGATAACAACTCTGTTATTCTAACTCGGAGCTTCCACCGAGTTCTGCTTTAAATCCCCATCTCCCTACCTATGTCATTGGTGCCTATGTGGACTACGACTTGGAGCTGTTCCCCCTGCCCCTCAAGGATCCCGGAAACATGATCAGAGACATCACAAAACCTGGCACCTGGGAGGCAACACACCAACCATGAGTCTCTCTTTCCCACACAACCTCCTATCTGTTCCCCTAACTATGGAGTCCCCAATGACTATGACCATGTGTGTCTGTTTACGTGTGTGTGTGTTTGTGTCTGTGTATGCCGCATGCCTGTGTCTGTCTGTTTATCCGTATGGGGATGTACCTATGTGTATTTGTGCATGCCTGTATCTTATCTATGTAGGTGTGTTTGCATGCTGTATGTGGCTGTGCCAAATTATTGCACAGCTTTTTTTTTGCTTTGATTTGAGTGGCAGCAAATAGAAAAGCTTTGTCTAAATTTCTTCAAATTTTGTTCTCATCTTGTGGCAGACTGATCTTTAGGTAGTCACTGAATTTCCATCCTCTATGCAACAGTCATAATTACCTGTGCCCTTTACAAAAGGTGAATTAGCTGAATATGACAGAGTGCAGCAGGGTTACCAGTAAGTCAAATGGATAATGGATTTTGCTGTCAGCGACAAAGGAAATGCACTTGCCTTATCTTGCTGACAGCAGCCCACAATGTTTTCGCAGACTTTAAAGCATAGACATACTCAAATTTATTTCCAGTCAGGCAGCAGTTACAGCACACCCATCATATGAGTGGGCAGGAAACTTTCAATGAATCAGCTTGCAGAATCCTCTCTGTGAAATGTGCAGGATCCAACTTTAAGCCCCAAAGTAGGTGGGTTTAGGTCAGGTTCAGAAATGTATATGTGAAGAAGTCACTGTACACACTGCTGATTTGGTTTTCTTGTGATTTAATTTACAGCGTTCCGAGGTTGATGGCATCATCCACGCCCGAGGCTGTGTCGATGCTGTCAATCTGTGGTTCTTGGATAACATTGGCATCACAGCGGGAATTCTTGCTGCCCTGCTCCTGCCACAGGTAGTCTCTTGATTGATCTTGCCATACTGTTGATCCTTTTGCTACACTGAGGCTTAAGAACAAAAGAATGACTACAATATCAGTAATAGCGTCTTTGGAAGTGTGAGAATGTAGGTGAATTTGCACAAAATGCTGCATCATTGAGGTTCATGAGCAATGATCTTAATTTTGAACACATTTCCACATTCATCTGAATCAGTTGTGGACAGGTATTTAAAGGGGAAGCTAGCCAGAGAGGGAAGCCATTTCACTCATTCTACCATTCAAAGTGACCAGGGCTGATCAGCAACTCCATAAACCAATCTTTGCCCCACATCCCTTTCAGTTTCAAATTTAACATCAACAACTGAGCTAGCATCAATTGCTGTTTTGTTGTGTATGTTTTTTATAAAAGATTCTAGGTTAGTTCATATTAGCCACTAATCTATTCATATTTTTTCTCTTTGTTCCCTTTCTATGTCCTTTCTATGGCTCTTCTGTTCTATGCAAATCTTACATTTGTCATATCAGAGTTTCAGCATGTGATTCTGCTACATCTATTTGAATTGATGAATCTGCCCTTCTTCGCTAGAGTTTCAGTCAGCTCCAAGCATCTGGTGGTGTTGGCTTCTGAATTTTGGTGCAACTCTCAGGAATTTGGCAAGAGTGTACTGGGGTTTATTAGCAAACTACATTTTGAAGCATATGATTAGATTTTGCTGTTTTACAAAAGGCATGGCATTCCTTGATATGTATGTTATGGGATCTTCTGCAACTTGTGTGGGATTATGGATTTCCAAATGTAAACTTTAATTATAACTGTCAGAACTATGTCTTCAAAAGTACCCAGCTGAAGAACACAAAGGAATTTCAAAACTGTTCTTATGCAGTACAGCATCTTCAGCCACTCACCAATCTACTGCTACTCAATGTACTGCAAGCAGCATTCTGAACAAATGTGCTTATCGCCCTCTGTATAGAACCCGTGGGGCTACGTCCCAAAACATATAAAAAAATGATAACAGCAATAAAAACCATTTTGCTGTTGTGCATAGCTGAATGAAATGAGTGAATGAAACTTTTGATTTTTAAACAAGAACAAATTGCAAACTAACTTGATGAAATTTGATGCAACATTTATTGAGGTTGAATGTTCAATTTGTGTGATATTTTTTATTTCATGTGCCCTCTAACTCTAATCATAACCAAACAATGTGAACTGAATGAATCAGTGTTGAATCTGAATAAAAGCTAAAGTGATAGAAAGTTCTCATTGAAGAAAATCTGTACATTGCATGGATGTTATGGTATTGAAAGTTTGAACTGACAGAAATTATAGCTTAAATGCCCATTAATTGGATCAAAGATGCTGTATTGTAAGGCTTGTTGTATATTTATAATAATGGATGGGTAGTTCTGTCATTTTTATTATTGCAGCTGATCAAACACGCAGTCAAAGTGTCTTTCTTGTTTCCCGAAGGGTTGCTGAGTCAGAAGGAATATTTCTTTCTGGGAATAACGACCTCTCAATGATACCTGAACACTTCTTGTCCACTAGGCATGGGGTCATGATGTGGTTCAAGAATTAAAATTTTGGAGGTGGGTTGGTTAGTGCCATCTGCCTAGATTTTAAAACAAGCATTTCATTTGGAGTGATTTGCCAGTTTAGTTTACTTTTGAGCTTCCGATTTGATTTTGCTGTGGAACTCTTCTTCTTTCTCATCACGTTCAACAATTTCTTCATTGAAGCTGTTTCTTAAATTGAGTACAAGGGATTTAAGCCTCTGGACTTGACCTGACTGCTGTTAGCCACAAGGTCTCAGAAGACTACCAACTTAGCTTCTTGAGAATGTTTTGAAAATTGAGTGTTTTGTGCTTTATGTTCAATTGAGTCAGTTAGGAGATTGATTGTCTTGAAAATGAAATTACAATGGTTCTGATTTCTCTGCTCTGCCTTCACGTCAGTCTCAGAAAGCTGACATGCCTTGTAATAAACTGGACTTGTTCACCCTTAGTGTAGAACCTTGAGTCCATATCCTGGGGAAATTCTCTTCAAGTCTCCATAATTTGTGCATTTGTGGAGATGTCAATCCCAGATCTTCCTCCAGTTGCTCACCACATCAACTCAGTTAACCATTCCTGAAGACTGATTTGGAAACATGTTTCAGAATGGAAGTCTGTCCTGGTGAAAATGAGAATATGTCTGACAAGATCTTTCCTGGATACGTAAACTTTTGATTTTGAAACTGGAGAAAGCTCCTTGCAACTGGTGACACTTAAAAAGGGTTAAGTGGTGGGAAACAACTGAAATCTAATTTGGTTAGAAACTCAGCTGGCTTAGTATAGAAATGGAGAAAGTGAGGACTGCAGATGCTGGTGATCAGAATCAAAAAATGTGGTGCTGGAAAAGCACAGCAGGTCAGGCTGCATCCAAGGAGCAGGATAATCGATGTTTCAGGCAGGAGCCCTTGCTGGTGAAGATCTTATAGCCAAAACATCAACTTTCCTGCTCCTTGGATGCTGCCTGACCTTTTGTGCTTTTCCAGTGCCAAATTTATTGATGCTTAACATAGGAATGTTTAACTTATTCCAAACGTGTTTCATTCGGCCCTAGTATCTGCATTTTCTTAACTTAGAAAGTCTCCATAGAACCTCTGGATTTTGCTCGTGCTGTTTAGCTCTTGAAGGTTTCACTGAACGATAATGTTTAAATGAAGGAAATGTTCAAGGTGTTGTTATTGATAGATTGTCCATTTAGTTTGGGCCAGTGTGGAATGACTGAATGGAGGGTGGGAAATGGAGACCTATGAGTAGATCTCCATTATTGTGTTCCATGTATCATCTTGCATGAGATGGAAATTTAGTGGGAATTCCTCTCAACGTTTGAGCTTGTAAATGAATGCAAAGCAGTTTCCATTGCACTGGAAATCGTTACCCCGAACCTAACACATCGATATGGCCAGGCATATTTGCCAGTAAACTGTCTTCGCAGGAATCAAATCACCAGGCACACAATCAGAAAGTTATACCATCGATTTGCAACTGACCTGCAGTTAATTGCCGCAATGCCCGTTACAGCAAAGACCATCACACTCCTAATGTGTTATTCTCAGGCTCAGTCTACTGTATGGTAACATCAATTAATCTGATGTGTCAAGCAGACCACTGATGTGCTGAGCATTAGGGGTGCACAGTATCCAATCTGAATTGTTGCTCTTGTTTAAGTAACTGAACAAGTAGCATGTTTGAAAGCTGATTTTGTGGCCTTAATAGTTTTAAGAGGTGATAAACCCAAAAGTTCCCAGTAGGAAGTGGCAGTAATTGAGTGTGTGGCATGCATGTGCAGCTTGAAAATAGCTATTTATTGAATGCTATAAGATATTAAATACGCTATTTTAGTATGCCTTTACAATTTTACAAAATATACTTGCCACTTGGCTTCCAAACGATATTTGTAATTTCTAACATTTATAAACTGGAATAATTATGGCCTGCCCCTCCTGAATGGTAACACTATTGCAGAATTATGGTTCAAAAGAGCCAGACAAATGCATGTTTCTCAAAAGTAATGTCTAAAATTGCACATACTTTACCGACAGAAACATTCCAGTAATTACTTCAGCTAAAACAAAATGATTTTGAGTTGCCTCAAGCTACGGAGAGTATAATTTCTAATGCACCTATTTTATACGGTACATGACATCCAGCCTTGCAGTTCTGACTGCCCTTTCAGGGGCAGCATAGCAAGTGCATTGGCATTTTACTAACTGACTGAATGTTGAGCTCTTTCTGGTTGAACAGCTTGAAACTTTTCCAAGATTGGAACATGTGCTTTACAGAAAGTTCAGAAACAGTTTAGACAGAACATTATCAAAGTTCTGACTTCAGTCTCAAAAAGAACCACCTTGTCATCTTGCTGTCTTTCTCTGCCTCTTCTGCCAAAATGAATCATCATTGCACTTCACTGCATTTAAATCCACATGACTTTGCCCCTTTCACCTGAAATGGCTGTAGATCTGCCTCTGGAGGGAAACTATTTCCCAGCTTGAATAGTATTATTCTAACATGACGCTTTGCTCCCTGTCAATAAGACAATTTTGGCTGTATCACTCCCTTCTAATTCCATGGACTTCATCCTCCTGACAAGCTCCTTGCATGGCACTTTATCCAATAGGTTTCAAAGCCTATATATGCAGTATCTCCTATGCAACCCCAATCATCCTTTGCCTCATCAAAAAACTTAGGCAAGATTTATCTTTCACAAAATTCATGCTGGCTTTCCTTGATTACTTCCCAAATGGAAATTTATCTGATCCAATAACTTCCTCACCAATGACGTTAATCTGCCTGGCCTGTCATTTCTTGAATTATCCCTCTCTCTGTTCTTGATCAGCGGAATAACATTAGCCATGTTTCTGTCTTCTGGCACATTTCCTATGTCCAAGCTATTTAAAGCCTGTGCTATTTTCTGTTGGTTTTCATTCAGTCGGTGACCCTGCCTTTGAACTTTTGCAATATAAACCTTTCTTATCTGACGTAGGAACAGGTTTGACACAAGTTCCATTAGCCATTTTGTATTAATGTCTTATTTCCATTATGTCTCAGTGAAGTACCTGGATTTATGACTTTACTCAGCAAAACTGAACGTATTTGCAATGACTTACCATAACTTTGTGACTCAGACTACCTACAAATAGTTACAATATGTCTATCTGCATATAGGGAGCTCAGTTATCATCACAGATTTTCCAATATTCCTTGAGTAGTGATGCGACTGGAGCTTGCCAACATTAAACCTGAGGCAGCTCATCAGCTAAAGTGGATTTTTCGCTTTATTAATTTCATCTTTGTCAAAGTTTGTCTTCATTTACATGATAATCTTGGAACTGATACACAGAGGTAGAACAGATAGAAATACATCTCTCCTTCAGTAGGTCGTCTGCAGCAAACAAGGGGAAACTCAAATGAAACTGCCCAGTGCCCAATATTCTACTTGATCTGGATGTGAGAGGCTGAATAAGAATGACATAAGCTGACCACTTAATTGGCTGCTCGGTTTACTGGGCCATCGACAACAATAAAGTGCTGGTAGCGACATGTGCTAAAAGAGAGTCACAGAGTCTTCCAGTCCATTTAAGGCTGATGCCAAGTTGGATTATATAAGTGGCTTGCATCAAAACGGATTACATATCTGAGCAAAATAAATGGGCCTCACACCAGTGGAGTAATGGTTTGCCAGGCCTGGGATTGCATAGACTCAAATGGCTTAAGGAACTCATCAGCAGTTTGAAACAAAAGAACTGTCTCTTTTCATCAGCACAGGACTGTTGGAACCTGTCAATTAGGATGAGCTGGCTTGAGCCGTTTCTCAAATGCCTTCTTTCCTCACAGTAATATGCAAATGTATAATTACTGTATTACAATTAGTGTATTCCATTAACCTACAGCAACAGTTCAGTTTTATCATGGTGCTTCACTTCCTCTATCTTGTGAATTAGCAATGATTATTCAACGTCATTTTCTTGTAGTCTTATCCACTTGGGGCATTCCAGCAATATTTAGAATGTGAGTTCAGACCCTTGAGGTCAAAAAGGATTTGAGCTGATTCTAATCTGGAACTCCTGGACAATAAATATTCCAGTAGTTTGTTACTTGCATGTACCTGTGCCAGATGTTTGAAAGAGCTAACCAATTTGTTCCACTCACTTATTCTTTCCCCACAGACCAGCAAATCCTTCCCATTCAAACACTCATCGAATACCTTTTTAAAATTTTAGTTTAAAATTGCTTATGCCATCCTTTTAGTCAACTTCATCCTGTGGCACTTCTGCAAAGCAATTTATGGAGTTTGTAAGTGGAGAGCATTTTCAATTTTTATTCTTCACAGACACCTAATATCTGATAAAATTTGGATCCAATTGGTGTCATTTCCAGTCAGAACAATCTGTCAAGGAATCCTTGCAGTCAAATATTATATTTTACAGCACTTTTATAAAAACTGTTTAAAAAAAAAGCCTGCAGCAAAATGGGCAGAATTTCCAATATCTTTGGAATATAATTTGTGTGGAGATTTTACTCTGCTTCCACAGGCCAGACCGATTATATTAATTACTTTGAAGGAAAAGCAAAAGACCAAATGGCTGCTGAAGGAATGTTTAGGACTGCATCTGACATTGAATGGGTAAATGTCTATAGAATTGCAGAATTCACTGCAGTGCATCAAACAGAATGATGTGTGATTGTTGATGGCGTCAGTGGTTTTATTACAGTTTTTCCTGTTTAAACAATATCTCATTTACTCTGATAGTTATTCAGCTCACATTAGTATTTGTATTCCAGACTTCAGCTGCTATTTCTCACTGATACCTACTTCAAAATGGTGCTTGCCTTGGGCCAAGTATAATCACGTAAAAGAATATCTGTTTGAACCTGCAATTTATCAATTGATAAAGGTGTAAACCCAGTGATGGGGCACAATCAATTTTTCCAGAACTGCAGAAGTTAAAATAAACCTTGCTTTTATATCCATCATATTATCAGCCCAACTAGTTAATTAACCAAATCCAATTAATTACCTTAGAAACGTACTCACTTCTCAAGAAGCTAAGTGGCCCACTTTTGTTCATAATTGCTCATTTTGCTGGTTGTTTGCTCCTCTGAACTGTGAGGGATGTTTGCAACCTCAAAGGCACAATGTAAATATCAAGTTTGTGATGACTTTTGTTGTCGATGTTATATTCATTTGAACTGTACAGGATTTTAGTTGTCTACACCTCCATATTAAAGTATGTGTATTCACTGGAGTTTTAACAATATCGAAAACAAAGGGTAGGAACATGAGCAGACTTATCACTTTATTGTGAGTGACATCCCCATAAACACATAAGTTGGTATCAACTACTGAAGAATATCAAAAGATCATGTGGAAGCAGCTCAATTCCAGAATTTCATGCATTTAGATATAATCTGAACATTGAACAGGAAGTTATCTTAGTTATGCTCTGCAGGCATGTCATTCTGTCACAGTTTAATGAAAACCAATAATCAATTGTCCAAGCTGCCACTGCGGATTTCAATTAATCATTCAAATCCTTCAATTTCATTAGTTAGAAATGTACTCTATAAATGACGTAATTCACCAAGTTTTCAAATGCCTTTTGGCGTGGAGGGACCATCATCACAATTTTAGATTTTTCTCCCTTTCTCTCTGACAGACATCTTCAGATTTTTCATAGAATGACACAGCCATCCATCCAGTAACCTGTGCTGTCGCCTTAATAGAGCTAGCTAATTATTCCCACTCTCAGCCCTTTCCCTTTAAAGAAAAAAGAAACTTGCTTTGCAATTCATATTCCACACTGTCTGTTCCACAGAAGATCTGATCATAGCAGGCTCCTGGCTGACCAACTAGGAGTTACATAGTGGGGTAGTGTCATTGAACTTGGCCAAAAATGGGAGAATCCCAAGCTAATGTTTTAGGGACATGGATTCAACTCCTATCATAGTAATATTTGAACTTAATATCAAAAAAAATCATTGGAAGTTAAAAGCTAGCAAACAGCGACCATGTAAGCACACATTTGGTTCACCATCACCTTTGCAGAAGGAAATCTGCCATCATGTGACCTGAGACCAAGACACTTTCAGTTGTTTAATCACCGTTGCAAAGCTTCACCAACAGAATCAAACTGAAAGGACCACCCAGCATCAAGCTGAGCAGTGGAAATGACAACGGCACCACATAACCGTGTTGACCTTATAAAGTCCCCCTTCCCAACATCTGGATGTTTGTACCAAATTGAAAGAGCTATCCACAGACTGGGCAAGCAAGAGTCTGACTTAGTTCTCTTTACAGAATTGTATCTGACCGACCATGTCCAAACCACCACCATCACTATCCCTTGGGATATCATGTCTTGCCAGCAGTTTGACCCACCAGATGTGATGATGCAGTGGTGTAAAGTTGGAACGGAGTCACCCTTGGAGTCCTCAGCATTGACTCCAGGCCCCATGAAGTTTAGTGGCATTAGGTCAAACAAATGTAGGGAACTCCCACCCGACCCCAAACCCCAAATGTCAAGTTTCATGTTAAATGTCACTTGGAGATAACACTGATGCTGGGTGGAAGACTTCAATGTCCATTATTCAGGTTAAAAGACAGCACTCTCCAGATTTCTGCAATTAACAAGAAAATAACTGTTTATTAAAAACAAATTGTCTTTAACCAAAGGCAATTAGGAAATATTAATTATGAATTTATAATGCTATAACGTAAACTCTACCTCTTAAATTTCATCCTCTCACTCATAGCCAAATATTCAAAGACAGAAAAGATGTGGATATGAAGGGTGCAAAAAGAAAAAGGAAATTACCGAACAGTACAATAGCACTTGTCTGGACCAAAGAATTCGTTGAGTTCTGGTTATCTTCCTTTCAATTCTTTTCACTTCTGAATTAAATCGAATTGAATTTATTGTCATGTGTACCGAGGCACAGTGAAATGCTTTGTCTTGTGAGTAATACAGGCAGATCACAGAGTTAAGTAGCATAAATGAATAATAGGTAAACAGCGGCAAAAACAAAAACACAGGTACAGGCGTATGTTAAGAGTTTGTGAGTCCATTCAGTATTCTAACAACAGTAGGGTAGAAACTGTTATGAAACCGGCTGGTGCATGTGTTCAGCCTTCTGTACCTTCTCCCCAATGGTAGAAGTTGTAGAAAAACTTTGCCAGGGTGGGATGGATCTTGGAGAATGCTGGTGGCCTTTCCTTGACAGTGGGCCTGGTAGATGGATTCTGTGAATGGGAGGTTGGCCTTTGTGATTGTCCGGGCCGAGTTCACCACTCTCTGTAACCATCTTCGATCTTGAATGGTACAGTTGCCATATCAGGTAGTGATACATTCAGATAGAATGCTCTCGATGGCGCACCTATTGGCAAGGGTATTTGTCTTCATGCCAAATGTCCTTAGCTGCCTGAGGAAGAAGAGACGTTGGGCCTTTGTAACCAGTGTGTCCACATGAAGAGTCCAAGAAAGCTTGTTGTGGATGACCACTCCCAAGAGCTTGACACTCTCCACTCGTTCCATCTCTGCACTGTTAATGTGTAGGGGGGGCATGAGTAACATCCCACCGAAAGTCAATAATGAATTCCTTGGTTTTGCTGGCATTGAGAGCTAGGTTGTTCTCAGTGCACCATTTTTCCAGGCCTTCCACCTCCCATCTGTAGTCATTGTACACCAATGCTCTCTTGAGAATCTCAAATGAGAATTTGTTTATTTATTGTGTATGAAGATGTTTTCTTCCTCCTTGGGGATTTGCAGAGAAAGGTGAGTAGAAGACAGTTGAGCTGTCTGGAGGCTTTCTAATACTGCATTCCAACATAAGAGAGAGACACAGAGCGCTAGAGATTTTTGATGCTTTGCAGCCTGCATGGCTGTCTGCTGCACTGGCCCCACACAGGTTATAGTCATCTGGCCAGGAACCAATTAGAATGTTGTTGTCAAGCAGTTTTCCCTCAGTTCAGAATCTGCTGCCTCTCTGATGTCTGCTTGTACTCTCAATGCTCCCAGAAAATCTCATCATTTTATGCAACTCACAATGCACTCAGTAAAGTGACTGAAGGGATCACAAGTGCTGTCAGCCAATAACCTGATTTCTGACTCCCAGTTTGGGTTCTGCCAGGACCATTCAACCCCTGGCTTTGTTACATTCTTCGTCCAAACATGGACAGAAGAGCTAAATTCCAGAAGGCAGCTGAGAGTGACTGCCATTGACATCAAGGCATTTGTCCCAGTTTGGCAGCAAGGAGACCAGACAAAACAGGAGTCAATGGGTATCAGGAGAAAACTCGGCGCTGGCAGAGTTAGCATGAAGGTAGATGCCTGTGGTTGTTGGAGGTCAATCATCTCAGCTCCAGGCTATCTCCGTAGGTTGGTCCTAGGCTCAACCACCTTCAGCTGCTTCATCAATGACCTTCCCACCATCATAAGGTCAGAAGTGGGGATGTTCACCGATGATTGCAAAATATTCAGCACTATCCGCAACTCCTCACATTCTGAAGCAGTCCAGGTTCAAATGCAACAAGCTCAGGACAATATCTAGTATCAGGATGATAAGTAGAAAGTAATATTTGGAGCATAAAGGTTCCAAAATATGACCATATTCATCAAGAGAGAATTTATCCATCACCCCTTAATGTTCAATGCTACTGCTATCTTTGAATTCCCCATTGTCCACAGCTGGGAGCTTACCATTGACCAGAAATTCATCTGGATTCACTGCATTAACACAGTGGCAACACGAGCAGGCCAGAGGCTAGGAATCCTGCAGCAATTAATTCACCTCTTTACTCCCCAAAAGCTGTCCACCATCTAAAAGGCACAAGCCAGGAGTGTGATGGAATACTCCCCACTTGCCTGAATGAGTATAGCTCCAACAACATTCAAGAATCTCTGTGCCATCCAGGACAAGGCAGCCCGCTTGATTGGCACTGCATCCACAAGCATCCATTCCCTCAACCACTGACGCTCAGTAGCAGCAGAATGTACAATCTACAAGATGTACTGCAGAAATTCACCAAAGATCCTTTCACAGCACCTTCCAAACCCATGACCACTTCCACCAAGGAGGACAAGGACAGGAGATACATGAAAACACCACCCCCTGCAAGTTCCCCTCCGAGCCACTCACCATCCTGACTTGGAAATATATTACCATTCCTTCACTGTGGCAAAATCAAAGTCCTGGAATTGCCTCCCCAGGTACATTGTGGATTACTGTACAGTACATGGACTGTAGCAGTCCAAGAAGGCGTCTCACTACCACCTTCTCAAGGGCAACTGGGGATGGGCAATAGCCAGCAATATCCATGTCCCATGAGCGAATAATAAAAGGAAACTGAACTGGACCAACCATGTAAATACTATGGCTACAGAGCTGGGCAGAAGCAAGGGAAATAAGGTGTGGGCAAGAATTGCTGACTGAGCCAGCGATGTCCACATCCCATGAACAAATAAAAAAAAGTTGAGACTGGTTCTGTTCCTAAACTTCAGCTGCAAAAGTCTTCTAGAAAGAAATTCTTTAGTTCTCCTTGTTAACAGCATCCATAAGGTGTACTTGGCCTCTCATGTGAAAAAAGCTAAGACAGACTGTTCAGTTGATAGGTTCTTGTTCTTCTGTGAAAATCGTTAATTCTGAAGTAAAAGTAGATGCTAGTTTTTTGAAGAAGTAACATTCAGGATTGATGAGAGCTGGGCGGTAGATGTGACCTATATGGACTTCAGTAAGGCATTCGACAAGGTTCCTCATTGGAAACTAGTTAGCAAGGTTAGATCACATGAAACACAGGAGAACTAGCCATTTGGATACAGAACTGGTTTGATTGTTGAAGACAGAGGGTGGTGGTGGTGGAGGGTTGTGTTTCAGACTGGAGGCCTGTGACCAGTGGTGTGTCATAAGGATTGGTGCTGTGTCTACTGCTTTTTGTCATTTATATAAATGATTTGGATGTGAACATAGGAGGTATAGTTAGTAAGTTTGCAGAAGACACCAAAATTGGAGGAGTAGTGGACAGCAAAGAAGGTTACGTCAGAGTACAATGGGACCTTGATCAGATGGGTCAATGGGCTGAGGTGTGGCAGATAGAATTTAATTTAGATAAATGTAAGGTTCTGCATTTTGGAAAAGCAAATCAGAGCAGGACTTATACAGTTAATGGTAAGGTCCTAGGGAGTGTTGCTGAACAGACAGACCTTGAACGGCAGGTTCATAGTTCTTTGAAAGCAGTATCGCAGGTAGATAGGATAACGAAGACGTTGTTTGGTATGCTTTCCTTTATTGGTCAGAGAATTGAGTATAGGAGGTAGGAGGCGAAAATGTGTTGCTGGAAAAGTGCAGCAGGTCAGGCAGCATCCAAGGAGCAGGAGAATCGATGTTTCGGGCATGAGCCCTTCTTCAGGAATTCTGCTGCGCTTTTCCAGCAACACATTTTCGGCTCTGAGCTCCAGCATCTGCAGTCCTCACTTTCTCCTGTAGGAGGTAGGGGAGGTCATGTTTACAGGACATTGGTTAGGGCACTTTTGGAATATTGTGTGCAATTCTGGTCTCCTTCCTATCAGAAGGAAGTTGTGAAACTTGAAAACCTTTAGAAAGGATTTACAAGGATGTTGCGATGGTTGGAGGATTTGAGCTATAGGGGGAGGCTGAATAGACTGGGGCTGTTTTCCCTGGAGTGTTGGAGGCTGAGGGGTGACCTTATCGATGTTTATAAAATTGTGAGGTGCATGGATAGGATAAATCGACATGATCTTTTCCCTGAGCTGGGAAACTAGAGAGCATAGGTTTAGGGTGAAAGGGGAATGATATAAAAGGGACCTAAGGGGCAACGCTTTTACACAGAGGGTGGTGCATGTATGGAATGAGCTGCCAGAGGAAGCGGCGGAGGCTGGTACAATTACAGCATTTAAAAGTAATCTTGATGGGTACATGAATAGGAAGGATTTAGAATGATATGGGCCAAGTGCTGGCAAATGGGACGAGATTAGGTTAGGATATCTGGTCGGCATGGATGAGTTGGACCGAAGAGTCTGTTTCTGTGCTGTACATCTCTATGACTCCAATCATTAATCATCTTCCCTTGGTCATATACTCTTTACATGATAAAGATTTTTCCTCATTCCCAACAAGATATTTTTAAAGAGATTGTGTTGTCTTTTCCAGGGTGAATTAAACCTGAAGTCATCATTTGTTTTTTTTTGTTCAAAGACCAGAAAGTAACCCTGCTGTGTGTAACAAACTGCCCGCTTAAAATGTCCTGCTTCTCATCTATCACTTTCTTTCCTCTTAAATGTCAAACTCATCTGGCATTGACATTCAGCTTGTCGCCGTCTGAAATGTTCAAAACGTCTCCCACAAGTTGGCTTGAGCCTGTTTGTGTTCCCCACCTACCACCACCACTCCCAGAGGCTGACTTCTGTCTTTTTAGGTTAACCTCTCCTTCCCCACAGAGAGACATGATGTCAGCGCCATCGCAGAACCTGGCCCACGTTTGCTCACTGTAAGCAGGCTATCCCTCTGATGAGGCATCACAACCCAACCCCGTCCTTACCCAATATCCAGAGCGTATACTCCCTGTCTGACAGTTATTGTATGGTTTTTCTAAAATGCAAAGCTCATTCAAGAGATGTGGAGATTGTTGGCAAGGTCAGTATTTATTGCCCAAACCTCATGCTGATCATCTGTGATTCTTCCTATCCGGATTGAAAAGAGAAAAATGTGCATTTCTAGAGAATTCTTTACAGTATTGGGATAGTTCAAAGTTTTTCCAACCGAAGAAGCACGTTATAAGTAGATCACATAATAGCAGCACCATTTAAAATATGTTGTAACCAATACATGCTTTAAAAGTTTGTGTTTTAGAAACAGTGTCCCCAATTCGTCAATCGCTTTCCAGTGAATTTGCATGAACGAAACGCATATATAAGCAGAGGACCTGTATGGCTGGAGGCAGACTAAAAAGAGGATCAGGTAAAACTGTAATTCCCCGCTTGCTAAGACTGTTGGCATTCACATGGCGGTGAGATATCAGAGGTGCCAGCCAAACTGTGTGCAGGGACCTGGTCACAGCTTTTAGCCGAGGAAGCAGGGGATGGAAACTGATAGCAAACATAAGGATGTCAAGTGGGAAGGAAGAATTGAAATCTTAACCACACCATATTAGTTTCAGTTTTGTCAGTTGTTAAGTGTCCAGTTGCTGTGGGGGCACTGAGTCTGGTATTGGCTCACCACCTGGAGCCCAAAACATAACGCAGGTCAACATTTCTGCAGATGGGCCCCATTGAATGAGATTCTCATGCTGATTTTGAGCTGAAACCCACAACAAAAGGAGTTATAATTAGCGATAGTCATACTGCATAATGAGCTCTCTGATGCAATTAAGTGGGACAGTTACAGATCACAAATCATGGCCAATCATAGTAATGATTGTATGGTTTCAGTAAATAGTTAACAATTAGCTAACTGCTCATTTGAATATCATTTTGAGAGCATTGTTGTGCAGTTCTCCTGTCAGCAGATATTAAATCACCATCTGTTTTCTTGTCATTTATTCATTAAAACAAATGGAATAAAAACAGTCTGCGACTTCGTATCTTGGAATACATTTCATGGGCTTTGCCTACATTAACTCAATCTGATCTGATTCATAAGAAATGGAAGAATTGCAGTTCTAAAGCACCTTTCATCACTTTCAGATATTCTAAAGTTACAATGAATGATATATTTTTGAAATGCAATTATAGTGATTGTAACAAGGTCAGCCAGATGGAGCTAATAGAATGTGGGTTCCCAGATTGGGACTGCTAATCTGGTCTAATCAGGGAGTCCTGGCTGACAGATAATAAAAGAAGTGTCAGGCATTCTGACACTCTGAGATCTCACTCTGAGGGAGCTGGATCAGTGTTGAGGACATTGGTCATAGAGGGTGGAAATAAAGGGCGACTTGGTGATGGGATACCAGCCTCTGTAAAGTTATTTCAGTTGCCATGGATGCAAGTAAGGAAATCTAGCAGCCAAGTTGAATGCAGTAACGTTGTGCCGTTATTGAATGAGGCTTCTGCAATTCCCTCCAGAAGCATCTCTATTTCCACCTGCTCCTTAAAAATGCTCATGAAGCCCAAGCCTATCTACTGTCATACAGCCTTTTGTGAATTAAGACCAGATTTTGTTTGACAGTGTTGCCATGCATTACCTTGAGACAGCGTGTGATTTTAAAGGTGCTGGATGGCTGTTACTGTTGTTCCCAAGAGATTGCACAGCAGCACGAGCTGAGATCTGAAAGCCTCATCCAACAGGTGGCACATGCAGCAATCCTTCAGTGCTTTACTGGATCGTCAGCCTACACTTTGTGCCCAGGTTTCTGAACTAGGTCTTCAACTCTTATGCTTTAGACTCAGTGGATGAAAATGTTACCATGAGATAATGCTGACCATCCCATTGGCCAGTCCAGTGTGGGACTGGGTGCCTGGAAGTTATTTCGGAAGCCTGAACAGAAAACTTTTGATTTTTCGATTCTTACCTGATCAATGAAGCAATTTTTCTTCAACTGTGAGCATTATTTAAAACAAGTTGGGAAACAAGCACATTTTTACACATATGGTGAATTAAATTCTTATGCAGGTTATTTGTTTTAATATCGTTAACCATTATCAGCCTGGGCGAAAAAGTCTTCAGTTTCCCAAAAGCCAAACCTAAAGTTAAAAATCACACAGGTTATAGTGCTACAGGTTTATTTGGAAGTACTAGCTTTTGGAGCACTGCTCCATCAGGTAACTAGTGGGGTAGGATCATAAGACACAAATCCTGCCCCACCAATTAATTACCTGATGAAGGAGCAATGCTCTGAAAGCTGGTACTTTCAAATAAACCTATTGGACTATAACCTGGTGTCGTGTGATTTTTAACTTTGTCCACTCAGTCCATTCCCATCATAAATGTAAAGTAACATTCCGTTTCTTCCTGGAAAAAAAGGCCTGAATTATCCCCATCCACCACCACCCTCCTCCACCTCACTGAGCTTGTCCTCAGTTTGAACAATTTCTCTTTCATCCTTCTACTTTCTTCAGATCAAAGCTGTGGCCAAGGATACCTGCATTGGCCCCATTCTGCCCGTCTCTTTGTGGGGAACGTGGAACATTCCTTGTTTTAATCCTACTCGGGTACCCACTCACAATTCTTTAGCTAGTACTTCGATGACATCTTCTGTGCTGCTTTTGTTTCTTGTCCGGAATTGGAAAAGGTTATCAATTTTGTTTCGACTTTCCACCTTACACTCACTTTCACCTGGTCTATCTCCGACTCCTCCCTTTTCTCAACATTTCTGTTTTCATTTCTGGGGATAGTTGGCCACTGATACCTGCTACAAACTCACTGACTCCCACAAATACATAGAATTCCTACAGTGTGGAAACAGGCCATTCAGCCCAACAAGTCCACACCGACCCTCTGAAGAGTATCCCAACCAAACCCATTCCCCAACCCTATTACTCTACATTTATTACCCTATTACTCTGACTAATGCAGCTAACCTACACATCCCTGAAAGCAATGGGCAATTTAGTACGACTAATCCACCCTGACTTGCACATTTTTGGATTATGGGAGGAATCCCAGACAGACGTGGGGAAAATGTGCAAACTCCACGCAGGCTGGAATCGAAGTAAAGTTAAGAGCCACCAAGTAAAGAACTGGTTTTATAGTCCCTAATTAACATTAGGTGCCCAATTATAAAGGGGCTAAACTGAGTCATGACCCCACCAGGTACTGAGTAACCTTGCTCCTTTGCCCCTTGGAGCCCTGCCTGTACTCAGCTGCCACTCAGTTTCACTCCTGCACACAAGCAGGACTCCTCCACCTCTATCCTACCTAGTCACGTCCCTCTCTATTCTAACCTCTCCTGATAACTCCCTGACTGCTCTCTATACTAGCTCCTCCCCCACTACCACTGAACCAACACCCTCTCTCAAACCTGGTCTGTCTAGTCTTGAACCTGTCTCTGACTGGTTACCTTGACTACACATCCTCACATCTGCTTCCTGTAAAGTGTATTTTTTAAAATATATATACATATATATATATATATATATATATATACGTTCATTCGTGGGATGTGGGTGTCACTGGATAGGCCAGCATTTCTTACCCATCCCTAATTACCCCAGAGGGCAGTTAAGACCCTTTGCTGTGGGTCAGGAGTCACATGTAGGCCAGACCAGACAAGGACGGCAGTTTCCTTCCCTAAAGTGCATTAGTGAACCAGATTCTGTTTTCTGACAATCAACAATGGTTTCATAATCATCATTAAGCTCCTATTTCCAGATATTTCTTGAATTTGAATTCCACCGTCTGCCATGACAGGATTCGAACCCAAGACCCTAGAATAATACTAGGGTCTCTGCATTAATAGTCTAGCAATAATACATCTAGATCCTGACCTCTCCTTAATTCCATTCTCCCAGTTCCTCTATGTCCGTTGCATCTGTTCCAACGATGCCAACTTCAACACAAGGGACCTCCGAAATGTCCATCTTCTTCCTCAAATGAGGATTTTCCACCATAGTTGACAGGGCCCTCAACCGGGTCTGACCCAGCTTCCGCACTTCAGCCCTCACCTCCCACAACAGCGATCTGTCCTCACCCATCATCCCACCAGCATCCACAGGTAAAAGATCCTGAGCTGCCATTTCCGTTACTTCCATCAGGATGCCACCACCAGACACATATTCCCCTCCTCTCCCTTGTCAGCCTTCCGCAGGGACTGTTCCCTCCAGGACACAATGGTCCACTCCTCTACTCCCAACATCTCCCCACAGCCACAAGACACCTTCCCATGGAATTTTGGAAGGTGTCACATCTGCAAGTTTACTTCCTCCGTCCTCAAAGCCCAAGACACACCTCGGTGAAACAGCACTTTACCTGTACCTCACTCAATCTAGTCACAGTGTGATCATCTCTACATTGAGGAAATGAAATATAGACTGGGCGGCCCCTTTACAGAACCCCAATGTTCTGTCTGTAAAAATGACCCTGAGCTTCAGGTTACCTGCCATTTCAACACACCACCATGTTCCCGAGCCAGCATCTCTGTATCAGGCTTGCTGCAGTGTTCCAGCAAAGATCAGTGAAAGCTGGAAGAACATCACCTCATTTTCTACCTGGGAACTCTATAGGCTTCTTGACTCAATATAGTGTTCAATAATTTTAGGGCTTGATGCACCTTCTCCCACATCTTTATCCCAACCCCCACATCACGTGGGCTATTTGAACAAACAACCCATTGTCAGCCATCAGCAGCCATTCATTCTCCCAGGCTAACTTTTACCTAACTGTTTTTCTCTGTCTCTCGAGACTCCAACACCTCCTATTCTTGGCTCCTGTCCCCTTCCTGTGCACCGCCTTTTTCTCAGCAACTATCAGTTCTGAAGAAAGGTCACGGGATCCGAAGCATTAACGGACATTTACTATAAACTGACCGACTCCCACAGCTACCTAGACTACACCTCCTCCCACCCTGCCCCCTGTAAAAACACCATCACATATTCCCAATTCCTTCGTCTCCGCCGCATCTGCTCCCAGGAGGACCAGTTCCAATACCGTACAACCCAGATGGCCTCCTTCTTCAAAGTCCGCAATTTCCCCCCAGACGTGGTCGACAATGCCCTCCACTGCATGTCCTCCACTTCCTGCTCCTCGACCCTTGAGCCCCGCCCCTCCAACCACCATCAGGACAGAACCCCACTGGTCCTCACCTACCACCCCACCAACCTCCACATACATCGTATCATCCGTCGTCATTTCTGCCACCTCCAAAC
>NC_057751.1:13007397-13023048 GCF_004010195.1 Chiloscyllium plagiosum
TGCATCCACAGCACCCGATGTGGCCTCCTCTATATTGGGGAGACAGGCTGCCTACTTGTGGAACGTTTCAGAGAACACCTCTGGGACACCCGGACCAACCAACCCAACCACCCCGTGGCTCAACACTTCAACTCCCCCTCCCACTCTGCCAAGGACATGCAGGTCCTTGGACTCCTCCATCGCCAGACGGTTGGAGGAAAAGAGCCTCATCTTCCGCCTAGCAACCCTCCAACCACAAGGGATGAACTCCGATTTCTCCAGTTTCCTCATTTCCCCTCCCCCCACCTTGTCTGAGTCCCAACCCTCAACTCAGCATCGCCTTCCTAACCTGCAATCTTCTTCCTGACCTCTCTGCCCCCACTCCCACTCCAACCTATCACCCTCACCTTGACCTCCTTCCACCTATCGCATTTCCAACGCCCCTCCCCCAAGTCCCTCCTCCCTACCTTTTATCTTAGCCTGCTGGACACACTTTCCTCATTCCTGAAGAAGGGCTCATGCCCAAAACTTCAATTCTCCTGCTCCTTGGATGTTGCCTGACCTGCTGCGCTTTTCCAGCAACACATTTTCAGTTTTTAAGTAATATGTTAGTGTAATGTCATTTTTCAATCAATTTGTGTATCAGATCTCATGTCAGAGAATCTAAAAACACAAGACACAAATTCAGAATTTGATCACCGTGTCTAAAACAGTGGAGTCATTTAGACAGAGCAAGCCTCAAACATTAATCCTAATTCCTATTTATTTAACTATGCTCATTAATATTATCTATTCCATCCTTAAATGCCCATGACAGTATGATGGTGAGTCACATTTCGAACCACTGCAATCTGTATGGTGAAGTTAATTCTCCTGTCCTGTTTGGAATGAAGCTCCAGGGTTTTGACCAAGTGACAGTGAAGGAACAATGATATTGTTTCAAGTTGGGGTAATGTGACTTGGATAGAACTTGTGAGTCTGTCCGTCTCAGACTGGACTTGACTCTTCAGTCAGTATGATGACGCTGAACCACTCTTGATAAAGTGCCCACACATTCTACTCTCTTATTCCCATCAGTCCTTCTTCCAAATAACACTCAATATAAAACAGTGCTGATTCGTGAGTGGGCATGGGGTCGGGTGAGGATGATCAGTGATAATTAGCAGGAAGTTTCCTAGCCCATTTGTGAACTGATGCCATGGGATTTCATGTAATCCAAAGTTAATGCTGAGGACACCCGAGGCCCAGAGTCTCTTAGACTGCATTGTCATTTTCAGACACCTTTCTGCCCTCGCACAAAGCTCCCTTGCTGTATCTGTTTCAACTAGAAGACTTAAGTTGAAGTCATCAAGATATCTTCTGTGACAATAGCTTATTTGTCTTCATTAGGCTATCTAGGAATTCAACAGATCAGAACAGAGTTCTTTAGTCCTGTGTATGATTTCAGTCTTTGTAAATGGGATAGAATGGGCTTGGAGGTGTAGTGGTATGCAGTGCACACCAGTAATGTCCATTCTTTAATTCTATACTAGGATCTAAACCCTGATTTCAGTCATTACATTGAGACATTGCATTGAACCTTTGAAGCTATGGCCTTCCTTGGTTCTGCTTCCTATTCTTGTCCCATGACACCTATTTTCTGGCAATCCTGACTGTGATGCCCTCTGCTGGCTAGTAACAGACTGGTACTCACTGCCAAGGTTCACCCCTCATGACTAGGCATTTTTGTCAGGTACTTGGTCAGGTTTGGGGGTTACTGGTAGTGAATAAATGGATGGCCACAAATATACATGGTGAAAGTTAAGCTGACATTGTATCAGTACGCCCTGAAATCAATAATTCCCAGAAGAACAGAAGTGCTAATTAGACTCTCAACTCTCTGTGTGCAGTTAAAAGAACACAGTAAATATTTAGAATTGACAAAATGAATTTGGTCTTTGGCAGAAAAATAAAGCTAATTAAAAAATGATGGTTCAAACATAATGGCAGTGCGAGCTATAACCGCATAAATCTGAAATGTGTTTATGGGTGGATGGAATCTGAAGTTAATGAAATCTGCTGAATTATTGAGTTGTTATAAGGAATTCTTCAGAAGCGTTTTAATTATCTTTATGTCCTTTAGTTTTGTAGTCAAGCTGTTGTTACAGGCTGTCCACAAAGGCAGACCAGCAAGTTGCTCCCAGTTCCCAGCCAATGTCTGTGGCTCTGAGCACATTTTGCTGCAAAATAAGTTAGTAAATGATTCTATTTCTCAACAGATGAGGAAAGTGTATTGATATTGAAAGCCTGATATTGCTTGTCCTTGTCCCATACATTTCAACATAATCCCCCAGGTTTTTAGCTTCTCATCCCAACCCTACTTTTTACCATTACCCAGCCCTGCTTGCGACATTGAGCCCTCCAAACTACCTGAGAACAGTAATAGTACTTCACTGGTTCTGATGTACAGAGGCTATAAAAACTGCCTTATCAATAAGCACTTTATTCAAACATGTAGAGGGTGGTATGTGTACGGAACAAGCTGCCAGAGGAGGTGGTGGAGGCTGGTACAATTACAACATCTAAAAGGCATCTGGCTGGATATGGTGACATCTTGCAAAATGTCCAGATTACAGAGGAGGAAGTGCAGGATGTCTTGAAACGGTTAAAGGTGGATAAATCCCCAGGACCTGATCAGGTGTACCCGAGAACTCTGTGGGAAGCTAGAGAAGTGATTGCTGGGCCTTTTGCTGAGATATTTGTATCATCGATAGTCACAGGTGAGGTGCCAGAAGACTGGAGGTTGGCAAACGTGGTGCCACTGTTTAAGAAGGGCGCAACAATACAAAGCATTCCCCCATTCAATCTAGTGAGCTATTTTTGTGGAGCATCCACTTTCAAGCTTGCAAGCATGGCTATGAATATGCACACAGGAAGATCTGATAGACAGCAAGAAGATATGAATGATCACTTTTACTAGTGTGCAGGAGGTAATGTTAAGCAGAAATCCAGCAGAATGTCTGGCTGTACACAAATAGTAGAGTACAATCTTCTTGTTTATGTGCACCGGATTAAAATCACTTGAATATAATGGTGTATCCTAAAAATGGCACCACATGGAAATCTGGCATATTTCCACAGTTATATTTTGAAGTAAGGTGCATAAACAAAAGCCTCCTGTTTTAGAGGCTGACAGTGTATGAATTGAGAATAGAGAACATTTAACTGATAACCCATGAAGCAGAGATGATGATGGCCCAGTGATATTATTGCTAGACTATTGATCCAGGGACTAGGAGAATGTGAGGACTGCAGATACTGTAGAGTCAGAGTCGAAATGTGTGGCACTGGAAAAGCACAGCAGGTCAGGCAACATCTGAGGAGCAAGGAGAGTTGATGTTTTGGGCATAAGCTCTTCATCAGGGTGAAGGCCTTGTGCCCGAAATGTTGACTCTCCTGCTTCTCGGATGCTGTCTGACCTGCTGTGCTTTTTTCCAGCACTACACTTTTCGACTAATGATCCAGAGACCCAGGTGATATCCAGGGGATCTTAGTGTAAATCCTGCCATGGTGGATGGTGGAATTTGAATTAAATAAAAATATGGAGATAAGAGTTTAATAATGACCATGACCATTGCCAATTTTGGGGAAAAACCTGTCTGATTCATTACTGTCCTTCAGGGAAGGAAATTGTTTCCTGGTCTAAAGTTTGTGCGAAGATTTGTAGCTTGGGTGCTCGTTGTTGTGGTTCTGTTCGCCGTGCTGGAAGTTTTTGTTGCAAACGTTTCGTCCCCTGGCTAGGCGACATCATCAGTGCTTGGGAGCCTCCTGCGAAGCGCTTCTTTGATGTTCCCTCCGGTGTTTATAGTGGTCTGTCCCTGCCGCTTCCGGTTGTCAGTTTCAGCTGTCCGCTGTAGTGGTTGGTATACTGGGTCCAGGTCGATGTGTTTGTTGATGGAGTTTGTGGATGAATGCCATGCCTCTAGGAATCAACAAACACATCGACCTGGATACCAACCAGTACAGCGGACAGCTGAAACTGACAACCGGAAGCGGCAGGGACAGACCACTATAAACACCGGAGGAAACATCAAAGAAGCGCTTCGCAGGAGGCTCCCAAGCAGTGATGATGTCGCCTAGCCAGGGGACGAAACGTTTGCAACAAAAACTTCCAGCTCGGCGAACAGAACCACAACAACGAGCACCCGAGCTACAAATCTTCGCACAAACTTTGAACTCTATGATTACGAATGGTTGAGAGGGATATATGCCAAGTGCTAGCAAATGGGACTAGATTAATTTAGGATGTCTGGTTGGAGCAGATGAGTTAGGCCGTAGAGTCTGTTTCAATGCTGTACAACCCGTGACTCTATGTGTATTTCTGTCCACTAAATGCCAATTACCCAGTGTCCCTGTGCTTGCTGGTCTACATTGGCATCTGGTCCCCAGCAATTGATAATGGTGTGGAGGTTACAAGAGAAAAGAAGCATGAAGTGATAGACAGGCTATCAGGAGGTAAAGAAATTCGCAATGGTGAAAATTGATAAGTCACCATGTTCAGATGGAATGCAGTCAAGTTGGTGGAAAGAAGCAAAGATAGAAATAGCAAAGTCAGTGATCACAATCTTTGAATCTGCATTGGTTACAGGTGTAGTGTGAGAGGGCTGGAGGGTTGTAAATGTCATGCCACTAATCAAGAAAAGGGAGACTACAGGCCCTCAGCCAAATACTGGTTGTGGGGAAGTTGTTGAAAATCATTATCAGAGACCAAATGAATTTTTCATTTGGAAAACATGCTTAATTAAGGACTTAGTGTATAGGCACAGCAAATGACAAATAAGACAGGTGGAATGTTATGCTTTATTATGAGAGGAATTAAACAGAAAGATAAGAATGTTATGTTTCAGTTATATAGGGCATTGGTGAGACAACATCTTAAAGGCTTTGCACAGTTTTGATCTCCTTATTTAAGGAAACGTGTAAATGCATTGGAGGCAGTCCAGGGGAGGTTTACTTGATTGATACCTGGAGTGAGCAGGTTGTCTTATCAGGAAAGGTTGGACAGACTGAGTTTGTTTGTACTGGAGTTTAAAAGAATGAAGGGAGACTTGATTGAAATGGATAAGATCCTGAACAGTCTTGACAAGGTGGATGTGGAAAGAATGTTTCCTCTTGTAGATGAGTCCTGATCCAAGAGGCATTGTTATAAAATTAGGGGCTGCCTTCTTGAAAGCAATAAAGAGAAGGTTTTTCCCTCAGAAGGATGTGGGATGTTAGTACATTTTGCCTCAGAAGGTGGTTGAGATGCAGATATTGAATGTGGACATAGATTGTTGTTGGGCAAGGGGATCAAAAGTTTCCAGAAGGTATTTGACAAAGCGCCACCTCAAAGGGTTGCGTGAAAAACAAAACCTTGAATTGTAGCGGGTAGCACATTGGAATGGAAAGAGGATTGGCTGGCTCACAAGAAATAGAGTGTAGGAATAAACAAGTCTTTTTCAGGTTGGCAAGATGTAATAAGACACAGCCACAGTGATCAGTGCTGAAAACGCAACTGTTTACAATTTAGATAAGTGATTTGGATGTTGAGACTGAAGGTCTGATTGCCAAATGTGCAGAGGATAGGCAAGAAAATAAGTTGTAAAGAGAACACATGTTTGCAAAAAGATATTATACATATGTTATCTGAGTGTGCAATAACCTGGCAAATGCCACTGAAAATGAGAAATTGTGAAATTGTTAAATTTGGCAGGAAGAATTTTTAAAAAGTATTCAAAATGATGAGTGTTATGGACTAGGCCAGACCACTCAAAACATTCTAAAGCAGGAAGCTCAGACTATAACTTTGCAATTTGTTTTGGTAAGTGTACAGTGAAAATTACCCGGAGTAAGATAGCTAGGTTGACTACTAGATTTTACAACAGACAAAAATTAATTCATAAAATTACACTATGAAACACAAAAACAGAATAAAGAACCCTTACAGAACTCAACCTATCCAACTAGACTTAATTATGCTGTTCCGAATATACACAACAGTCCCAATAAGCAAACTCCCTTTAAACGCCAGTATAAATGGAACACATACTTATAGGTTGAAGTTGAACGGCAGGAAAAGAGAGAGAGAGCTTTCACACAGCTCACTGTTGAACTTCCAACAAGTTCAAAACTGAACTAAAACTGCTCAGCTAGAGCTAGAAAGCTGACCATTCTCCTTTCATTATACAGGTCACTTCTAATACATGATCACTTTGGCCTGAAGTCTCATCTGTTTACATACAAATAAAAGGCCTCTCAAAATCCTTTCAATCTCTGTACCAACCCAGACTGATTGGAGCCTGGCCTGGTTTATTACTCCTCTGAAAAACATCAAGAACAGTGTATTCTTGAGCAAGGAACAGCTTTTAGAAAGAAAAAGGGACTAGCTTTGTGACATGGGTGTTTACAGAACTCCAATGTGCAATGTGATCTGGATTTCCGAGTGCGTAAACCAGAAAAGCTTAGCATGCAGGCACAACACATAAATAGGAAGTTCAATATAATGTTATCATTTTCAATACAGAAGTAGGTTTCAGTCATATGGTGCACTGATAAGACCTCATCTGGAATACTGTATACAATGTTATTCACTTTAAGTAAGAAAAAATGGAATGCATTGGAAGTTGTTTTGAGAAGGTCTATTTACTAATATCTGAAATGGATGGGTTGTTTTATGAGAAAAGGTTGGAGAGGCTAAGCTTATGTTGTCCAGAGTTTATAAGAGTCAAAGGTGACTTGATTGAAAGATGCAAGATCCTGAAGAGTCCTGACAAGTGTTGGATATGGGAGAATCAGGAACTCAGGGTCAGAGTTTAAAAATCAGAGTGGTCCTTTTAAACAGAAATGAGAAAAGGGATCTCTAGAGGGTCGTGGGTCTTTGGAACTCTCTTCCTGAAAAGGTGGTGAAGCCGAGTCCCTGAGTAATATTAAAGTGGAGGCAGAGATATTCGAGTTAAGCAACAAGGTGAACAGTTATTAGGGATAGACAGAAATGTGCTTTTGAGATTATAATCAGCTCATGATCTTACTAAATGGCAGAACAACTTGAGACAGCCTACACCTGCTCCTTGTTATTGGAGGGAGGTGGGATAATGGAATTCGAAACACAAACAGATCAGTCTTGATCTTATTGATTGGCAGAACAGGCTCACAGGTCTGTATGTCTGAGAGCTGGCAAGGATTTGTTAAAGGTTAATGTTAGACTGATTTGATTGAGTTCTTTAATGAGATAATGGACATACTTCACCAAGGTATTGCTGTGGATGTGTGTGTAGATTTTCAGAGGCATTCTACAAAGTGTCACACAGGAGGCTTTTTCAGAAAGTGAAATCCCAAGGAACTAAAGAGAAAGTAGTGGCATCAATGCAAAATTGTACCTTACAAACAAGGACAAAGGTCAGTTTGGCTCCTTGGTTCTATTGATCGCTTCCGTTTTACAAATGATTTAGACAGAGGTGTGTGAAAGAGCATTACAAAATTTTTATTTAGAATAAAGATTGGCAAATTAGCAGACTGTTGGAGACTTCAAGAAACATAATCTGCATGAAACATGCAAAAGTATGGTGAATTGAGTTCAATGCAGTGAAGTTTGAAGTGATTGACTTTGGTTGACAAAGACAGTATATTACAGATAGAGTGATTTTGAAGTGTAAATATGCAGAAAATTATCATCTTAAGAAAATTCTTGAAAGTGGTAGCATAAGTTGATGAGGTGGTTCTGAGTTTCATAAAGAGACAAATAGAACATAAATACAAAAAGATAATGTTAGATTTACAAAACTTACTGGTAGAACACCAGCTGGAATATTGTAGATATTTCTGGACATTACTCCTGCGGAAAGATAAAAACCCTTCAGAAAGAGTGCAGAGGGCATTTACCAAGATTTTTCCAGGGATGAGGAATTTCAATGATGAATAGTTATGGTCAAGAAGGTTGGCTGGAACGAAGGGTAAGATGTTCCTAAGGTATAGTTTAGATAATATAGTCGAGAAAAGCTTTCTTCTCTGGCGAGTGGGGCATTAATGAGAAGTCATGAATTTAAAAATGTAGGAACATAAGCTAGACTTGTAGAGGCAAGGTAAGAAATATTTTCACTCAAGTCAGTTTTCCACTTTGTCAGAATCTACAATGTTGTCTGTGCTTTGGACACTTCGACCAGTTTATATATTAAAAACACTTTACCCAAGTGGTCTTGTCAGTGAGGCAGACACAGGGGCATAGAATTTGGTTTGCAGTTCAGCTCAATTTCCTTCACAAAATATTCCTCATTTGAACACTCTGTGAGCACTTCCCAAATTCCCACAGTATTTACTCTCGACCAAGTTTTATCGCTCTGGGAAAGGATATTAACTACAATAATCCACTTGTATGAGCTGGACCATTGGAATCTTGTTCCTCTTTGAGACAGGGCTTGCTCTCTTTCACAAAGGGGGTCTCACAGAGGTCAAGGCAGATTTCCCCAGGTCTTCTTGGGTTGCCACATGGTCTTTCACCACATATTTTACTGCACGTCTTCCCTACGAGTCTTTTCTGAGTCTTCACTGAGGGGTTGGCATCCAGATGTGTGTTCTTATCTGTTCCAGAATGTTCAGTGGCTTTCAGCCAATGGGGACATGAGCTGGATTTAAGTCATCCAATGGGGTTGCAACTTCACTCTTCGCTGTTGGCATGCTGGGAGGTGTCAAGTGCACATATGTGGGCAGTCAAGATGTAAGAACGTCTGATCGACATTTATCCAATACAAAACCTTGGGCTGGTGTAACTGGTTCACCTTGAATATTAGTAACCCCTTTGACGTTGGTTTCCACTGTTCTGTGTAGCCAATTGCTGCTTACTGCTGTTTAGTTTGGCCACTTTTCTGTCAGGCCTGATTTCTCTGGCTGTTGGACATTTCAGAACAGAAGCTGACTACTGACTTATTTTAAAATGTGAGTTAGACAGCAACTTGAGGTTAAAAAGCTTACAGAGTTAAAAACCAGAAGGGGATGTGGGAAACATTTCTAAGAATCATTCAGGGAATTAAACAGGCACAATCGGGCAAAAAGTCTCCTGCATTTGTAAGTTTCTACATTTCTGTAGATCATACCACTTTGTAATTCATTGTTGTCTTAACTTTCAATTAGCTGTGTCAAGTGCAGATCTTAAGTCTCAGGATGTAATCTCCTGTAGCTACATGAGAACTCCTCCAGATTTATCTCGCCATTGTTTACCAATGTTTCAATCAAAAATATCAGTAATGAGCATGATGAGATGACTAAAATTAAAAGCTTTGAGTAATGCTTTATTTTCCTTTCTTTGTACTTTTCCATATACCTTGGTAAGCTAAGCCTCTGCATGCATTTAATGAAATCAATGCTGATACTTTTTCATTGGTATTCAATTAAAAAATGTCATACTGAATTATTTGTGTGATCACCACATCATTGCTTATAAATATATCTCAGTGGAATTGAAAAGTTTTGCAGTGTTTTAACAGAAGAGAAAGGGAATTCAGATGTAATTACACGAAGATGGAAAATGTCACAGGAAAAGTTGATTTTGTCAGGGATGACTTATTATGACAAGGTCATGAATGTTTGTAAGATTGGTTTTGGGACATCCCTGATGAAGAGTTTATGCCTGAAACATCGTCTCTCCTGCTCCTCAGATGCTGCCTGACCTATTGTGCTTTCCCAGCGTCACACTTTTCGACTCTGATCACCAGCACCTGCAGTCCTCACTTTCTCTTATATTACACTTTACACCTTACCCCCTTTCGAATTTTATCTATAAAAGTGATTCAGCAATATTACCAAGTCATGATTATTTCCTCCCTATATGTCATTTGGATTATTGTCTGATGGATGATAAATTAGGACTTTTTCTTGTGTTACGTTATTTCTAAATACATGTAGTGACAAACTTGAAAATTTGTTCAATTATTGGGCTGGGATAGTGAGCAGAGTATGTTTGAACTATGACTTCTCAGAAGGTTAGGCTTTCTCCTCATGCAGATGCCTCCCCTAACTGTTGTGCCAATGGTGGGTGGATGTATTATGTTGTCCAGCTTGCTTTGTGGGAGCAGCACAGCCTGCAAGCTGAAAACAGATGATTTAATTTCTTGCTTGGCTTGAGAAGAAGAAAGAAACATTTATACCAGGCCTTTTTTTTTCCACATTTTGCAAAGGTATGCCTCTTGAATTGAGAGAATAGCTTTGAACGAAAACAAAATGTAATGAAGCAACAAATTATATGCTAGGTAAAGTCTTGTCTCCACGCCTGTGTATGAAAAACAAATCCAAAATTACCAGAGATTAAAGTCCTGTTGCTTATGCATGAAATGCAGTGCGAACAAAAAATATGATCGGAGAGAGAAAAACACAGCTGATAAACGTACAAAATGTGGGTCAGATTAAGTTTAATTTTTGTGAAGCATTCATGTTTGATAAATATCTTTGCTGTCAGAAGCTGTATAATAATGAGTAAACTGTTCTTTGTTGCAGTTTGCTGGGATTGTGCTGAGCTGTATGTATCTGAAGATACTTTCACAACACATGGATGAACTGGATGGGTTCAGAATGGTCATTCCTTATGAGCTGTTGGATCTTTCAGGCGCTGGATGGTGTCTGTGTCTACCGAGAGAGGGTGGCTACCAACAATTACAAAGAGCTGACAGCAATGCTGACTTCCCGGTTGCACTGGATTCAGCCCAAGAAATGCAGCTGATCAGCACAGAACAAGGAGAAGTGAACAGACAAGAGATCCCAAGTGTCAACTAGTGTCAAAGTCTGACACCTGCCAGTTCAGTGACACTGAACAGATATGCAGCAGCTTTGACATTCTCCAAAAGTAATGGTTTTTGTTAAAGTTGTCCAGGTGCAGGAGACAACTTATGCACTTCTTGGTAACAGTATTCAGTCACCGTGACAGCAAAAACCAAATTACAACTGGAAACGAGCTCAGACTTGCTATATTTGGAGAAGATGCTGTCAATCCTGTGCAACTCGCTCAGCTCTCCCACCCCCCCAGTCCCATGGGCAATTCTGCGTCTCACACAGCCTCATACATTGGAAAATAAGTGACTGTTTTTAAGAAAGGAAAGTGATCATCTGTAAATTACACAACTGAACCTGATGGAGAAGTAACACCAGCTGTACAGGCCTGCAATCTCAGTTGTTGATCTTGCTATAACCACTGGAAGAGTTGCTGAGCAGGGAGCAGGAACTTTTGATTTGAGATCAGCGAATGCAACCACTATTTTTTTAGATTCCTCGTTTCATCCATTTATTTAAATCCTGCAACCCAAAGTTCCCAGTGCCATGTAACTTTGTGTGTTTTCCATTCTGGATTAGCCAGTGTACATTTTATATTACAAATGGTTTTATATTCTCATTGTGCTACTTTCTATAGGTAGAAAGTCAGAGCAAATGAATATTTGCATGCCAGGTCACCCTCAGTCATTGGCCGCACAGTGTTTCAGCTTGGGCGGTACCAGTAACTTTAAAATTACAGTCAGAACATTGCAACTTTTGTAAATGTTACCTTCCATCATTTTAATGTCAGTGAAGAATGAACATATCTTCAGTGCTATAATTGATTCAACTTGAATTCTAGTAGCAGCACGATCTCTATTTTCCCTCGTCATGAGATAACATAGACTGAATAAGATAATATGACTGTGACCTGTGTGTGGTGGTCTAACATCTTTGGCAATGGCAGCTACAAGCATACTATTGCTCAGATTTCAATGTCTGTTGACTACCTTGTCATTTCACTTGCAGTTTTATACCACAGTAATACCGTGATATATCCTGAACTTTACACCATGGTCTTCCACTGATTCATCACCAAATAACACAGTACCACATCACAATGCTCAGTTTTATCTTGTGTCATAATTTTCAGCATTCATGAACACTGGATTGGTGAGAAATTGCTAAATCTCCTTTTCAATAAAAGGGAAATATCTTGAAAATACTCAGTAGCTTAGGCAGCCTCTGACATTGATAAAAGATCATTGATTTGAACTGTGAACTCTGTTTCTTTCTCCACACTTGCTGAGTATCTCAAGCATGTTCTGTGCACATTTGAAGTTTCCAGCATCTAAACTATTTGAGGCTGTGTTCATTGAGAAACCGGAGGGTGGAAACAAGCTGTATGGAAACTGAACATTGATTCATTTGGTGGCCTGCAGACATTCAGCATTGCACTTAATACCTCTATTCATTACACAGCTCCAGATCATTTCAGTCTCAGTTTGTTGGTTCTTTCGAAAAGGACCCAGATGAGCAATGTACAATTTTCAGGTCACTGTCCTTTCTCCTCACAGAGTTGAATTTGAATCCAGCCCAGGTGTAGCAATTCTACCTCTATCCCTTCCAATCTGCCAGGACATAATACGAGTTGACTTTAGGCTATACAGACAGGGAGGGAACACTTCAACAGTCAGGGACATTTGGCCTCAGACCTTCAAGTGACCATCCTCCAAGGTGGACTTCGGGATATGCAACAACACAAAGTGGCCAAGCTGAGGCTGATAGCAAAGTTCAGTACCCAAAAGAATGGCCTCAACCGGGACTTTGGGTTCATGTCAGACTACAGGTGACCCCCACTGCACTATACACTCTCTCTCTCTCTCACGCACACACACAGACACACACACAAACTCATGCAGACCCTCTCTCATACACAAGCTCTCTCAATTACGTGCCATGGTTAGATAGGTTGGACAGTGAGAACCTTCTTCCTTGGATGGCAATGGCAAGCCTGAGGGGACATAGCTTTAAATTGATAGATATAGGTTAGATATAGGGTGATAGATATAGGTTAGATGTCAGAGGTAGTTTCTTTACTGAGAGAGTAGTAGGGGCATGAAACGCACTGCGTGCAACAGTAATCAACTTGCTAACTTTAAGCAATTTGAATGGTCATTGGATAGGCATATGGATGAGAATGGGCTTCAGATTGGTTCCGCAACAGGGTGGCACAACATCGAGGGCCAAAGGGCCTGTACTGTGCTGTAATGTTATATGTTCTATAATCTGGTGTTGTGTGATTTTTAACTTAATTCTAATGGGCAGTGGAGTAGGTTCAGTGAAGTTGCCATATTCACAGAGGATCACTCCCCCACTAGAGAGAGATGACCGGTGAGGTATCTGAACTGAAGATCAGTGTGTCTCAGACATGGGACAAGGTTGAGAAGGCAGGGCGTTCATGGTAATCTCAGCCAATGCAGAAATTGAACCAATGATATTGGCATTATTCTACATTATAAACCAACAAGCCAGCCAACCAATGAATGGTATTCATTGTGATGAATGGTATTGGGAATGGTCATTTATTCTGACATCTGCGTGCTTGAAACTGACACTCCTTATTCATAATGAGCACCCAAATTCACCTTCAAAGAAGGTGGATCACAAAGCAGTGTGTCTTTAATAGAATGGAAGATGGGAGAGATAAATGATAGAGGAATAATGTAGCAAGACAGAAAGAAGTGAGAATGGGCTGGATGAGGAAATAAGAGACATGTCTTAGGAAGAGGTAGAAGCAGGAACAACAGAATTGTTACCAAAATTTACTGTTAATAACAGATTCTAAAAATAATCCAGGGTGATAGAAATTGTTAACCAGTACCAGAAAGAGTATAATTTGGTTGCAGTATGTTCAATCCATGAGATTGTAGCTTTATAATAAGGAAGGGTGAAGGTTGATAATACACAGCCTTTAATGTGATGTCTGGGATTGTAATCAATTTTTCTTCTCCTTGTTTATGACCAACCTCAGCAAATTAAATAAATCAAGGTGTTTTTATTGGTGCTTACTATTGGTTGAATTCCCTTGTGTGTGATTATACCATTTAAAGAAAGAAAGCAAGTGGAAAGCACTCAGGAGATTGTTTTCACAGAGAATTCATTTGAGTGATAGAGAAGATAAAGATTGATGAAGAAGTAAAGACTTCATATGCACAGAGACGAACTCTTTCAGTCACCTCCCCCTCTCAGACAAATTTAATCAATCTTACAGCAATTTAAAATTGGAGCGTGCCATGAAATTTAAGAAGGAACTGGAGATCCAAGATGGCGGCGACCCAGCAAGTCTGAGTCTACAGTGCTCCTCCCAAGACTTGGGTAAAGTGGGTCACCCACCCCCATCACACTCACCAAATCATTTATAATAGCTGTTTAATTTAATTAGTTGTTTAATATTAAATTTAAATAATCTAATCTTTAGTAAAAATGACTAAAGGGAAGGGAGCCCGCAGCTCTCAACAAGCAGGAACCCCTCCCCCACCCTCTCCAGCTGCAGCCTAGGCGTCCACAGCCGCCCCGGGGGACTTATCTACGGTGTCAAGCCTTGTAGAAATGATCTCCAAACTGGACGCGAAGATCGACGCTTTCATCGAAGAATCCTGAAGTCGAAGGGACTCACTCTCGGCCGCGCTGCAGAAGCACGACCGAGACATCCAAGAAATTGAGCGCCGAGTCAGAGGGGCGGAGTTAAAGGTCGCGACCTCCGAAACTACAGCGCAATCGGCCGTGGATCAGGTCCGGACTCTCGAACAGCGAGTCCAGACCTTAGAGAATCATATTGATGACCACGATAATCGAGGTCGTCGAAAAAATATTCGTTTGCTGGGCCTTCCCGAATGGGAAGAGGAAGGCCAGCTTACAGCGTTTCTCGAGTAGTGGCTGCCACAGCTTTTAAATCTGGAAGCTGGATCAGGCCAGATAAGGATAGAATGGGCCTACTGGGTCGCAATACGCGGGCCCGGCTCGAACCAGCACCCACGCCCGGTCCTGTTCCGGCTGCAGAGCTACAAGGAGAGGCAGATACTCCTAGAAGCCTCTAGAAATCTTGGAAAAGGCCCCCAAGCTATGATCTATAAAGGATCCAAGATCATGTTATTCCAGGACTTTTCCCCAGCTCTGGTCCGAAAGAGGAAGGCATTCGATGAGGCGAAGAAGCGTTTAAGGGACTTAAATATTCAGTACTCCTTATGCTACCCAGCGACGCTACGTTTTAACCATGAAGGATCCGTATATAACTTCGGATCGCCAGAAAAGGCTAAGGAATTCTTGGACTCTCTTAGATAAACTGTAAGACATAATGGATGTTGGTTTGCCTTTCCCCCCGCTTTGGTTTATATCCCCCCTTTTTTTTCTTATCTTACTGTTTAATATTATCATGGGGGTGGGGAGAGGGATTTGATTTTCTCCCCCCCTTGGGGTTGTTTCCTTTTGTTATTTTATGTATATATGTGGGATGTATAAGCTGGGGGGTTTGGTTAATGTTGGTGGGGGGAGGTGGTTACCTTATTCAATTTTACCTCTGTCTTAAGCAGCGGGGTTGTTTTTCCCTTGTTATTTTGTATTAGTATATTTAATTATTATTTGTTGAGGTTGTAATTTTATAGTTATATGTTTATATATGGTATTAACATTACCAAATATATCCAGGTGTTGGTATGGGGGGGTAGGGTGTTCACTGTTAACTCTAGCTTTGTATTATATCTGAATTCTCCTCATTTTATTGAGGAGCGCCTGGGTCAAGGGTGGGGCATTGGTTGGGAGAGGATATGATGGACTTTTGGAGAGGAAGTGACACCCCCTGGGAACAAGGGGGAAAATCTCCACTTAGATACGTTTTATATTTTTTTTATTTAGAAATAGTTT
>NC_057751.1:13026321-13147728 GCF_004010195.1 Chiloscyllium plagiosum
TTTGGCTATCCTAACAAGGGCTTTTATTTAATTGAGATTACAAACCTGGCTGGTCTGGGGCCCCTTAGGAGAGGAATCCCGCACGAATACGGGTTTTATTACATCTGATGTTAACACATTCCGAGCATGTAAGAGACTTAAATATACACTCTGGTTAGTTGTAGGTTAGATTAGTAGATAGTTGAGTTTTTTTTTTCTTTTTCGGTTTTTTTTTCTTTTGTTAAATTTTGGCTATTGTATATTTGATCTAATTGTATATCAATGTTTATATTTGAGAGTTTTGTTTATTTTTGTAAACTTGTAAAAATGTTAAATTTCTAATCAAAATATCTATAAAAAAAAAGGAACTGAATCAACAATTGACTAGTTGAGTGACTGAAGAGTATGAGATATAGTAGAGTGTGGTTATCAAATTTTAGTGGATTCATGGCCCTCTCCATTCTGATAAACGTTTGGAAATGCCTGCAATCCTTATTCGAATTTGGTTTTAGGCTTGATCAACTTGAAATGCAGGGGCGAGATGGCTTCATTGTATTTGATACAAACTTACAGCTTTGGAGCTCACTGTGAATATCTTCTGTGCCCACTTCTACGCAATGTGTCAGTCCTTTTGAGCAGCAGTGATGGATCTAAACGTGACCAAGGCTTTTCTGGGAAAATAGACATGCTTGGTAAATATGTTAAAATTATTCTTGCACTAGAGGGTAGTGCAAAGAAGATGCACTAACAAGATGCTTGATTTTCTTCCAAAACCAGAATGGAAATATGAATCTTGTTATGTTGAGATATCATTGTTTTTACAAATGAAAAACTGAAATTGTACGTTGAAGTTTAAGATAAGAATATGCTTGTATTTTGCTGATAAAGATTTTCTGGTGATTTAGTGCCTCTTCTGTCATTCTTTCAGATTTCTGGGTCCAGTGTTGGGTTCAAAAAGTCAATGTTGAGTTTTAAGATGTTTAATGAAGATGGATTTGTTTTAGAAATTAAACTGTATTGATTGTTCTTGGGGGAAAAGCAAATTACTTGCCTATAATGTAGAGGGATGTCAGGATGAGCTTAATGACTGTGAAGCAAATTGCAAAAGTGAATGGTGATAAACAGGCCTGAAATAACTTCTGCTCACTCTCTAAGTGAAATCTGATGACAACACTTATTTTGTTAGGGAACCAATGTGGGCAATGTTTGGTTTCTTGAAGCAGTAACCAATTGTAATGTTAATTATCTGTTCATTCTTTTGGCAGAACAGCATATAAATACTGGTTACATTTTCACTATGTCATTTCCCAGTGGATCACAGAAATTTGTCAGCTGTCATATCTGATCTGGTTACTGCAACCCAAAACTAATCCCAACTCCCTATTCTTGATCCATCACCCTGCATCAACTCTGTTGTCTTCTTGGAAATTTTCTTTGTTCATTCACAGGATGAGAGCATCACTGGCTAGGCCAGCATATACTGTGTTGTCCATTCCAGTGGACAGTTGAGATTCAACCACATTGCTGTCAGTCTGGAGTCACATGCAGGGCAAACCAAGTAAGGATGGCAGCTTCCATTCCTAAAGGACATTGTGAGCCAGATGGTTTTTCCTGACAATTGGCAATGGATTCAATGGATTATTAATTTCAGATTTTTATTGAATTCAAGTTCCATCATCTGCCATGGTAGCATTTGAACCCATTTTCTCACAACATTAGCTGGGTCCTTGGATTAACAATGCAGCAATAATAGCCCCAGGCTATCACCTCTCCTGAATTGTTCTTCACATGAGAGTTTTGGGAGGCTATTTGCATCACAGCTGAGCCCAATCCTGACCACACCATGCACTAAAAATGTAACAGCGAGGACAGTAAAATCTGATTTATTCTCACATTCTTCCCAGGCTTGTCTGACCAACTAGACTGTCATCCTGGCTGAGGTCATCCAATTCAACAGAGCCCAAGGCAGTCGAGATTCTGGTCTTTCATGCTGTTTGTGACTGATACTGTCAGGGACTAAATCCTTTATTATTTATTGATGTATGTGACAGAACTGGATGGATGTGAGATTTGATTGCATTAATCTGGTTAAGCTCCAGTAGGCAAATCACAATGTGGTCGAGTATGGAATCAAACATGGGGGAACAAGTGTTGCATTTATTCTTTTAAAACTTGCAGAATCCATGGCTCATCCATGCAACATGTTCACTTTAGAAGTTGAAGTGAGATTGGACATTTACATGACTGCAGGAATCCAATTTGAACCGATTTACTTTCGGGGCAATAGCCTGACATTATTTTGAGTGCTGAAAAGGAACAGAGAGTTCATGTGATAGTGGAATTGTTATTATTGTTCCAAGAGTTGACCTTTAATACAGTTCAAGGAATAAAAAGTAATACCGTCTGGTTGATTGTTAATTCATAATAAACAAGAAAACCTGTTCACTGCAACCACTTCCATCTTATTTCAGATTTCAAGATTATTATCAGCTGCTCATAGCTGTACAAGAGTCTCTCAAGCAAGCCTTCATCAAAAATTACAGCTAAATCTTCACCATGCATCAAACAGCAAAGCAATGGTTTCATCTTCCTGCTTTTACCCTGTTTCATTCTATGCAGACAAGCCCCCCCCCCCCCCCCCCACTCTGCCAGTTTGTGTGCAACCAGTGAAAGGCTTCATTCACATAGATGCTGATTCTTTCTTTTAACTTGTTCATGGAAGGAGGGTATCACTGGCTAGGCCAGCATTTATTGCCATCCCTAATTGTCAAGAGGGCACTACAGAGTGAACCACATTTTTGTGGGTCGAGAGTCACTTTTTAAAAATAAAATCATTCACCAGATGAGGGTATCTCTGGCTAGGCCAGCATTTATTGCCCAGAGGGCAGTTAAGAGTCAACCAAAATTGCTGTAGGTCAGGATGGCAGTTCCTTTCCTAAAGGGCATTGTGAGCCAGATGGGTTTTTTCCTAACAATCAACAATAGATTCATGGTCATCATTAGATTCTTAATTCCAGATTTTTATTGAATTCAAGTTCCACCATCTGCCTTGGCAGGATTCAAACCCAAATGCCCAGACCATTACCTGGGTCTCTGGATTAACAGTCTCGTGATCATGCCAGTCGTGATCAACACACAACCATACTGCACTAGAGATTCACCAGGATGGTGCCTGGTGGACTGGAATGATTCCGATGTGAAGAGACACCTGATAGGCTGTGTTGTTTTTCTAGAACAGAGAACACTGGCGGGGGGGGGGGGGGGCGCACTTGATGGAGTGGACAAAATTTTTAGAGGCAAAGGCTCCCAGTTGTAGAATCAATAGCCACATGACACAGATTTAAGATAAAAGCCTAGATGATTCAAGGGGATTTAAGGAAGAATTTCTTTCACCTTGTGAGTGTTCGGCATCTCGAACACAGCACCTGAAAAAATTGTACATGCAGGAACCATTTTAACCTTTATAAGGTATGTAGATGATCATTTGAAATGCCATAGCAACCAAAGCTACAAGCCAAATACTGAAAAGATGTATGAAAGTAATAGGATAGGTGCTTGATGACCAATGCAGTTCTGAAGGGCCAAAGGGCCTTTTTCCATACTGTTAACCTCTATGACAATCAACAGTAGTTATGTGGCTAGTATTTGATTCGGTGTTTATTTCAGAGGTTTATAGAATTCAGACTTCACCATCTGGCATAGTGAGTGTCCCACCCATATCCTGGAACATCTGTGATGGCCTCAGGCCATCATCATGACACCACCACCTAGCTCCCTCTTACTGAGAAACAAGAAGGTCCATTTCCCCCTGTCTCCCCGAGACGGCAAGCAGATGTTCAATTTAAATCATCCTCCCAATATCACACTCATTATTTTCAACGTTAATCATTTGTCATCTAATTAAGGTTTACCACAAAATATTACATAGTGTCAGTTTCCAAGAATCCACACAACAGGCTTTTCAGTCCAAATAGTATCAATCAGTCTTCTGCTCCACATGAACCTCCTGAACCCTTTTCATTTCACCACAAACATATGCTGCTACCCCCGTAGCTGTTGCTAAAGTAGTTTCCCCTTCTCCATCCCCATCAACCCTCTTTGTTTCAACCACACCATGTAGTAGTGTATTCCATAATCTTATCATTCACTGGGTGAAAAGCTACTGGTCAGCTGGCTAGCTGGCCATTGATGTCCCTTGTGCTAATGGCATTACTAACAGAGTCCTCACTTTATGACTTAATCACCCTTTTCTGCAGCAGCTCACTCTATAGCCTGGCAGCTTCACTAAGTTCACAGCAGGTTTTTCTCCCTGCCAGTTCAGTGCTGCTGAGTTCAGAACTCTCTTATCTTTTGAAGCTGTCATTCATCAAGGCAACACACAGGTGCCAGGAACTAAACCTTATGATACTTCAGTTTTTTTCCACAGCAAGTTTCAAGGGCTGTTAGCCATGTGAAAGAACGTCAGCAGAACACCCTCCTGAGAGCAACTATCTGCTCCACTCTCAGCAATGCTTTCATCCACAGACTCCTTCACAACAGGGAAGCTCATCTTAAAGCTTTAACACCAGCTATTATGTGCTCTTCAGCCTAGAAATCGACACAGATTTGAAAAGTAATTTTCAGTAGCCTTCATGTGATTGAGATGCCATCCCCTGGAGTTTTTCAGGTATTAGAAGGGATGATATTCAGAAATCTGAATCATGAATTAGGAGACTGTCTGTGTGAGAGGAGTCTGGGATCAGTCGCTGTGTGGTGCAATGGTGGAAATGGTGCTTCATGCTGAACAATGTTAAGAGCCACTTACTTCAAGTGAAGGTGAACTTTTTGATTGAAGACTCCATACATAGAAGAATATAATCCTCCATGTCTTTAAGTTTGTAGTGTTTTCTGCTTGTCAAGGTGAGCGATACTGATGTTACGAGCAGATCACTTTTCTACTTGAAGTTTTCCAAGTTGGCATCAACTCCCAGGTGAGATACAAACCCTGGTCACCAAAAGAAGCAAGTTTCCACAATGCTGCTCGAAATATATATAACTCATCGCAGCATTGAAAAGGCTGTTGGCTTCTTTATGGAGCTTGCTAAACATTTCCATCTTTGCTTGAGTGACATGAAGAGATGAGAGAAACTAGGATTGTTCTCCTCTGAACAGAAGAGGTCAAAGGGGAATTCAAAAAAGTGGTTCAAAGTTATGAAGGTTTTCTGTACAGTCAATAAAGAAAAACTGTTTCCAGTGCCGGAAGCTCAGTCACCAGAGAACACAGATTGAATGTATTTGATTAAAAGGAGAGGTGAGATGAGAATTTTGAATGCCGTGAGTTATTATGATTTGGAATGTCCTTCTTGAAAAGGTGGTGGACGACGATTCAAAAGGTAGTTAGATACAGAATTAGAATTGAAGGGGAAAGGACAAGAGAGTGAGACTGGTTGAATAACTTTTGAAGAGACACAATGAGCTGATTGGTCTCATCATTCTATAATTTAATGACAACAGCTTTGACAATGCATCATCTTCACTTATGACCTGGATTGCTGACATACCATGACTGAATCATCTAGATTTTTATATCATTTTAATGGATGTATTGTCGATGACATAAAGAAAATTCCAATTGAAAAATCCAAATAAATAAATCACTTTCTGATGCATGTAAACAAGGATGAATGTTGAAATGGCAGACACATCAGCTACACTATACTGCTTCCACTTATTTTTGCTATGTACAGTTTTCAAATCATCTTTTTTTTCTTATATTGAATGGTAGTTTTCCACAATCTGTTGATACACGATGAGTGTAAATGGAGTGTATTGAGTAACAATGAGGTGGAGTCTTAAAGACTTCAAGAAGATATAAAACAGGTTAATGAATAGAGTAAGCAGACCCAACTCAGTGCGGAGAACTGTGAGGTAATGCATTTTGTGAGCAAAGAGCGTTCACATTCAGTGGATTCTAATGAAAGAGCTGAAAATAAATATCCTCTTAAACATTTTAATATGAGCAAAGTATATTCATAAGTTAAGCTTTATAACTTGGGCCATAGATTACAAGATAAAGAGATTATGTTTGTACAAGCAATGTTCCAATCTCACACTGTGATTGACATTGGCATGCCAATCGTGGCATTGACTTCCAATTCCAGATATTGCTGCCATGCAAGGGCCTGGGTCTCATGCAGCCCACAGGAACATTAGAGGGAGTGCTGTGAACAAGCCAGTGATTAGGCCACAGCTAGCGTACAATATGGTGTTTCAGTAGATTCATTTAAACTATGGACTACATTAATTCATTCAGATAAGAAACATGACGTGTGAATTGACATTGTGAAGCAAAGCAGTCTGAGCAGAGATCCAAAGAAAATTCATATTGGATTTGAAACGTGAACTCTCTTTCTCTCTCTGACTCGATAGATGCTGTCAGACCTGAAGAGTTTCTCCAGCATTTGTTAATTTTATGAGCGATCTAATTCAGTGTTTTTAAAACAATAAAGATTTGAATGGAATCAGGCAAGATTGCTTCCTTTGTTTGGCGAGTCACTAGGATTAATAACATTGGCAATCTTGACAAAGAGGTTTTGCCCATGGAATGCTTAGCATAGAGTGAAGAGGAAGCTGCTAAGGTAAAACTGGGAAAATATTTGAAGCAAAGATCGTTGCCACTTTGACGTACTACTTGCATATAGAATATGCAGTGGCATTGTACTGGACCTAGAAAGCAGCTGGAGCACATTCCTATGACTGGAATACAAGGGTTTGGCTCCTGGACCACCTTGTGACCTTTATTGTATTGTTTATTTTTGCATGCCATTTAATAAGCAATTACCCTGCATTGAATTTAGATTTGCAGAATGACATTAATAGTTTGACATTGTTTAATTTAAACTTTTGTTTTCCAGCTCATTCTGAGATTCATTTTTGCTCACAATGATTGATGTTTTACAAACATAAATTCAACTACATTTAAGATTTAATTAAGGAAATCGATGAAGTGATCTCTCATTGAATTAATGGTGCAACAGTAAATTACAGGTCAGCTTTGTGAAATCTTGTCATAAAGATGCAAAACTGACAAAACTCCACAAAGTGACCTCACTCCATTGCATAAATCACTGGTCAAAATTCTTCAGCAATCAGATAAAATCAGAAAATAGTTTTATTTGTAATTCAGCTGGAACTGGCCTCGCTGCAAAAGGATTTAAGGTTTAGAAAGGATCTCCTTATTTTTTTTGTCCATCTTGCATATTTAGTGTTCATTTCTCATTATATGTCTCTTCTGTTTATGCTTCTGCATGTCAAATAAACTTTAAATTAAGTTCACCACAGGAAGTCCTCTCTCAATGTTGTTTAGTTCATGATAGCAACACTATTGGGACAAAATGTAAATGCATGACATTAAGAAGGTTACCATTGTCTCTGAGTGAGCCAGAATGTCACTGGTACCCTGAGGCATGGCTGCCATCTCACAATAATGACAGGCTCAAGAATGATCAAATTGATTTGGCAACCATCCATCCATTAATAATTTGAGCTCTCAAGAACCATGTTTAACCTTTTGAGAAAGCCCCATTGCTGGGCAAAGATCCTCAAGGTTTTTTGATATGTTTTTCATCTGCTTGGTTTGGGAACTGATGTTATGGATGTCTTGTATGGTTGAGGGTTCAGACTGAAGGCTCAAGGAATGCTTATCTTTAATCCAAAGGGCTAGATCACAAGGGGGTTAAAGTCATGCTTGAGTTTAAGACCACAAGTGGAATATAACAAGCAGTTCTGGGTACAACACCTTTGAAAGAATATTTTAAGCACTGTCCTGTAAAAAAATCCACTCCCCCCAGGGGATATTAAATGGTGCATAATTATTTCAGAGAAGGACATATGGAGAGTTGGAGAACTGTTTTGGCTCCATGACTTCTTCCTGAAATTAATTGGAGGGATTAGACTGGAAGAAATCACAATGAGCCAAAGCACGTTCTGCAGGACCAGTAATCATTATGACAAGCTGTGCAGTTCTATTGTAAATATAGAACTATTCAGATTCTGTTTGACAAATTGATGGAAACCTTTTATATAACTGAGATGCTTACAGAATGTTTGTGCCTCAAGGATGTAAAGAATGGAATATATGGTACAAGCAGAATTAATGTGTTTCCACCTGGACAAGACTCACAGACAGACTGTTTGCAAGAGCGGTCGAGGGCAAAAAAGCAGTTTTTCAACTGTTCCACAAGGGAGAAGGAGGCCATTCATCCCCCCTGAGACTGTTCTATTATTCAGTCAGATTATAAATGAGCCAAACTTAAATGATTTACCAGCCATTGTTCTGTATCCATTGCTGAGAAATATTATGTTGATCTCTGTCTTGAATATGTAACTTGACCCACCCCTCCCCACACACCCCAGCATCCTCCCCAGAGCCTTTTGAGAGTTAGAGTTCCAGATTTCAATTTAATCCAGGCTCGTGTGAAGTGCGTAAACCTCTTGCTAGCAATATTTCAAATTGATGCAAGCCCAGAACCAAAGGTTCCCTGTAATTGGGCTTGAACATCCATTCTCAGACATAGATCGCATACCGTAACAAAGTGATCAATGTCCCTCCAACACCAGGCAGGGGTGGACATCCATAGAATGGCACAGCTGAGAAGGAAGCCATTCAGGCCACAGTGCCTGTGCTGGCTCTGTTGAGATTGAGTTATTGTAAGTAATAATTGGTGGACATTAATATATGGAGTCAGGCTGACTGGTAAACTCTCAGATGAAAGCAAAATTACTGCAGATGCTGGAGATCTGAAATAAAAACAGCAAGTGCTGGAGAACCTCGGCAGTTTCAGTGGAGAGAGAAACAGAGTTAACTTTTCAAGTCCAGTTTGACTCTTCTTCAGAATCGGCCGCGCTGTCAGTACCAGCTACCTTATAGTCACAATAGAAAGTGACACAGGAGTGTGGGAAACTAAGATGAACAGCAAATGGAGAACAATTACTCTGTGTCTTAGAAGCAGGAGGTAGCTATCAGCTTGCTGACACATATCAAAATGTCAGTCTTCAGTGTGTTTGACCAGTGTTTATAGGTCTGAATGATTGCAGCAACAATATTTACCATGAACTTCTGATCCCATTTTAGTTGTGACATGTCCATTTTGTGCTTGTGCTGAACACTGATTCATCATGTCTTCATAATCCCCCTGCAGGTTCTTACGTTCTTGACATGAATTCCTCACGAACGCTGGAATAAAGATTCTGCAACAAAGTCTTGTGTTTTTGCTGGACTCCTGTAGATGCAAAAACATGAGAACCAGAGAAACCACTCAGCCCCTCAATATCCCATCATTCAACTTAATCACGGCCGATCCGTATCATAACTTTTTAAAAAAATTCATTCATGGAGATGTGGGCATTGCTGGCTGGGCCAGAGAGAGTGACTCTGTTCACCTTTGTTGTAAAGCCTTTCATTAAAATCGTTTTGAAGTTTTAAAATATCCTTCAGTCTCAATTGTTTCAAGACCCTTTGTGTGAAGAATTGTTCCTGACATCACCTCCGAATGGCTAAATTTGAATTTTGCATTCCCTTGTTCTGGATTTGCCATACCAGAGTAAATAGCTTCGCTCGACAGACCTTCTTAAATCCCTTAATTATCTTACACATCACAGTTAGATGACTTGCTAAAACAGTATGTTCAAAGAATACAAAGGCATCCACCTAGTTAACTGGAGTTCACACATTTTAGAGCAGGCCGTACAGGTTGCTGTTTAGCTAGTCTCCTTTCAGTCAGAATATTCTGGGCTTCAGCCGAGCACCCAGATTTGAAGGCTGAGTAAATCCCAGTGCATGCATTTCAGAATCTCAACACTTGCTTCAAAAATGTCTGTGTTTGACCAAAGCAGCACAGTGAATGCTAGAAATTGGAAAAAAGAACAGAAGATAAAGGACAGAAGGCAGCAGGTCTGCTAGCATCTGTGAGGAGAGAAATAGAGTTTATATCTCAGCTCATGATCTCTCATTAGAAATGCAATATTCTTTATTCAGTAATAATAACAATTTTCATTTTCTTAAATTTTGTTTCATTTGTTTAAAAACTTCCTCCAGTTCTGCTGACTGAGTGGGCAGGAACTGAGCCTTTTGACAGTCTTGTCTCAATGCTGCAGGAGCTAGTCAGTGAGTTGCAGCAAGGTGGGAGATTTGTGAACGGTGGAAACAAGCTGTTGAAGAAGATGACCAAGGATCTTTACCGAAAACTCGAGCTTCAGAAGCGTAAACCTTCTATGAGCAACAGGTGACGCAGCTGATTCAAAGACAATGCTGATAAGAGGATGTTTGCCAGAGAAGACACTGTGATGCTCTCTGTGTCCATGTAAAATCATGCACAACACAACTCACACACTCATATAAATATATATAAGTACATATGAAGCAACAACTTGTATTTATATATCTCCTTTAATGTCAAGTGACCTTCTGTATAAAGAATCAAAATAAGGGGAAATTGGATGCCAAGTCAAAGAAAGATTTATTTGGAGAGATAACCAAAACCTGGATCAAATAAGTGATCATCGAAGAGGGCTTTTATAAAGAAAGTTCCAAAGAAACTAAGAAGCTGAATTCACATCCACAAAGATCAATTTAATGAATTAATGAATTATTTAGATTAAAGAGGTTGGTGGAGATGATCTGTAGAAGTGAAGTAAAGATGGGAAGGAGCAAGGATACAATGAAATTTACAATAAAAGGAAAAAAAATTAAATCCATTTTAAATGCACTAGGGATCAAGGGGAAATTAGGTCCATGAAGATGTTTGGATATCAGAGGTGCAGATGTAATGTAATAGGCAGGTCATGATGGTTTGTTATCATTTTAATCATGGCCATGAGCCCAATGTTTTGTAGGCTTCATTTTACTGGATTTATGCAGATTCAGGCCATATTGCCTGCTGAGGAGTGTGTCAACAAATAGGGACCCAACTTGGTCTAAGTATGATATGGAAGAAGCAATTGAGAAGGTGGAGGTGGAATTCCAAATGTCAGAAGATTTGAGAGAATTAAATTACAGGAGCAGGTGGCTGATGATGAAAAATAAACTCAAGGACTACAGAATAACTTGAAGATGGATGAACAGAAAAAAGCTGGAAATTTGTCCAATGAAAATGCTTCACAACAGATGAAAGCTGAATTGGTTTGGGACATTGATAAATGGTGAAATGGGATGAATATCAAGCTGATCCTAATGAACCTATTGGCTCTTGAGAAGGTGAGAATGAAATAATTAAATAAACAGCAAACGTAAAAGATAAACGTCAGCGATACATTAAAATTTTCATCACAGGAAATGATGCAAAAAAGTCTATTGAGCAAAGTCAATTCTCTCAATCAGGGTCTAATAGATCTGTTCAATGGCACAAATCTGTTTAATGACAATGTAACATAATATTGACAGCACTGACATCTTGTGGAGAATGTATTGAGACAGCTTCATTTAGTGCTCAAACTGTAAACATCAAATACAATAATACCAAACGCTGGATTCTGTTTTTCTTCGCACTTTGCTATCATTGCATCATTTAGTCTCTCTCTCCCCCCTTCTCTATTTATCTCTTTATCCATCTTTTCCAATCAGTTGATCTTTTTGTGGATGGCAAATGCAGTTTTTATGAAATCTTGATCCTGGAAATTTGCTCTGCATTTACGTCAGAGATAAAAACAGAGAATGCTGGACCTCAGCAGGTCCAGCAACATCATAGAGAGAGAACGACAGTGTTATCATTTCAAATCATTTCAAAAAACAAGTATGCACAGTAAAATAGCAGAAGTTCAAAGCAACAAAACAAGAATTCACAGTCGCATCATGATAGTTGATGGTAACAGAGCAAGGTGTCACAGTGACCTAGCAATATGTTCAGATGATCTAGCAAGAGTTCACAGTAACAGGTCTGCCATTTTCAACAGATGTTATATCCATCTTCCTGCAGTGCTGAGTATTTCTAATAACACACAACCCTGTTGTTGGCAAACAGGAGTCTCAATCTTCATTTTGTTGTCATTGTAATTCTGATATCTTGAGCTTAAATTCTATGCATGGTATGAAAAAGATCTAACTTGGATCCCAATTCTCTGAATCTCTCAGAATTTCAATCTCTTTTCATCTATCACTTTTATATATCCATTGTCAAAGCTAAACTGAACTGAATGTGCTCATCACTATGATGTGGGTACTTGCTCAGTGAAGAAGTATTAAAAATGATTTCATGACTTCACTATTATGCCACCCTGTCAGCATTCTGGTTAAAATGCTGGTGGAAGTTTCAAACAGAAGCTCAGTGTATCGGGGATTGCAGCGCTCTGTCGCCATCTTGTGGCTATTTTCATTGAGGAGACACTGCATCCATTCCAGGACAACCACCCCAGAAAGATACAGTCCCAATTTTAAACCTGACCCATGTATCAATGATGTTACTTTGAGGTTTAGAAATTGTATCTGGGTTTGAACTAAATTGCTGCCATCGTGATTTCATCTCTGCCTCCCTCCAAACCATTTTTACTCCTGGGTTTGTGGGAAAATTGGGAGGATTTATTGGACTCATTCCTGGAATGGCAGGACTGAAGAGACTGAATCGGTGAGGACTATTTTCACTGAAGTTGAAGAATGAGAGGGCAATCTTACAGGAACCTGTACAATTCTAACAGGACTAGATAGGAAAAAGAGGAAGGGTATTCCCAATGACTGGGGAGCCCAGAGCCAGAATTTGCTGTCTCAGGAAGTGAGGCCATTTAGAACTGAATTGAGGAGAATTACTGTACCCAGAAAGAGGTGAGCCTGCAGAATTCTATACCACGGAGTTTGATGTAGTTCTCGGGGATAAAAAGATTGAAGGGTATGCAGCAAAAGTGAGAACAAGTTGGACTATCAGCCTTAATCATAGTGAATGGCCTACTCCCATTTTCTACATTTCTCAACAAAGTTATTTTGTCTGGCTCTTAATATACAAGCATAGGTGTCATGTATGGGAGATGGTGGAAGGGGGCTGAGGGAGTGATGGGTCATGGATGGTGGTTGGTTAGTGGTGCAAGAGCTGGAAGTGGGGAAGAAGAATATGAATGGATCTAGCATACGATTCTTGAGGACAAGTCAGACCTAACTTTATTCTACAAAAAAACATGTAAAATAAATCTTATTTTACAGCATATAAAGTAAGGACCACCGTCGATTCGAGTGGAATGAGTTATTTGGAGTAAGGCAACTGCTCCAGTAAGACGGACTTCACTTGAACCCTGCTGGAATGGGTGTTTTCATGAATCAAAGAACTCAGGCTGTAGAGAGGGCTTTAAACTAATTACAGGAATAGGGGAAATGCAGATTTAGAATTTAGAATGCAGAATTTAGAATACGAAAGAACATGGCAACATTACACGGTAGCTATTTGGATAGCAATATTCCAGAGTGGGACAGGAAGGAACAGAGTGTGGAAAAAAAGCAGCAAGTAAGGTCAAAGGGGGAGGAAATTGTTAGAAGGCAAAATTAATGGCTCTTTACTTGAATACACATAGCATTCAGAACAAAATAAATGAATTAATGGCTCAAACAGATGGAAAAGGTTATGATATTGTAGACATTACAGAGATATGGTTATGAGGCAGTCAAAACAGGGAACTTAATATTCAGGGGTATTCGGTGGGCGGCACGGTGGCACAGTGGTTAGCACTGCTGCCTCACAGCGCCTGAGACCCGGGTTCAATTCCCGCCTCAGGCGACTGACTGTGTGGAGGTATGTGAATTTTTGAAAAGACAGGCACGAAGGAAAGGGTGGTGGTACAGCACTGTTGACCCAGGATGGAATACAGTACATATGATAGCAAAAAATGATTTTGGATCGTAAGATGTAGAATCCATATTGGTGGAGATAAGTAATAAAAAGGAAAAAAAGGAAAGGTGTGAGTAATCTACAGGCTCATCAACAATAGCAATAACAGTAGAACAGGGAGTAAATCAGGACATAAGGACAGCATGGAAAAAGAGCAGAGTATTAATTATGGGTGACTGTAGATTGGCAGATTGGCAGAGGTAGCCATGAGGAAGAGTTAATAGAGTTTATTCAGGACAATTTCGCAGAGCAATATGTTGTGGATCCATCTAGGAATCAGGTTATTTTGGATATGGTGTTATGTAATGAGGTATTTTCAACATTTCTGAGTAAATGATCCCCATGAAAATAGTGACCATAATGTGGCAGAATTTACCATTCAGTTAGAAAGGAAGTATAGGGTCAGAAAAAAAACTGAGCTCCATTTATATCAGAGTAATTGCAAATTAGTGAATGCAGAGCTTGGAAAGGAAGTTAGCAGCAAAGATGGTTGAGGAACAAAGGCAGATATTTAAGAAAATAGTTAATGGCTCACAACAAAGATCTTTCCCATTGAGAAGGAGGGATTCTAGGAAGGGGATAAGCCAACCATAATTCATCAGTGAAGTTAAAGATAACATCAAATTAAATGACAAAACGTACAATGTGGTAGAGATTAATGGTAAGCCAGAAGATTGGGAAAGTTTTAAAAATAACGAAAGCTGACTAAACAATAATAAAGAATGAGAAAATAAACTTTGAAGGAATCTTATTCCATTCAAAATGATGATTGGAACAGGCTTTTAAAAAGGTAACAGCTATGGTTGTGTGTGTCTTACTCTTGCCTCAAAGTTGAAAGGTACTGGATTTCAAGTCCCTCTTCACAAATGTCAGCACAGAATCTAGGCTGACAGCCCAGTGAAAGCCTGAGGGAGTGCTGTACTGTCAAAGTTGCTGTTTTCTTGTTCGAGCTCATACCTCCCCACCTATTTTGGACAGAATTGATTTTGTGGACATTTCAAAGAAGAGCAGAGGTGTTCTCCCTCATATCCTGGCCAATGTTTATCACTTGAGCAACATAAAAAAGAGGCTGTCATTATCATATCACATTTTTCCCTGGTCATATTCACATTGCTTTTTGTAGAGATTCTCATGCATACAATGGCTTCCCACATTACAGCCATGACTTCAGTTGTACTTAATTGCTCTGAGATCATGTTCTAATGTCATGAGCTCATGGAAGGTGTTAAATAAATGTAAGCTCTTTCTTACTTTTAAATCCTCTCTTTGCAGTTAAAGGTTGTTGATTGATTTGAACCATGGATATAACCTTTCAAAGCATGAAACTTCAATTGATTTTGCCTAAAAAGATCAGCCTGACACAGCTCCATCCGTCAATACTCACTGTAGAACTGATGAGTGTTCAGCTCTCATTGCACAGAACATTAAAGCAGGATATGCACTATATCCAATTTGACCAAAGGATGCTGTTGTTCATCTGGACCATTCAATGAGACTCATTTAGGTTGCCTCTTGTTGCTTCTGTGTCCACAAAGATCCGAAGGTAAGATTGTCACAAATCAAAAGGAGCTGGTGTGCTTTTGCTCTAAATATCGTAGGAATAATTTGATAAAGTCTCATATTTTTAAACTGTGGGTTTGACCAAACAGGCCGTGGTATATTTTTACGCTCACAATCATTCCTACATGCTTTGGATTCTGTGGGCTTTTGCCGTGGTGTAGAGCTGTGTTTAAAAGCAACATTATTTTGAATTTTTTAAAGTGATGAAGATGAACCACACTATTGACTACAATCTCAATCTAATTTCTGAATTTCACAACATGTGTTTTTGGAGTATATGTCTTGATTTTACTGACAGGTTGGACCGAAGGGTCTGTTTCCATGCTGTACATCTCTATGACTCTATGACTCTATGACTCTATGTGTATACAAGCAGTCAGAATGATATCATTTGTACAAAGCCTGATAGGGATGACACAGAAAGAGGGCACTGATTGTACTAATTTGTAATACTGTACAAACAGTACAGACAACACTGAGTCGAAGCATTTCTTCATGAGACTATTGTGCCCAGACTAAGAATACCTCCTTGCCTCTGACTCGGGTTTCCTTTGTTTTACTGAGCTTGTCTTTGGTGGGGGGAGGGAGGGGGGGAGGGAGCAGAAAGGCTCAGAATGTTAACAAACCTGCTTCGACTTCCCTAAAATAAATTGGCCAATCTTAAAAGTAAAGGCAAAGTTCTGAAGTGTCTCTGTTTGATTACCAAGTAACTGATAACAACAATTTTCTGACCTTCGGGTATTTATAGGCCATTTGATCTCATATACCAACGGGTCTGGGCGTAAAATACTGAAAGTATCAGATGGTGATTGGGTAGGTAACAAGAGAAATTTCCAGTGTTCTGCCCATGCCTAAGAATGGACAGTTCCTAAAAGTCTTCAGTCTAAATCCAATCTAGATTGTAGATACTTTAATCAACCTGTTCAGAAATGTTAGAACATACTTCTATAGCAGGTGGCAATTGAACCTCACCCTCCTGCCTCTGAGGTAGAGAAGCTGTGCCACAACAGCCTGGATTATTAATCCAGTGATGGTACCATTATGCCATCACCTCCCTGTATAAATAACTCAGTCATTTAATAATTTCCTTTCTGTTCTGAGCTCCCCATGGATTGAGTGCTTTGCTTTAAGGGTTGGAGATTGGTTACACTGAGAACTGCTGGTACTGCCATGAAATGCTTTTGCTGGAATGAATTCCATTAATGGCCTTTCATTCATGAAGGGACTCAATCAAGTGCTTGTAGCAAGGAAAAAAACAGGGCAGAAGAAAAATGAAAGGATGTGCAAACAAAGTGCAGCATTTAATTCATGTGCTCGTGGAATTTATGAGAAATATCTCAGCATAACAGACAGTATGAACAGGTATCAGTTTAAAAATTGTGAGACTACTTTTCTAGCTGTACTAATGAAACACTTGATATCACAACAAATAATACAATCAATGAAAGATGTCCATTAGTTACCAGTACGTGTAATAAAATGACACATTCAATATTTACTGTGTAAGCCTGTTATCAGAATACATTAAAAACTAACACGGTAAACCTTCAGTTTTGCATTTCTTCGTCAGATACTTTTTCTGATTCCTCTCTCCTAGTAAAAGGCTGAAAACTGAGATATTTTCATTAGCCAAAGTTACAGAGGGTCACCGAATCAAGCTGGGCTAAAATACAGATTCATCTAAGATTCAGAATTGTCCTGATCCAACTGAATGAAGAAAGAAATGGCTGAACATCCCATGACTTTTTTTGTGCTCCTTACTACCTGCAACTTTATCACCTTTTGGGAATGCTGGAAAGTTGTTATCAGTCTTCCTTTCATGACCAATACTTTAAAATGTGTTCTTTTACCACATTTGCCAGCAAATTTGTTTTTGAACCCAATAAGTGGACTCTTCAGGAACTTCACAAAGATTGGATACTCATTAAATTGGGGGAAAATGAAATTGTATGAGCTATCAGCTTGCTAAAGCGGCTTTACTGTGCAAGAGGAAATGCATTTTACACAGACTGGGCTTGTCACAAATGTGCTTACATTCAAAGTGCCTTTGACAGCATTGATTTAGTTTCTAACAGTAATAGTAATATGTAAATAAGTGCAACCAAGCCTAAAGGACATCATCCTGAAATAGAACAGAAGAGGTGCCCTCAATACCAGGAATAATGTAGTCTTACTAACATTGCAATATTGCCCTTCTCTCTGAAACTGCTACACTGATAGACAGATTTTCTCTTAGACAGTCATGTTTCCTTGATCAATATATCTCCTAATACAGATGTTTCAATCTCCACAATATTATATTTGGAATGTAGACACTCAGCAAAACAAGCAGAACAGAATTGTACCATCAAAACCGTATCAATTCTTGGAAAGGTTTCTTCAATTATGGCCACCCCTGTGCTTCTGTCTTATCGACATGCAAGTTTCTTTTCTCCAGTTACAATCACCATCCTTTCAGGTTCATTCCACATTGTAACTTGCTTTTGACTGTCTTAATTGGGCCCAGACTCGAACTCAGTGTGATTAATGGCAGCTTGGTACTGTCGACTGATATCAGTGAGGCACTAAACTGAGGCTGATGTAACACATTACTTGATGGCCCCCAACAACTAGCACTGGACTGCAAAGAGTTTTATGCTATATGTTTAAATTTGATTTGATCCAGGACAAAGAGATTAAAAGAGTCTAACTAATCCATTTAATCAGTCAAAAATAGTTCAAGATTGATAATCAGTTGTGTGAGAACAAAATTCAAATATCTCACTTTGGTATTCATTCTGTACCATTTTCATGCAGTCCTTAAATATGTGTCTTTTCATTACTAACCCTTTCCCATTGGAAATAGTTTCTCCTCATTTCCTCAGTTAAAAACCATTCATGAGTTGTCCCCTCTAAACCTTTGATTTATATCTTGCTTCTCCATGTATTATAAATTTTAAAACAGAAGCCTCATTTTCTCTTTAGTCATCCCTAGAGCTATAGGTTTGGATTTGCTGCCTTGAGGGACTGTGTCTCTTCTGTATGTGATCCCCCTTCACATTAAAGCTTTTCCTCTGTTCATGACCTTTTTTTGCCAGCCAGAAGTTGGGATTCTTTTCCTTAGAGCAGAGAAGTTTAAGAGGAGACCAAATTAAGGCGTGAGAGCAAGTTGAGAGACACTTTTTCAACTGGCAAGTGAGTTGCTAATCAGAGGTGATTGATTTAACGTAATTGACAGCGGAAGGAATAGGTAATTGAGGAAACAGTTTTCTCACACAGAGGGCTGTGACCAACTCCAACATATTTTCTGAAAGATTGATGGAATCAGGTTCCATGATAACTTTTAGAAGACAAATGGACACATACTTGGAGAGAGCACATTTGTAAGACTGTGTGGAAAGAGTTGAAAATGGGACTAAATGAACAGCACTTTTAAAGAGCCTGCAGAGGTATGATGGGCTGAATTGTGTCTTTCCGTGTTGTAAAATTCAATAATTCTATAAGCCCTTCTCATGCTCCAATCAACCACCAAAACTCAAGAATATCTGGTTCAACTAGCATATTAATTCTGGTTGGCAAGTAACAGATAATGACCAGACTTGGTAAAATACAATCCCAAACTGTTGGTAATGTTGGATTCACTGTCTCAAACTCTTGTTTAACATTGGCTTGGGACAATTTGCAAAGCTAAAGGCAATCTGCAATCAGGGCAAGTTATGAGTACGCTATTAAATTTTCAATGCAGGAAATATTCTGCCTCTGACATATCATGTCCCCTGAAGTGATTTAAAAGCCATCTACAACAGAATATGGACTTCTCATCCTAAATATTGATGGATGGCTCAGCAACATTAAAACCATGTAACTCACTCACTGTTCTCTCTCAGAGCAAATATTTGTCATTCAGTGTAGCTCAACCATTCCTTAACAGAAGCTTTTTATGAAGCTCAAAAACTTACTGTTCTAAGAACAGGAACTATTTTACTTTTCAAAATATTGTCAAGTAACAAAATATTCATTCTGGCTGTCTATTCTGTGAATTGGAGAAATTGTTTTTAAACCAAGATTCCATGCACACTGATTTAAAGTTGTTACATCATGAGCTTGCACAGTGATCTCTCTCAAATTGATTGACACTCTCCACCAAAAGACAAGTCTAAGCCACAGGCTCACAGCTAAAGGAAGGGAGCACATCAGCAGAGGACTTACTAACTAATTCCCTAAGGTACGAAATTCAAATGTTGCGTTTCTCAAAAGCAACCTGTACCCATTTTCACAAAAATGCGAATTTGCAGCGGTATGCTGGGCTCTCGCAATTTTCATAATGCTTCAAGCTTTCTGATTCCATCACAGTGCACTTGTGCAAATGAAGTGACACTTGCTCATTTTATATACTACACACACAAATTACAATCATTATTTTGAGAAGCTCAATGTGAGGGATTTCATTTGACAATTAATTAGGTTTGACAGTTGAATCACATTGAAAATATTGATTTTCCAGCACTGGTAAAATGACAATACAAACCATCAATTTTAAGTAATTTTAAGTAATTTAAAGGGCTAGCTATGATCTGGTGTTAAAAATGAACTTATGAAAATACAAGATTTGAATGTTATGATGCAAAGTCATGAAATTAGCAATTGTAAATAATCTGCTGATCCTCTCACAATTGACATTCTGCCTCATGACATCAGATTTGGGTGGAGCCTAGGAAGTGAAATTAGTCTTGGGTGTTGCCAACAAAGCCAACAATCAAACAGAACATATGAATGTATGTAAAATGAATGAATTAAATTATCACCACTGTTGTCTACACTGAGCAGCAAACCTGGCAAATAACTGTAGACTTCCAAAGGAGGAAATTCCAGAAAACATAAACCATTTTCATTGAGTGCATAATGACAGGATTTGGTGTGATAATGAACTATAGTATAGCCAAATATTGCACTACCTGTTGCAATTTCAATTTTGATGCAGAGTCAAGTAAAGTTAGTTTCTCCAAAACTTCTCATTGCAAAGATTTTATCGCAATGGGGAAGAGGCAAATAGCGTACTGACAGACCAGTAAGTGTAAGGCAGTCGGTGAAAAATTGACAGGAAATGATCGCAGAAGAATTAACTGGCACTTGGGAGAATGTGGATCAATAAAAGAACTCCAGTAAGATTTGTAAAATGAAAATTAAAATATATAAATTTCTAAAATATATAAATAGAAATGATAGCAAAGTTGAAGCCGATGGAATTATGAACATTCAATAAAAAGAGTAGCAATCTGCCCCTCAAGCTTACTCCACCATTTTAAAAAATCATGGCTGATTTTAACCTCAAATCTGCTTCCCACAAACCCCTGGGAACTTTTCGTCTCATTGCTTCTATTGCCTTTTCAGGAAGAGAATTCGAAATGCTCACAACCATCGGTGAGGAAATATATTTCCTTATCTCTGTTTTAAAAGGGCAACTTTTTATTTTTAAACAGTGACTCATAGACGAGTTGGACTGAAGGGTCTGATTCCATGCTGTATGACTCTATGATTTTAATTTGAGATTCTGCCATTGAAGGAAAAGTCTTTCTATATCCACCTTGTCAAGATTGCTCAAGACCTAATTTGTTTCAATTAAGTTGCCTTTTGCTTTTCTAAACTCTTAACAGATACCAACCTAGCCTGCCCACCTTTTCACATAAGATAATCTGTCAATTCCAGGTATTAGTCTGGTAAACTGTCTCTTAACTGCTTCCAACATAGAAACATTCTTCCTTAAATACAGAGACCAATGTTGTACATGATACTGGAGATGTGGTCTCCTCAGTGTCCTGTACAAGTGAAGTATAACTTCCCTACTTTGTATTCAATTCCCCAAGTAGTAAATGATAAGACTCTTATTAGCATTCCTGATTACTTGCGGTGACCGCATACTAACTTTTTGTGATTTATACATTAGGACACTCAGATTCTTCTGCATCTCAGTGCTCTTCATTCTCTCAGCATTTAGATAATATTTCAACAACTTTTATCCTTCCTGCAAAAGTGGACAGTTTCCCATTTTCCCGCATTTGTCAGATTTTGCCCACTGCCTTAACTAATCTCTATCCTTTTGTCATCTCCTAATGTCCTCTTCATGACTCCATTTGTTACCTGTCTTTGTGTTACAAGTACATTTGGTAACCACACCTTCCATCCCTTCATCCAAGACGTTTATGTAAATTATAAACACTGATGTCTCAGCACTGAAAAAGTTACATTCATTTCTAATCTCGGCTTCCTGTTAGCCAGTGTGTCTTCTGTTCATGTCAGTATGGTACCCTCTACACCATGAGCTTTAATTTTCCATAATAACCTTTATGAACACCTTCTGAAAAGGTAAGCACTATACAGTTACTAGTTCCTTTTGTTTTTAGAACATATTACTTCCTCAAATAACTCCAATAGATTAGTTAAACAAGATTTCTCGCTCTTGGAATGACATTGGTTCTGCCAAATGCCTTGAAGTTATCAAAGATATCATAATTTTTTAAAAAAACTTTTCAAATTACAGATATTGAGTTAACTCATCTCTGGTTTCCTGCTTTCTGCCTCCTTCATTTATGAATCAAGGAGTTTTATTTGTTTTTTTTCCCCATCTAAATGGGAGCTTCCCCTCGTCTAGGGAGTTTTGCAAATGAAAACCAATGCACTAAATGTTTCACCAGCCACTACTTTTGAAGACCAGAGGATGAAGTCCATCAGAACCCAGGCAGTTATTGGCCTATAGATCCAATAACCTATTCGGTACCACTTCTCTGGTGATTGACATTTTGCCGAGTTCCTCCCTTTCTTCAATTTCCAGATTTATTGTTGCTTCTGGAGCAATGAAGACTGATACAAGATACTTGTTCAATTAGTCTGCTATTTCCTTATTTTCCATTATCGATTCTCTAGACTTACTTCCAATTGGACCAACGTTCACTTAGTTAACTGTTTTCATTTTTAATTATTTGTGGAAAACCTTAATGTCTGTTTTGATATTTCTGGCTAGCTTTATTTCATTCTCTAATTTTCTTTCCTCTAATTTCTTTAATGGGTGGCACGGTGGCTCAGTGGTTAGCACTGCTGCCTTACAGCGCCCAGAGACCCATGTTCGATTCCTGCCTCGAGTGACTCCTGTGTGGAGTTTGCACATTCTCCCTGTGTCTGCGTGGATTTCCTTTGGGTGCTCCAGTTTCCTCCCACAATCCAAAGATGTGCTGATCAGGTAAATTGGCCACAGTGTTAGGTGCATTAGTCAAGGGTAATTATAAGGGTCTGGATGATTTACTCTTCGGAGGGTCGGCGTGGACTTGTTGGGCCTGAAGGACCTGTTTCCATACTGGAAGGAATCTAATCTATAAAAAACATTTTTTGTTTTTTTTATATTCTGTCCAATCTACTGACCTGCCACTTGTCTTTGCATAACATTTTTTTTCTTTAGGCGTGAAGTATCTTTAACCTGATCTAAAACACAGATGTTGAATCTGCCCCTTGGAATGATTGCAAAGTGTTCTGTTATTGTGTTCTGTGTGTTCTGAAATGGCTGCTACTGCATCTCTCTTGATCTATCCTTCAGCCTTATTTGTCAACTCAATTTAGCGAGCTTGGCTTTCATGCCAATGTAATTGTATAATCTTATAGATTTTTAATTTTAATTTAATTTTTAATTTTGAAAGAATAGTCTTGGGCATACTTCATCTGTCCCTCAAACTGAATGTAAACATTGAACATATTATGATTGCTGCTACTTAGGGTACCTTCACCCCTAATATTAATTAATCCTATCTCACTGCACAATGCCATGTCTCATACAGCCTGCTCTATGGTTGGCTCCAATATTTACTGTTTTAAGAAACTAACTTGGAAACATTCTACGTTGAGCTACCTTTGCCATTTGCCCTTTCCAGCCTTTATCAATTAAAATCTCTCATGATTGTCACTGTGCCATTCTGACAAGGTCCCATCTTTTATTTTATACTCCACCCTACCATGTAGTTACTGTTCGGAGCCTGCACACCATACACAAAAGCAACATCTTACCGTAATCGTTTCTCATCTGTACACAAACCATTTCCATCCCAGTTTCCGGAATGTAACTCACCACTCTCTCTTGTGCTTACACCATCAACCATCCTTGCACCTTTTCATAGCTTCCAATCATTCCTAAATGTCCTGTGTCCTTACATATTCAGGAAAGCATTCATGTCACCCTGTAGCTATTATCTCTATAATGGCTGACAGATTGTACTTATTTATTTCAATTGCACTGACACTTCACATATTGTTTTGCAAGCTACACGCATTCAGATACAGTTTTTTTTTATTTTGTTAAATTTACCATGATCTGTTGATTTACATTTCAATTTTTTTTCTCTCTAACCCTTCCTGCCACTAATTGTCCATCATTTCCTGCATTTGTATTTTCCTCTTCTGCTTTGTCTCTACTCTGATTTAACACACCTTCGCAAATTGATTCCTTGCCTCCACAACATAATTTAAAATCCACTCTATTTCTCTAATGATGCGACTCACAAGAATACCAGCCCTAGCACAGTTCAGATGGAGACTGAAATAACTGCACAGAGGCCAGTATCCCATCACCAAGTCACCCCTTATTTACTTGTGCAAAGTACGCTGACTTGGGCCAGCCAGCTCAGAGTCAAAGCCCTGAACTGACGAGCTTCTTATCTCCTGGGTACATTGGTCAGCCAGGGGCTTTCCTGACTGGCCCAGGTTACCAACCCCAATCACCGACCATGTAGTCAACGAGGTCAACCTGGTTCAATCATTATAGAGACTCTCCTCATGGTATAGATCCCACTTTCCCAACACAGGTTCTTGTGTTTCATGAACTGAAATCAGTTCTCCCACTTAATTTTTTTGAATGATGCAGTATATGTGATGTGCCCTCTGTGAGATTACATGTGGCTCAAGTAATAATCCAGTAATTACGGCCTTTGCTTCTTAATGTGATGCCCGGTTTCTCATGCTGACCGTGCAGAGCCATCTTCTTGGTCCGCCGTCAGGGCGACACGATGGCTGAGTGGTTAGCACTGCTGCCTCACAGTGCCAGGGACCTGGGCTCGATCCTACCCTCGAGCAACTCTCCTTCTAGATTCTCCCCATGCACATTCTCCCCATGTCTGTGCGGGTTTCCTCTGGGTGCTCCGGTTTCCTCCCACAATCCAATGATGTGTGGGTTAGGTGAACTGGCCATGCTCAATTGCCCAGAGAGTTCAGGGATGTGTAGGTTAGGTGCATTAGTCAGGAGTAATGGGAAATGGGTTTGGGTCGGATATTCTTCGGGGGGGTCAGTGTGGATTTGTTGGGCGAAAGGGCCTGTTTCCACACTGTAGGAATTCTATGATTTCTTTGTCTTGCCCACATTGTTGGTACCTACATAGACTAGAATGATGGGATCCTTGCCCTCTCATTACAAGTTTTTCTCAGCCTTAACCAGATATCCCAAATCCTGACACTGAACAGGTAACAAATCCGTCCGAATTCTTGTTCTTTCTGACACTGAGCAGTGTCAACCCCTCTAATTATACTATCCGCTACAACCACAACATTCCCTTCTGTCTTCCTATACCATGGTGCCAGCTCAGTCACCCTGCATTCTCTGTCATCTAAAGGAAAAGTGACTACTTGGTAATGAAATTTTCAAAGAGACAAAAAGTAAATAGTGCTGTTGAATGGTTGATTTCAAAATTGGAGAGAAATGCCCTTGATGTTCTTTCAGGGGTCAGTATTAGACTTCTGCACATTCCGATGCACATGAATGACTTGGAATTGGATGTGCACGGTATAATTTCAAAGTGCACCAATGATACAAAGCAATGGTGGAAGGGAAAATTGAGAAGACTGTTGGATTAATGTATGAAATTGAGTACAAAAGAAAAGTTTGTCAGTGTTAATCTGTAGCTAGGCCCCAGCTGTAGTCTGGTACTCAGTTTTGAACATCATACTTGAGGAAGGATGTCAATGTCTCAGAGAAGTTGCAGAGATGACCACCCAGGGATGAGAGATTTCAGTTACATCGAGAAATGGGAGAAACTAAGGCTGTTCTCATTTTAACAGTTTACGTTAAAGGGATATTTGAAACTTGATGGAAGTGTTCAAAATATCATGAATGATAACTTGAACAATGTTAAACGTTGCTGTTTGCCCAATGTCAGAACAGTCCCCGGTTGCACATGTTTGCCATGTTGTGAATTCAATATTTCAGGACAACTGGAACTGGGCAGTAGACTCCCCAGTAGTGCAATGGGGAAAGCCACTGCCTGCTTCATTACAACACCATTCCATAAGATCCCAAAACAGACCCTGGTTCTGTGCTGAGTTCATTAACCACAGCCAGGGTATACTGATTGCAATATAAGAATTGAGATAAGAGAAATAAATTGTCAGTGCCTGTAATTTCCTTAAGATTGCTTATACTTCACACTTTAAATTTGTTGAAGGCAGAGCAGATATGTTTTTCACATGGAGAAGTGCAGTTCTAGCAGTTCAATGTTGATAATCATGAATAACGAATCCTTTTTGAAGAGTACAGAGGAGAATAGCAGTCAATAATTTTCAGACTTAAAGTCACACATGACCTTGGCTCATACATGTCTATGTGATTAAGGATGCCCCAAGAATGAGGTCCTCTAGTAAAGAGCAGATAATAGCATGTTCTTTCTTCTTCTGAGAATCAGTGTACCAACTCAGTCTCCACAACACAATTTACAAGTGCCAGTTCTGCTTCAGCTGCAGGAAACAGTCACCGAACTGACGTGCTATTACAGAAAACTCTGGCAGCTGCTATGAAGAGAGAAGCTCATAAAGGTTAGAGAGGGAATGGGCTTTAAATGAGTAGAAAGGCAGAGAAAAGAGGAGGAGAGGAAAGAACAGAACAGAGAGTCTTTGATCATGTGGAAGGTGGAAGAGGTTGAGTGACAAAAAGATGCAAGAGAAAAGAAGAGGAGAACAAAATAAGAACAAGAAGATGCTTTGAGAAGAGGAGAAAATGGCAATAGCAGAATAATTACCAGCTGCCACTATCTGAGAAAAGGAAGTAGTGATTGTGATCTGAAAGTTTTGAATTCAGTGCAGTCCTATTGTTGGATACAGTTCTTTTGCCGGCTATTAGATTAGGTTAGATTCCCTACAGTGTGAAAACAGGCCCTTCGGCCCAACAGGTCCACACCAAGCCACTGAAAAGTCACCCACCCAGACCCATTTCCCTATATTTCGGCCTGACTAATGCACCTAATACTATGGGCAATTTAGCATGGCCAATTCACCTGACCTGCATATGTTTTGGACGTTGGGAAGAAACCGGAGCACCCAGAGCAGACACTGGGAGAATGTGCAAACTCTACACAGACAGTTGCCTGGGGCCAGAATTGAATCTGGGTCCTTGGCGATGTGAGGCAGCAGTGCTAACCACTGAGCCACCTTGTCACCCATAATCTCCACCCTCTCTATTGCCTCTTTGTGAGAATTACAAGGACCTCTCACCTGAATCCTTCCTGAACTGATTGGAAAAAACTGTCGTATAGGCCCTCACAAATTGTTTCACCATTTTCTTCCCCATGATTGAATTAATCATCAGTTCCAAGATGTCAGAAGAAGAAAAGAATTTGGGCTGTAAAACTAAGATAATATTATTATAAATGACAGCGCTATACACTGACCAAGAGTACCATATGTATAAAAAAAAGATGCTGGAAATAATAAGCAAAGTCAGAGATTGCTGGAAATACTCAGCAGGGTTGGCAGCATCTGACCCTGAGCTTTCAGTTGGCTGCCATTTCAACACACCACCTTATTCCCTGACAAACATCCCTGTCTCAGGCTTGCTGCAGTGCTCCAGTGAAGCTCAGTGCAAGCTGAAAGAACAACATCTCATTTTCCACTTGGGCATCCTGCAATCTTCTGGACTCAATGTTGAATTCAATAATTTTGGACATTGAGCAGTTTCTCCCATGTTCTTATCCCAATGGCTACACACAAAGTCTTGCCCTCACATGGGCTGCTACCACAAACCACCCATTGTTAGCCACTAATGGTCACCATTAGCAGCTATTCATTCTCCCAGGCTGACCTTTACCCATTCCTTTGTCTGACAAATCACTGTTCTCTCCCTCTGGGTTCCATCTTCAGCAACTGTTTACGTCTCCGCCTTCCCGCCATCTTCAGTATATATGTTTCTGTTTCTGATTTCCAGCATCTGCTGTCCTTCAGTTTATTTTGCATATTGAGAAAGGATACTTTTGCATATTGAGAAAGATAGCCAACTTTGGGCTTCTCACTTATTGTCTTAGCATTCACTCCCTTTGTGCCTATTTCTATGCTCAAAGTATCTCTGCCTTGCCTTCCCTTTTTGTGCTTGACTCCCTCATCTGGAGCTAATAAGTTGCAAGTATTTCTAATTTGCCTTGCCTTTTTAGCGCAGCCACAAAGCCAGAAGGCTTGTTATGGTTGTCAGCAGTGATTTGTCAAGAGGATGAAAGTGTCGCTGTATGTCACTGTGCTACATCAGCCTGAAACCTACACCATGTGCCAGCAGCTTATGTGACAAACACACTGGAAGTGCTTCAACTAAACAGCCATGTCTCAAAGTCTAAGGGAAACAGTCCTCAGTCGGGTTCAGAGAGACAAGGAATCAAGGACAACTTCTGGTGTCAGTACAGGGACTTGGGCATGGTCAGTTGGCCACTCGGAGTGGTCACAGTGTGGACCCTCTCCTCATAGTGGATGGTGCAGCCCATCACCTCTCTTGGTTCTTTCTGTCCTTTTGAGAGCCATTTCTCCTGGAATATGACAAAGGGAAGGATTGAGTGGAAGTGTCTGGCACAGATGCTCGTACTGGGGAAAGTAGTGAGGTGTCCCAAATGATGGGGTAAGAGGTACAGAGACCATGCAGAGTTAGTAGGTTGTGGGAATTGTTTGGGTGAGAGTGAGAGAGGGAAGAGATTGCAGGCAATAGTGAGAGTGGTAGAACAGGAACCTTGGTGGGAGCTGGGTGCAGTAACAGACCTAGAGAGAGTGTGAGGTGTTGGAGAGCAAATGGTGGTATTTATCTGGGTGAAGCATTAAAGTTTATTAACCTTCATGGCACATTGCTGGACTTTCCTCCAGATGGCTAAAACTGCACTGACCTGGGTGCCAACCTTAGACCAGGCTGGCAGGGTCTGGGGCTGTAGCCTCCTGTGCCAGTGATGTGGGAGGAGCATGTATGCACCAACCCAATGACTAGGACCTCCAGGTCCCACTCCCCAAAGGGAGCACTAATTTCCTCTTATCTGCTGTGTCGAAAGAAATGGCATGAACTACGTCTGGCAGATACAGACTGACAGCATGGAAAGCCCAACAATATGCCATGAAGGTCAATAAACTTTAATGGCTTCACTATTGCCTGCAATCTCTTTCCTCCCTCACTCTCACTCAAACAATTCCCCCAACCTACTAACTCTGCATGGCCTCTGCACCTCTTACTCCCTCACTCGGGACACCTCACCACTTTCCCCAGTGCAAGCATCTGTGCCAGACACTTCCACTCAATCCTTCCCTTCGTCACATTCCAGGAGAAAATGGCTCTCAAAATGACAGAAAGAGCTAAGAGAGGTGATGGGCTGCACTATTCACTACAAGGAGAGGATCCACACTGTGACCACCCCCAGTGACCAACTGAACATCCCTCAAGTCCCTGGACTGACACTGGAAGTTGTTCATTGGATTCATTTTGTTCTGCTGCAATGACCTTTTAAAGATAGAACTGGTGTCAGGAATCCTGAGATGGCCCCGCAACAGTGAATGCTTCTGGGTCAAGTGGTCTGCCTGAGGGCCGTGATACCTAGTTGGCAAGATGACTGTAGAACAATAGCACAAGCAAGTCCTTTTGGCCTCAAAGAATCCTTCATGAAAATCAATGAAAATGACACATCGCCAACCTCTGGTAAAATTCAGCCCGTTGTTTCTTTCCAATCTCCAGCACACTGTCAGATAGTGCATTGTACAGAGCAGAACCCAGTACCTTACACAATACCGATCCAATGCCTTACACTCCTCACCTAGGGGATTGTCTGCCAGCAACTACTCTGTTGTGTGGAACTCACTACCACAGGGAATAGTTGAAGCAAACAATTGATGGGAGTTGAAAGGTAATGAAGAATGGGAGGAGGTTCGAGTGAAGCAGGAATGCTGATATTATCTGTAACTGCAGTGCATATTCTGTACTGTTAAATATTTCAAGAGTTACCATTATAGGACCTTGTTTCAGCATTTCATGTGAAGTACAAAATCTTTTGAAATTTTTGACTTCCCAATGGTAGGCTCTACCAGCCGAGTCAGTGATTATTTGCCTGTGATTAGTTAGGGTATATATCATTTCTACCTTTCCAGGAAGAAAGTATGACCAAGGGACTCTTAATTGTACCCTGAGTCATGGGTCTGAACAATCAGCCACAATAAAATTTATTGTCTGAAATAGCTGCAAATTTCTACATATTAGAAACATGAGCAACACACTTCATTGGATTTAGTTACAGCTCTGATAGTGAAACTCAAGAGAGGTCAACAACGGTCTCATGAAGGCTTATCCATGAGATGTTTGCCTTATGTGTTGCTTACGCCTAGCACCAAGACACAAAGCATCATGTCAGATCCACAACAAAATCAAGGCAATCTGTAAGTCACATCAATCCCTGGAACAAGGCATTTCAAATCATGCAACACAAATAATCTTATCATGAGTTCTCATGTGAGAAATATGGTCCCAGGACATTTCAGCACACCTTTTACAGATTAGAAATTGAGTCTTTGTCCTTTTTAACCTCTGTGCACTGTTTGCACTTGCTATTGAAACATCTGCTGAATGCATTAATTCTTTCGTTTCAACTTCATTGAAATTGTTCTTATTCAGAATGGATTATGAAAGGGGAGTGGGGCATCCAAGGAGAAGATATGATGATGAAGAGGAGGAGGGTAAGTAAAATAAAGTGCAATTTAAGAGATACACCCAATGCGTCACTGAGTTCCTTTAAGATGGAAGGTATCAGATTTGATCTCTGGGTAGTACTGGTAGTTCACTGGTCTCAGGGCAATAGTTCTGCTGGTCTGAGCTTTCTCAAGTTAGCTGAAAGATATGAATCATTCAGTCAGTAAGGTGGCTACATTTGACTGAAATCCAATGAATGCTGCCGGGAAGTATCTGTGTGCAAACTCCATCTAAATCAAATCAGAGCCCAACAGCCTTCTGTTTCACTTTCCCACCAACAAAATGATCCATAAAATTATCTGGGAACTGGTTTCCCTGTGGGCCTGACTTAGAACTAGAGTCATCCGTGATCCTTTTTGGGTTTGGGTTTGTTCTTCATTTTAAATTCAGATGTGCATTCATTAGAAAGTGTTTGCATGATGCACCATGAAATTCTGCTGATGAGACTTGTTCCCACATCTTGATTGTGGTAATGTTTCTCAGGGAAGTGCTGGGGCTAAGTAGGTCTGCTTATGAAGACCAGTTGCTTGGCACTTACTTGTATTCCACTGAGTATAGAGATAAAGGGGTGATCAATTTGAGGTGTTTAAGATGATGAAAGGATCTAAAAGGAAGCTTGAATAAAGTTATTTCCTCCTGTGGGGAAATCAGAAAAAAGGATGGAACCTTACAGCAGGGATTGTGTTAATGTTGATGAAATCAAGATGAATGGAAGATGGAGTTAACAAACAAATCATTCATGATTTATTTCAATGGTAAAACAGGCCTCTGAGGCTGAATGGTCTTGCCTTGTACCTATTTTCGCAACACTACCATTGCGAATCAGTATCGTGCAAAAGTAGACAGTTGTAGCACTGTTTCTGATGAAAGAGTTGAATCTTCCCAGAGAAATGAACTGTTTAAAAATGATCCTAAAGATGTCTTTTCTGTCCAGATCAAAACACCATCTATGGTGGGATCCCTGCACCACAAGGCTACAGGAGAAAGAGACGGCGAAGGAAATTCTCAGCAAGTCGGGAGAAATTTAGTGAGGGGGAATTGTATCCCAACAGGCAGTACAGATCTGATACCGAGGAAGGAGATGGAAGAGGACAGACTGCTACAGAGAGAGCCTTTACCAGTAAGTCATTAACAATCTACTATTGAGATGTTATGGTTCATGTAGGTTTATCACGACTGTGATATTTCATGTGCAACTAGCCAGCCATTTTCCCATCTCTGAAAGTTTATAATGAATATTCAAAGAAAATTAAAAACGTGTTCAACATTCTTGTGATGTTTCTTTTGATTGCTCAGAGCAGTGGCCAGAGATGAATCGTTAACCTGGACAATACTGTATAGGTTGATGATCCTGAATTCACTTCACAAATTCAGTGTGATCAGGTCCAAGGATTCCATTCTATAATAATCAAAACTGAACAGCAGTGTAATCATGTGTTTGATAGAAATGCGTTTGGCTAGACATTGTGATTTGATGGGATCACCAGAAACTCATCCTGATGCATAAGTGTTGGAGGCCATCAGCCTTTCCTTCCACAGATTCTGAGGCTAATCACAGAGAATTATATGTTTCTTTCTGTCCTTCTTCTCCCGTAATCTCATAGTTGCCCAGAAAACTAACAACGGCATGATAGCCCCTACCCTGAGCCCAGGCCCTAAGTCCTTTGCGTAGGAATCACTGACTTGCATTTGAAAGGTCTTAATAAATGGCTGCGTTGGGTTTAGTCCAAGAGCTAAGACTACACAACACATTATTCATTGAAACCTTCCCACTTAAGACCAATTGAAACGGTTCGGCCATTCCATCAGCTGGACAGACTGCCTCTACAAGTGCAATTTGGTTTTTAAAAGTATACATGTTTAAACTGTTTAATTTGTTGTTTTGTTCACACTAGCTTATTCATTTATTTATTTGGGGGATGTGGGCATCACTGGTTGGGCTAGCATTTATTGTACATCCCTGATTGCCCTGAATCACCTCCATGAACTGCTGCAGTTTGATGTGAAATCAGTTACAGTGTGACATGAGTTGCTGTACAAAGAACATAACATCTTGAAATTAAAACCTATCATGCTGTTTTTAATGTTGATTGTTTATTTTCCTGGCTATTCACAGCAGTGTGGAGATCCTAATCCAAAGGAAAATGGACTTAACAACAAATGATTAAACTGTTGCCTGCATTAAGTATGTCTGTTTGATTAATCCAGAACCTTGACTGGCAACAATGATATATGCAGTCACTGAGCAATGTTGTTCCATGATTCAGAAAATATATTCCACAGCAAAGATCAGGTGAATAAGAATCACTAGCTCAAGATAACCCAATATCCTAGAACAAAGGCACCGAGGTTAAACTGTGCTGACAAACAATTATATGAAAAATTGGTGGATTCACTCAGGTGAGTTGAAGTGATGGAAAGAGGCATTGTTTTTCATTATTCTACATTAAATATTTACTGAATAGATTCCATCATGTGATTGGATGAGTTAAGTAATAAGGGCAATGTTTAATCCCCAGTTTGTGCTGAATCCACTGAGACAGCAGAGCGAAATGGAATCAGTGCAATCAGCTTCAGATAAGGAGGGGTGATCCCAACCTGGTCCTATGGCTCCTGGAAGCTTCATGCATGAGCTGACAGATCACAGGGCACTTTGCTGTGGTATTACTCTCCCTATGTGGTCAAGTATACTCCATGAGTGCACTCACTTTGGTGAAATTCTGGCCAAGGAACTGTGCATCAGAAAGAATCCCTGCTGAAGACAACACTATTATTTTTATCTTAATTATAGGGTACCTTCTCAATAGTCAGGGAAGGCATTTGTTTAAAATGCCCTGAATTGTCTTGTTTTTGTTCCTCAGACTACGAATCAGATCATTCAGTGTAATGACATACTCAGGTGGAACTCCGAAACACAGTCTGGCGTTATGTCAAATAGATATTCCCTCACATACTCAACAATAACGATCCTATACTCAAACTGTACCTGTGACTCCAGCAATCGGCCAGAACTGGGTATACTTCCACAGTATCCAATCTTGGCCCATTAGCTATTTTACTTTGGTTTTTGCGCTTGTTTCCAATTTTGTCGCAAGAACTGTGTTGCTGAGCAATGGTTCTGACACATTGCCTGATCTCAGTTGCAGCCGCACGCCACTTGTGGCTCGACTGCTTACTGGGGTCACACAGGGGTCAAAACCAGCTTCCAGGTCAGCTTCTGATGATTGTGTGTAAAGGACATTGGGATTGCTATGTGCTCAGTGCCAGATTCTGAAAGCATAGACAGTCGGGAGGAACTAAAGGCACATTGTTTCCAGTTGAGATTCAAGGTACAAATAAATCTCAGCATTGCAAATGTTAATCTGTTAACTATTGCCACTCAATGGCCCTGTGCAAGGAATATTTTATACTTAACTCTGTAAGGATCCTAAGCTGCCAGTATGTCAAGTAAACAGGAACTTACTGCAGCCCATATGCAACATAAATCTGGCTGGCGTTGAAACTTTTATCAGCAACAATTCAGTTATGTAGCATTCAGAACAAGAGGAGGCCATTCAGCCCCTTAAGTCTGTTCCTCATTCAATTAAATCATGGCTCATGTATACCTCAACTCTATTTGCCCATCTTTTCGCCATGCTTGTTGATACTCACACTCAACAGAAATCTCAGTCAGAAACATTCCCACTCCCTAGCAATTTACTGAAATGCAAATTCCAATCAAGGTCCCTGCTTTTGATTCCCAGAACAGTTGCTCTCTCCCATTCTCTGTTCCTCTCCTGTCAGATAAGAGGTATCCTAGATTTCTGAACTTTCCACAGAATCCTGGTGATTTCTGCTATTCCTGACCAGAGAGTGGAATTATTGAAATAAATGTAAAGCTGTATTCCCCTTCAAAACATGAACTTGGCTTTATTTTGAAAGGAGAGTGGGGAGGAGGCTGACAAATTCCCATCCTTCTTGAGTGAATGAAAAATATCTTCGAAATTCTCCCTTAAGGTGCTGGAACTGATAGATGCAGGTACATATTGATTGTCTTTGATTCATGCTGAAAGGGCATTATTAATGGACAGAGAGAAATAAATATTCACCATTTACTAAACTTCAGCTTCAGAGTTTAAAAAAAATGAAAAGCTTGAATAAAAGATAAGGGGGCTATTTTAATGTAAAAAATTATCTATTTATTGGGGGCTATTTTTATTGATGCACAGGGGAGCCTTTTAGAAAAGGTTCGGGAATAGTTAAGGTCAAAGCTTTCTCAGAATTGAAATGGGTAAGCTCTACTGGGTTTGGCATAATCATCAATAGGACTCAACTCAGCAAAGGGCGTGCTATTCCATTTAATCTCCAGGGCAAGCAGCTCTGTGTAACAGGCTTTGACACACTCTGTAAGGCTGCAGCAAGTTACCCCGAGCACAGACAGGCCTGCTTTTAATGTGTGTGACAAAATGAGTGAGAGTGAACCAGGTAGGGTCGAAACCATGGTTTTTGTTGTTGATTTGTCAATTGCTTTTTTTGAGGCCAGGATTGGCGTGTTTGTCTTGTAGCCACGAGAGAACTGATGCAATTCATTTTGTTTCACTTTTAACACTTTGTAGACTACAGTAACATCGCTTCATTCAAGGACAGGATATAACTGGGTCATGACAAAACTATGGTCTTTGCTCTTGTTTTCTCAAACTCTACTTCACAATAGTTGGTTTTACAAATACACAAAGAGTGGTTTCTACTTTGCAGAGGGGGTGTGTGCCAGTTTGTCGACACTGATGCTGGTTTCTCTCCATGAATTTGGATACAACTGAGATTTTAAGTGGACAAACATTATTTTTTAAGTCTTCCAGAATTTGATAGTCTTGTTACTTTTAAACAAAGGCCATGATTTGTTGCACTTGAATAATTTGGTGGTTCTCCCCTTTTTGCTAAGCGAAGACGGCAAGAAGCCAACGTATAAACTAACTATGAAAGCTTCCAATCAGATGGAAGAAACAGCACAAGAGCAGATAGCTGTGACTCTGCTTCTCTTGTGCCCTATAAAGCAGGAAAGTAACTGCCCCTCGCTCAATCTCCTGGCTGTGGAATCAAAGTCAGATGACGGTAATCATTCAATGGATGTATGTAGGCTAGCAATCAAGACCGGACTTCAAATCACTATGGCCCATGGTATAGGTCAATCAATGCACGATGAGTGCTAGTGTGTGTGTGTTTCAGCAGCGATGCCTTTCAATTGTTGAAGTCTCCTGACACATATTGTCACATCAAGATTGGCACTTCAACAAAGGAAGCAAAAGACTTCCAGTGTCTGTGGAGGTGCACTTCACAATGAATCATTGAGGGGGAGGAGAGAAGGTCAGCGGAAAATGATGAAGGCTGAATGAAACCTCAGCTCATCAGATACACAATAGGGCTGAATTGTACTTCGAGGGGCTGCAGATAGCTGATCGGTTTAACACTGTCTTCCCATGGTTTTTACTGGAGGTGGGTACAAAACATTGATGATTCTCTTTGATCAGTTGTTGCATTACTGTCAGAAATTCACTGACAGGTTACAATGGAAAGGAATGGAAATCACATGAGAGTTTGCGGATAGTTAATTTGCAAATGAGTCAAAGAATGTGAAGTTGTGCAACAGCCAGAATTTGACTTGCCTTCCATTGCCACTTTAAGAGCGTTTTACTCGAAGACAACATTGTAGGATTGGTTTGTAACCATAGGAACTGGAATTCCTGCCCGGAAGAATTAGTTACAATTGCTTTTTAGTCAGAAAGTTTCACTTGCAGTTCAGAAGAACCGGCAGTCTTGGAAATGATAGGTAAATTATGGGAATGAGGACATGACAGCAATGCAAATACCGGAGGCATTTAATTTCAGGGATAAAGCAAAAGCTTTTATCTGATTCATGCTGAGGAGCAAAGGGATGGTTAATGGAATTAATACTCTATTTAATGGGATTAACTTCCATCAGCAGAAGCATGCACATGCTGGTGAAGTAAGAGAAAACTGAAGTGAAGCAATGGATTAAATTGTGCCCTTTGAATGCAGGTGGAGTGGAAATACCTTTCCCAGCAGGTGCGAGGAGAGTAGAGAGAAATACAAAACGCAACTGAGGACAATAAAGGCAAGGATTAGGAACGTTACAAATTATAATGGTGAACTATTGTAGCAATGGTGGACTATTTTCCAGTTCTGTCAAAGTCAGGAATCAATCAAAGGCCGCATTGTTTTTTGGAGAGATTTATTAGGTCAACTTAGGTCTGAGGCCAGATAAATGAGTACTGAGTGAACCAGGTATTTTACATCAATTTTCACTTCTAAAGGTGATGGTGTCGCCCTAGTGTAGATGAATTGGAGAGCTCAAGTGGCTTTAATTGGGGAAACCTCAGAAACTGAAGATTGAGATTGGGATAAATGAATCTGATCCAAAAACACAGGGTGCTGCAGGAAATGGAAACCGTTGACTCATGTAACCAAGAATTTGCCAAAATATGCGTTAGCTCCCATCAGATTAGAAGGTTCGTGTGGTCCTATAATTTAAGAAAGGGAAGAAATTAGACACTGGCAGTTGTCAGTTTGACATTGGGTAAGCATGATATGTGATTTCTGATCACTTGACAAGGTGGACAGTTGCTTATGTTTCTCTACATTGCTTCAGATGGTGTAAGTCCCATCTCACTGACTGAAGTGAATTACTTAAGGAAACATTTGAAATTGTGAATCTTGGCATTCCTGTTGATGTCACTTACCTTGATTTCCATACATTACTCTTTCATGAAAGTTTATCAAAGATTAGAATTTAGAGGATTGTCAGGCAGATATCAGGCTAGATAAGAAATCTTATGAACAAAGGGCTTTGTCAAGGGGAAGGATTTGAATGCAGCATGATCATAACTGGGTACCATTACTGGGACATATGCTTTTCACCAGCTTGATCCCTAATTTGGATGAGTGTGCTATAGCAACTCATTTCACTGTTAACAGATCATATAAAAATGTACATAATGATGAATAATTCAGATGAAATAATCAGCCAATTTACATAGAGGATGAAGCTGTCTTTGTGAATGGCATTTGCCCTAAACAATACAAATCATTGTCAATGGTTGTCCCTTGTTTCAAGGATGGCATTGACTGAGGGTAGTGGTGGGTTTCTGCCAGGGGTCTTCTTGTGACTGGGCACAAGTCAATCTATAGATCATTGGCACATGATGCAGGACACCTCATAAAGTATTGTGATCAGCAGTGCTGTATTAGGTTTCTTTTATTTCCATTCATCTATCTCTTTACTGAGTTCTTGGAATTCCAGGTGTGATTAAGCTTGTTGGAAAAATTAAAGCCTTGTAGAATCAGCCACAATCAGATCAGACATGAACTCACCAAATCAGAGAAGAGGATCAATGGGCCAAATGGTCTAATCCTGCTTTTAATTCATATGTTCATATTCTGAATGATCGGTAGCAAGCCCTTTCTTGGTCTTTCTGGTCAGTACCTCAGTGTTACAGTGTTCACATTATGTAGTTTTACCCCTTACAGGTGGCAGCAGTGTCAAGAATGATTTAGAAATGCAGTGAGGAGAGCAATTACTGTTAGTGTACATGTAGAGACATCCTGGTTTCTCTGAATATGCTCAGACTTTGACCTTTTTTTTTGGTGTCGACCTGTCAGAGACAAACTGGTTGGAAAATTGCAATTGGCACTGTAAAGTGAAACATTAATTTAAAATTCAGAGGAACACTTACAACAGTGTTAGCAGTTAAAGCATTTGTTGCCTGCAAATTTCACTAAGATCTAAAACGGTTATGTCCATTGTTCTGTTTACTCTTTATGACAGTAGTGATTGGGATATCTGTTCTCGACAACTATAACACTTTCAATCTACATTTTCACTAGCGCATAAACAAAATTTTCATTTGAAAGTAAGCAAATGCAGCAACTCCTTACAGCATTGGATGGTTCCAGAGTGTTGAAAAAAAATGGACAAGAACCTGAAGAGAAAACATAAATACAGTCATGCAGAGATAAAGTCATATGACGAGTGATGTTGCTCTTTCAGAGAGCCGGCACAGGCACAGTAGCCTAAAGGCCCGAGTCTGTGCTGAAACCATTTTATTCTAAAGTGAGTATCCCTGTTTTGGAATGGAGGGAAGGCCCACGCATTTCCTGGTACTAAAGATATCAAGGGAAAGTGATAAAACAGCAATGAAGTAGAGGTCAGCATGGTTGAACAGTCTGGAACAGCTGAATGACCTACTCTGCTCCTATATCCTATGTTTGTGTTTTCCTCATTGGATACTTGATCCCCAGTTGACTGGAGATCTGCAGTCCTTGTTTTTACCTGGAGATAAGAAAGAGTTCAGTGGCAAGAGGTGAATGAAAGAGCTAACAACAAGCTCATGTTCAAAGATACATCGTGATCATGGTTTCTTGCTGGAACACCCTGCTCCCCATAAAAACTTGACAGCGTTACTCAGACAAGATCGTACTCTAATGTATTTTGCTGCACCTCTCTTGTACACAGTGTCCCCTGCTGCTGAGCGTCTGAGGTACATTCTGGGAGAAGACGATGATGGCCCAACTCCAACGCTTTTCACAGAGATGGATACCCTGCAGCATGATGGAGTTGAGTTAGAATGGAAGGAATCTGCCAGGTGAGCAATGGAAGTTCAATGATGTTTACTTCTATTGAACGAACCTCTGTTATGCAATTCTACAACTTTGTAATTCTAATCACCAGCCATTATGATGGTGAGTTGCTGTGCAAACAGGCAAGCAGTGATTTGCAGGGTTGCTATCACTGTGTTTGAAGTATACAGGAACCATGCAAAATAAGTAGCAAAAGCAAAACAAAAAAGATTAATGTCACACAAGTCTATCATCAGAACCAGTTCTCTAAATGGTCCTGAAGTCGGCTAAGACTGTGCAGTAGAACTAAAGAAAATGAAGAAGTGTCCGTTTTCTCATCAGGCAATCTTGACTGTCAGAATCTCTCTCATTTATTTTTGCTGGGAATGTAACTCAAGAGTGGCATGACAGTTACTCAGGCTATTGAGACCAACATTCAGCACACAAATTTGAAACGTCAAGAGCTGCTTAGCTTCCTTGTGTGAATCATTGCCATGGTAATGAAGATCCAGGCTATCTTTACAAAGGAAGAAGGAGCACCTGATTGGTGGGGTTAAGGGGGGAGGAGGGGGAGGAGAAATGCCAAATTGGAGAGCCCGCTGAAAGCAGGCAAGGGGGTTGCAATTCACGATTAGCCAGTGCCCATTCATTGTCATGCAGGCAGCATGCCAACTTCACACTGCCTGCTCATTTGAATGATTGCTGTGTGCAGCTATTGCTAACCATGCTGTTCATTGGTTGGATACATCAGCAGGGGGCTCAAAATTGTAACTTCCTCACTGCACTTAAAGCTGGCTTGCACTGTTCAGATCTTGCCTGCATCTCTTTAAAGGGAGCTTCACTGAGGTTCGAGCAGCTGCTGACAATTATACATTGAGTTAGTTCAACATGGAAAACAGTGACGAATGGCACAACATTGAAGTTTTCAGACACTGCACCGAAGGGCCCAGAGGAAAGAAGGAGAGATGTTGATGTTGACAATGAGTGTGGAAACCTTCTTGAGGCAGCCGATAACTACTAAACTTGATTGAGGACTATGACATACTGCTGCAGGAAGGTCAGCAATCTCACCCAAGTGGGCAATGATACATCTTCAAATGCTACAGCCTACAAAGTGTGCTGATGGGAGTGGGATGGGGTTACTGGTTAGCTCAGCTGGCTGGAAAACTGTGGTTCAGAAAACACCAGCAGCATGGGTTCGATACCTGCTCCAGCCAATGTAGACATGAATCCAGCCTCTCAGAATGGAAGGAAATAATGAATCACCATCGACAAGAACAGCCAGGAGAACAGCTCAGGAGGAACCATCAGCGAAAATGACCCAAGAATCTGACTTCAGGTAGAGGACACATGACAGTGACATCACTAGACTCAGATACCACTCAATTCACCGCACTGCCATCTTACACTAACAAACAATATCCACCAGTCAGCACTCATAACCCACCTTTGTAGCTTCACCTCACCTTCACTCACTTAACATTACTGCATGCTTTACACTGCCATCCCACAGCTTGTGCACACTGCCAGCTACCTAAGCATGGCAGCTACAACAGCAAAACTACATTGGACAACACTCACTGAGACACGTGGCTTTTTCTTGCAGAAAATGGTGGTGGACAATTAGAACTAACTGTAGGGGGACAAATATGCCTGCATCTTCCAAATCCCATTGAGAAGATGGTGTTGGGCATTTATGATCGCCAGAGTTCAGACTTCGGTGAACAGCCAGAATGAGACTGTCAAAGATCACACTATCTTCAAACCTAGTTCTGTTTCACACATCCCACTTAACACCCATAATACAATGTCTGCTGTACACTTGGATCTCTTACTCCCCACAACATCCTGCACCTCAACTTTATTCTTGTGTCTTTTCCTTCCAGGTACACCAAGAGATGCAACCTAATCAGGGAGTGGGGGAAGAAAAGAAAGACACATCACTTGTTTGACAGTTACAGGTTCCAACTCAGATACTGAGAGGCTTGAGTAGAGGTGGAGTCTGTTCATGGTGAGACACTGGGCAGAAGAGAGCAGCAAGGGCAGGGGGCAAAAATAGCACTGATGCCAGTTCAACAAAGGGTAGGCACACACATAAATCCCTCTGCACAGGACTTAGATGAGGACATCCCTGAGGTAGCTCACAGAAGAACAGTGGCAAACGGACAAAATGAACAGTTTGAGGCAGTGGGAAGTCTGCCAGAAACAGTCGATCTCAAGGTGCAAGGATGGAATCCTGCAATCACTAGGCATAGAGCGTTCAGGAAAACTTGGAGAACATCCCCTCCAGTATGGATGAGTAATGAACTCTGTTCTCACACTTGAAGTATGACAACACACAAGCATGAGAGAAAGTGAGGACTGCAGATGACGGAGATCAGAGTGCAGAGATCCAAGGAGCAGGAGAATTGATGTTTCAGGCATAAGCTTCCTGATGAAGGGCTTATGCCCGAAATGTTGATTCTCCTGCTCCTCAGATGCTGCCTGACCTGCTGTGCTTTTCCAGTACACTAACATGACTGCTGTTTCAACATTCATTGGAGCATCTTTCAACAGTATTGCCTGCTGTTTTGAATCCAAACACTGTGGTACTCCAGAGCTGGTTGCACACTAAACTGAGACTAAACTGCAATAATTGGAAGTCAGTCCATTATTTGTTTATTGAAATACACTTTCCAAATACAACTCTTTGAAGTCAATAAATAAGTGTAATCTGCAACATGAGTGAAATCATAACTTAGGCTTTAGGATTAACAGATTTGCTCTTCTGAAAGGAGCCTTTGTGCCCAACTTAATTATAATTTGCTCTGATACCTATTAATTTTCAAAATGATCAGTCTGCACCAAGGAAACCAGAAATTGTGTTGTAATTGAAATGTGGTTTCTTCAAGCTTTATTTTGAGTTTGGACTGAAGCGTTGGGAGCAAAGACACAACTGTTAAACTGTTCTGGTGTAGTCACCTATAGTAGGGAGTGGAGACAAAAGATGTGTTTCAAAAGGTCAATGGGAAAGTGGTGAGTCCAGTAGGATTGGTTCTTCAGAGATGTTCAGGCAGTGGCTATGCTTTTTCAGCACTCCAGTGGTGTTTGGGTTTGGGCAATTCCATGTGATCATATTCAAGCTGCCAACATGTCATGAGCAAGGTGGCCAGTGGATATCCCTTCTCACCTAGCTGCTACCCTCTGATTCAGCAAAAGCAAAATAGTGCAGATGCTGAAACTGTGAGATAGAAACATACCTGCTGAGTTCCTCCAGCACCTTATGTTTTTCTCTCTCTCTGATTTAGTATATTGGTTATATAATTTCTGACATCAGTGCCACCAGCATGGCCATTTTCACTGGAACGACCTGAGTTGCCTTTCTCTGCCACCAGTCTTCCTCCTTCGTATTTGTGTAAGTTACAAGAAGTTCTGTGTAAGTTGTGAAGGATGCCCACACAAAGCCTTTGGCAGAATAAAGATTTGATGAAAGTGCACCTGAACAGCAATAACGGCTAAATTCATCTAACTTCTGATGAAATGTCATTAATCTAAACAGTACAGGCATGGAGAATTTCCAGCACTTAGTGTGTCCATATTATCGATGTTAATTGCTTGGTTGAGCCAGTGGGTTGATCCAATAGTTTGGAGGCGTATTTTTGTTTGTATCTTTGTGCGTTTGCCTATACTTTCCCACCACCCCACAACTGGGGTACATCAGGGCCCAATAACTGTGGTCTAGTGCTCTGGGAGACCCACTGGGCATGGGTAAGGAGCTGAGCTGGCCTGCTGACTATTTCCAGCATTCTCTCAATTGTGTTCCTGATTCCAGCGTCAGCAGCTCTTTGCTTTCATGTAAACCTTGCTATTGCACTTATGCCAGGGTTTGGGTCACTCTTCTTAAGACTGAGGATGAGTTTCCTTCCCTCTGGTACTGTGAGTCCTGAGGTGAATAAATAGACCAATGTTGGATCTGCATACCCTGCTTCTAATGCACGTAAAGTTGTGGACAGGAACTGAACTCCTATTTTTAAATATGCACTTAAAGAACCTGTTTGAAATGCGTGTGCTAAATCTTTTTTACTCTCCCTTTCAAGATGGGTAAAATTTGAAGAGAAAGTAGAGGAAGGAGGCGAGAGATGGAGTAAGCCCCATGTGTCTACATTATCTCTGCACAGTCTGTTTGAGCTGCGGACATGTCTCCAGACAGAGACTGTACTGTTAGATTTGGATGGATATTCCTTGCCACAGATCATAGGTAAAACACTGTTTTGTTGTCTTCTGCTATGAAGTGGTTAAAAATCATTCAAACCAAGTAAGTCAGTGCACATGACCTAGAGCATAATCTCTGTGAAAATGTTTCCAATTGAATGAAAATAATGCAGAAAGCCTTCAAGTTTCTCTCGCTGATCAATGCACCACAACTAACATGATTGTTAATTCTATTAAAAATGACACTCGTCATACATGAAGGTTGCCGAATTGACATTCTGAGAAGATTTGGTTAGGTAGAACTCTTCTGCATTCAAACAGATGCCACAGATGGTTCCTCCTAACAGTATTGGAAATAATGAACAGAGTAGAGAAAGTAAGCTCAGATACAGCAGGATAAGAAGTGGGAAGCTTTGAAACTCAAAAATTAGGAATAGTGCCAGGAATGCAGTAATAGTTGAGGCATGTTGCCAAGAAGGCTTGTTTGGACCAGTGCACTTCATAATGGAAGATTTAACATTGTGGTGAAAATATCAATGGACAGAAACACCTAGAACCATGTCTACCCTCTGAGCTTGTAGGAAAGTTACAGAGGGGTGGAAGGATGCAACTTTGCACACATCATTCCTTATCTAAGAAAAGAGGGGTCATAGAAAATTTGAAAAGTTTTTTTGTTAGAGGAAAGGGTAGGAATAAAAGAATTAAGCCCATTAATGCCCAGCCATTGCGACAAAAAGATGAATATGTCCATGATTACAGATGACATCATTGAGAAGCAAATTGAAGATGGACTTATTAAAGCAGATGTCCGAGAACAGATATCCTACATCCTCCTGAGAAAACATCGTCACCAAACCAAGAAACCCATCCATCGCTCTCTAGTTGACATTGGGAAATCATCGACAACATCATCAGGTAAACTAAACTGTATGATGTGTCATTAATGGCAGGTCCTGAATCAAAAACCAATACTTGGGATGGACTTTATCTGTCTTTTCATTTCTCTGTGATGAACAGTATTTACATTTGGGCTTAGGAGCATCATTCTGACTGTTGCTGGAGAAAATTATTTTTTATCAAAACAATCTGTATTAATTCAGGTTTGAACAGCACCTCACTTCCTTCTAATTTGTCACTATCTTGCCTCACTGATAACCAATACCGTAAATTTAGCAATTCACATAAGATTTGCAGATTAGGTGGACTGGCCATGTTAAATTGCGGTGTAGCATCCATGGATGTGCAGGCTAGATGGGTTAGCGGGTGTAAATGCGGGGTTACGGAGATGGGATATGTCTGGGTGGGATGTTCTTCAGAGTTTCATTGCAAACTCGATGAGTTGATTGGCCGCTTTCCGCACTGTAGGCATCCTATGATTCAAATTGTGCATTTTATGAATTATTTTTAAAGGCGCTGCTCCCAAACATGTTTCTTGGGTGGGATTTTATGTCTATTAGTTTCTGAATATTCCATGATTTTCTGTGACTAACTTGTACTTGCAGGAACTTGAGACCATTTCTAAAATACATTGGATTGAACATGTTTTTCATTGTCAGTTGAATACCTGACCAAAATGTAGTCATCTTAAGGGAAAGGGGCTGCACTTACAGGAATAGGACTAGGTCATTCAGCCCCTTAGTCCTGTTGCACGGTTAATTTGTGTCAAAAATAAGCTATGCCTCAACTCCATTTGTGAGCCTTTTTACTTGATACCCTGCTTTGAGAGATATCTATTTAACTGTGTCTTGAAAATTTTGATTGACCTCAGCATCTGCAACTGTTTGGGAAAGAGCTGCAGATTTTTCGTCCCTAATCTGTTGCTATTAGTAAATATGGTGAGTTTGAACTGGAAAGGGTACAGGTACAAATTGGCTATTTGTCATGTATTCATAGTGAATCATGGTTGGTCAATCTGGCAAGTTTGCTTGCAACTTTGTGCTGTTTCCAAAAATATCTGACACATGGATAATACAAAGAATTCTGACTGACAGGGCAGTAGGACGTTATGAAGCTCCACCAAACCATGCCAGGGAACAGAATGCAATTGCTCCCGCTGCTGATTTCCTGATGTTTCTGTGAACACTCAAATGGAAGCACGAGGCAGAAGGATGGCTCCTTCTGGGAAAAGACACTTGAGGGGTGTTAATCTTGCCATATCTCCCTTACATAAAAGCAACCTACTTTAGAACAGGAATGGTGGTGAAACTTGTTGCTTGCCAACTGTCATTTTGATGTGTGGAATAATGTGGGAAGCTTGAAAAGGAGTAGTTGAAACACACACCATCATTTACAAGTGTATGGTTTGACATCTGTAAAGACAATTTTACATTTCACAAATGTATGATCTCCATATCGCTCTTGTTCTGGCATCGTGCACATCCCAATTTTCTTTGCTCCACCATTGGTAGGGATGGCTTCAACTGCCTAGCTTGAAGCTTTGAAATAAACACTTCCATGTCTCTGCCTCCCTCCTTTCTCTAAATAAAATCTATTGCTTGGCTAAATTTCTGGTTACTTGCCATATGTCATCTTATAGAGTCAAAGAGATGTACAGCATGGAAACAGACCCTTTGATCCAACCCGTCCATGCTGACCCAGATATCCTAATCCAATCCCACTCGCCAGCACCCAACCCATGTCCCTCCAAAACCTTCCTATTCATATACCCATCTAGATGCCTTTTAAATGCCCTCTAGTTCTGGACACCCCGACCCCAGGGAAAAGACTTTACCTATTTACCCTATCCATGCCCCTCATAATTTTGTAAACCTCTATATGGTCACCCCTCAGCCTCCGACACTCCAGGGAAAACAGCCCCAGCCTGTTCAGCCTCTCCCTATCGCTTAAATCCTCCAAGCCTGGCAGCATCCTTGTAAATCTTTTCTGAACCCTTCACAACATCTTTCCGATAGGAAGGAGACCAGAATTGCATGCAATATTCCAACAGTGGCCTAATCCTGCACAGCTGCAACATGACCTGCCCATTGGCCCATCTGGTCCAGGTCCTGTTGTAATCTGAGGTAACCCTCTTCGCTGTCCACTACAGCTCCAATTTTGGTGTCATCTGCAAACTTACTAACTGTACCTCTTATGCACACATCCAAATCATTTATGTAAATGACAAAACGTAGAGGACCCAGCACCGATCCTTGTGGCACTCCACTGGACACAGGCCTCCAGTCTGAAAAATAACCCTCCATCACCACCCTCTGTCTTCCACCTTTGAGCCAGCTCTGTATCCAAATGGCTAGTTCTCCCTGTATTCCATGAGATCTAACCTTGCTAACCAGTCTCCCATGGGGAACCTTGTCGAACACCTTACTGAAGTCCACATAGATCACATATACCGCTCTGCCCTCATCAATCCTTCGGTGTAAAATTTGAAGGAAACGCATGTGAAAATGTTTGCAACACGTTGTTGAGTGAAAAGGTACCGTCTCAAAGCAAGTCGTTGTTGTTATATTTCATCAGTGCTCCAGATGATGCTGGCAACATACATGAATGGGAAAGACAGGTGGGGAGTTTAAGAAGGACTCAATTTTCAATCTTAGCTGGTGTGAGTTTTCTGGCCCTGAAGAATCTGCAGCCTGGCTGAACCAGAAAAATGTGGCTGGTGTACAAAATGGTGGTTGTCTTATAGATGGTCAAAGGTTAAGGCAGCAGCTTACTATGTATTCTGTATTGTTAGAATGCTGGCACTGACAGCTGAAAGGTGAAATACATCCCATTGTCCAATAATAAAAGATGAGGAGACAATCTTGTTTCATTGCCACGATTCTTTCATGCACACGCATTGCAATGATTCCCTTCCTACTGTTATATATATTGTTTCTTTCCTTACTAACTGTTTGAATTACCACATTACCTACAGCTCGCAGTCCCAACCGAATCCCTGGCATTGGGACAAACTTTTACCGCTCTACTGAAGACTTGAGACTGAGGCAGGCTGCCAGTTATGGATGGCTACGTAAGTCACCTATGGAAGTTATCCAGTGACCAGCTAACTAAGATGAAGGCACCACATGTAGCCTACATGCATGCATCCTTTCCTTGGTTAATGCCCAGACAAAGTATTCGCCAATAAATTGAAGGATTTCAAATGCCAACTTTTTCTTTTCACTGTCTTCTCAACTCTTTTTTTCTGTTAAGGTATATCTACGTGCATTCCAAATTACATGATGTGGCTTTGTTTTTTTCCACATTGCAGGTCGTGCTCAAAGCAGAAGCATGAATGACATCGCAGATACTCCCAGCACAGATCAGGTCAGTCTCAACCATGTGACAATGGATGGAAATCATCATCATGAACTCATGCCCTGAACGTCAGAATTTTCATGGATCCCTGAAGACATGTAATCTCCTAACACAGATCACAGATTTGTAGTTAAACCAGTAACACTTGCATCATTGTGTTAGCTCATTTTTCCTGACACAAGGTATGTATAGTGAGGCAATCCACTCCCTCCTGGGGGCAAAGATTTCAGGTTGCTGTATTTGTCAAGCTGTAGTAAGAACATTTGTAAGTGACCTCAGGTCCTCTACTTGTGAAGAAAACCACAAAAAAATTAACTTGAATTGCTTCTCCTGAAAAGGATTTCATGAGCCTTTCCTAGTGTGCAGGGTGTTCTAGCTAAGTGCGTAAAGAAATGGTTGAGCAACAGGAGACAGAGTAGTAGTTGAAGGGAGTTTCTTGAAATGGGGAAAGGTGACCATTGGTGTTCCACAGGATCAGTGCTGGGGCCACTGTTGTCTATGGTATACATAAATGATCTGGAAGAGGGCATTGTTGGTCTAATCAGTAAGTTTGCAGATGACACGAAAATTGGTGGAGTAGCAGAAAGCATAGGGGACTGTCAAAGAATACAGGAGAATACATATAGAGTGGAGAGTTGGGTGGGGAAGTGGCAGATGAAGTTCCATCCAGACAAATTTGAGGTTTTAGGAAGTCTAATTGTAGAGCGAACTAGACTGTAAAGTTCATGAGCACAGAGATCTGGGAGTTCAGGTCCATTGTACCCTGAAGGTGGCTGCACAGGTGGATAGAGTGGTCAAGAAGGCATATGGTATGCTTGCCTTCATCAGACAGCGTATTGAGTATAAGAGCTGGGAGGTCATGTTAAAATTGTACAAGACTTTGGTTTGGCCACATTTAGAATATTGTGCACAGTTCTGGTTGCCACATTACCAAAAGGATGTGGACACTTTGGAGAGGGTGCAGAGAAGGTTTATGAGGATGTTGCCTGGTATGGAAGGTGCTAGCTATGAAGAGAGGTTGAGCAGGTTAGGACTGTTTTAATTAGAAAAAAGGAGATTGAGGGTGGATCTGATTGAGGTCTACAAAATCATGAAGGGTATAGACAGGGTGGATAGAGAAAAGCTTTTTTCCCAAGGTGAGAGATTCAATAACAAGTGTTCAAGGTGAAAGGTGAAAAGTTTAAGGTGGATACACATGCAAAGTATTTTACACAGAGGGTAGTAGGTGCCTGGAACATGTTGCCAGAAGAGGCAGGCATGGTAGATTAATTTAAGTTGCATCTAGACAGATGCATGGATAGGTGGGGAGCAGAGGGATACAGATCCTTAGGAATTGGGCGACAGGTTTAGACAGTGGATTGGATCATCTCAGGCTTGGAGGGCCAAAGGGCCTGTTCCTGGGCTGTAAATTTTCTTTGTTCTTTGTTCTTTGAGCCCTGCTCCAAGTCAGTATGTGAGGACTTCAAATTAAATACAGCAATGCCCCTCCTGCCCTACTGTTTTTGGTTAGCAACTGGATAAATGGATCAAGGACACAGCATGTGGTGGTAGAATTTGCAATGTTGATGTCATGGTTTACTTGTTAGACAAGTAACAAATTATACAATTGATAAATTCCCATGTCTTCCCATATCTGAGGAATTCATGCGCAGTGTGTTTTCTGGGTTGGGCTCTCAAAACTTCCAAGTAATTAGCAATGAAAATAATGCATAAATCCCATAAAATGTTAACAGCAGCCTTTGATCTTTCACTAGGATTTTTTTCATTTCTTTCACAGGATTGGGGCATTGCTGCTGAGGCCAGCATTTATTGCTCATCCCTAATTGCTCTTGGGAAGGTGGTAATGAGCTACAGTTCTTGGAATGTAGGGAGACCCCCAGTACTCTTAGTGAGGGAGTTGCAGGAGTCTGATCTAGCAACACTGAGGAATGGCAATCTAGTTTCAAGGCAGGATGTGACTTGGAGGGAAACTTGTGAATCACAGTTTTCCCATCTGCTCCTCCTAGCTGGGAAAGGTCATTGGTTTGGAAGGTGCTGTCAATGGAGCCTTATCAAGTTGCAGCTTGTACATGGGACACTCTACCGGAGTGAATGCTGAAGATGGTGAATTATCTTGTTTCTTTATTTTGTTGAATGGATGTAAGTGCTGCTGAAGGGTGTTGTTGCCAATTCTTAATTAACCTCGAACTGTCCAGACCATTTTGGAAAGTAGTTAAGAGCCAACCACATTCCATTGTAAGTGTGAGTGGATAAGTGAATGAGATGGGCTTTTATAATAATTGATAGAATAATAATATTAAAATAATATTATTATTTTATAATAATACAATCATGTTCTCATGGTCACTAGCTTTATATTATGGATTTTATGAGCTGAATTGAAATTCCACCCCTGGATAGATTTGAAACCCCCTCCTAATGGCATTAACCTAGATTTTTGAATTATTGATCCAGTGACATGACTACTCACTCTCACATTTCCCCTTGAAAAGGATGGGGTACTGATGGAATGGCTGCTTTATCCTGGATGGTGTCAAGCTTCTTGAGTATTATTGGAGCTGCACCCATCCAGGCAAGCGGGGATTATTCCATCACAATCCTGACTTGTGTCTTGTAGATAATGGACTGTGCTGCAGCAGATTCATATTTAGATTTTATCTTTATGTGGGCTTGTGTTGTGAGGGTTGTCAATACCTAGACTTTCCTTTAAACCAATCAATAAGTAGCCTCCGTTCCCATCCAGACCATCCGATATACTTGTAATGTCTTGAACCTCACAATTTAGCTGGACCCCTGAAGTCATGTAATCTCCTAATACATATCAGCCAGGATATGTGCATGGGCAGAGCATGCTCACGTAGTTGAATGGCTCATTCCAGTTATTTTGGTTTCATGAGAGAGGCAACAAAACATTAGAAATCCACATTACTGAGGACAAAAAGTGGAAAGTTTCACTCTGACCCATTTTGCAGATCAAACTACCCCAAAAGCATTCTCTGGCCCATTGGAGTAACTCTCATGAATGTGTAGAATCACTAAAGGAATTTTTAAAAGTCATTCTTATTGTACTACACTTTAGATGAGAGGGAACATATCAGTAATGAACTGAAACCTCTCTCAAGAAAGCAGATACCTCTGCAACATCTCTCAGATGGCAGGAGTGATGACCTGCAGTGTGGCATATGTGAAAGTTCAGACTAGACAGGTTACTTTCAAAAGACAGTTTTAATTTTAAATCTTATAAACTTTCAAATTAAGTCATATTCTCCCTCTGTCTACACAGAGTATACCACAGAAATTAGTCATGGATAGTTGACATAGTGAACTCTTTTTTTGGTGAATTTCATCTTGAACCTTAATTGTACTAACCTCACATTATGTGGAGTATGAACATTCACTCAGTTCCTTCACGCTACTGGACTCCAAACCTTCCTTGTGCTGAAGGCAATATTCAAAAACATAAGCATAATAGCAATATTGTGCATAATACTAGAACAATAATTGAACACTGAACACTGAGGTGAAGAATTTTTCCAACACACTCTTGTTGGGAGATGACTGCTTCAAAGCCTGCTGCAAGTGATTATTCTTCATTTGTGAGCTGAGGCAGAGAGCTCATCAGACAGCAGTGAGAGCAATGGTTCGTGCTTCTGTTCCCTGGCACCGAATGTTGAGAGCAGTTAACTCAGTACAGTGTAAGAATCAAACCAGGTGCTGTCAGATTTGCAGTAAAACAGATGATCCTTTCATCCATGTTTTAGGAGAACAGTATCCTTTCTCTAAACGAAGCACAGCTACCTTATTAAATATAAACATGAAAGCACTGATATTGAGTGACAAGAAGAACAGACATGTACAATAACTCAATCTAATTCAACTCAAGACTTATACGAAGTTACTAAATAAACCTATGTTGAATCTACCTGGCATTCATATTGACAATAAACATTTCTTGTGGTGGAAAGGACGATGGATGAGGACTTGCCATCTGAGGTAGTTTGGGCTGAGGTTAGGAATAGGAAAGGTTGATTTCCAAAGTTAGTATCTTAGAAAAAAAACTTATAGAAGTGTAGTCAAAAATACCTTCAAGTTTTATTAAATATGTCACATTTTTGAATTGTTAATCAGATTATGAAGTAGCAGGTTGCCACTGATTGAAATCATGAGGGTGAAGCTTAATTCTGCACTTACATTCTTGACCTCACACCCAGCTTATCGACCTCACTATGTTGGCTGGCTTAATGAACAATATAGAGTCCAGCATTGGCCAACATCTGTGGGGAGCTAATGCAAAGATTTCTTAATTTAATTTGCAAAGTAAATTTGAACCTCAGATACTGTGTTTTAGAATTATAGATTCAGAGATGGACATTCACTGCAAATTATTTTTTAAGGAGGAAGCTTAGTTCTTAAACAAACTCTGGCTCTTCATTTTTAAGTATCTTTCTCAGAATTTTAGTTTTGTTTTAGTCATGTCGGTAGCTTTAACCATGTGCTGGAAAAGTTACTGTTGTTTGCTAATTGTTGGTTCACTTGTCTGAGCATGATGAAGTTCGGAGTTGTGGGGATGGTGGTTATCAGTTAGCTCAATTGATTGGATGGCTGGTTCATGATGCAGAGTGATGTCAAAAACACAATTTCAATTCCCACACTAGCAGAAGTCCTGTCTTCTCAAACTTACCCCTCACCTGAGGCATGGTGACCCTCAGGTTAAACTCGTCATTCCTCATTCATCTCTCAAGTCAGAGCAGTCATCTGCGACTATGGTGACTACTATTATAGGTGAGGCAATGTAATGAAAACACACAATTAAAAGCATGATGCTGGAAATCTGAAATAAACACAGAAATTTTCTGAACTTCTGACAAAGTCAGAACAGATTTGAAATACTGAATTAGTTTCTATCTCCACAGGTAGAGTTGAGTTTCTCCAGCATTTTTGTGTTTGTGTCACTGCACACAAGATCTTGGAAACTCACCTCAAGTGTTGAGTTTGGGTGGATGTGAGCACACACATCTTTCTTTGTCGAACTCAGCAATTCACCATTATTTTGTGAAAATCTGCTCAAGCAAGTGTTCCTAAGGGATTATTCTTTGCAACAACTTGAGCACTTCGACTGTCTGCCATATTCTGAAAATACAGTGAAGCTCTGCACTATATGTTTGATAATCGGTCTTCCTGGGGACAGGCAAATTGTGGAAGTAACTGGTCAGTCAGTGAAACCAAAGGTATGAAATACTGAGTTTATTGTTGATGATCAAGAACCACAGTACTTGTTTTCTCCTTTCTCTCCCTCAGCTCAATAGAAGTCCACTATCCTCAGGTTCCAACTCATATGCCTGTGATTCATTTCAGCTCAAGAACAAATTCAAAAAGAAAATACCTCGTGACTCTGAAGCCTCAAATATACTTGTGGGTGAAGTCGACTTTCTGGATAAGCCATTTGTAGCCTTTGTCCGTCTCTTGCAATCAACAATGTTGGGTGGGCTGACAGAAGTAGCAGTTCCAACAAGGTACTGGTGCACCTATAGAGCATGTGGTTGGGCCCTGTATAAAAACAATACAATTGAAAGGGTGTGCTATTATCCAGGAGCACTTCAAAAATAACATTAACTTTCTGTTTTGAAGCTTTCAGATGAACTGTTGTATCTGCTGAAATTATGAAGGGTTGTAAGTTAATTTCTCAAAATTAATTAATTAATTAAAAGTAGTATTATAGACTGACTGTACTTCACCTGATGTGGGTAATCACACGTGTTCCACTGAGAGAATAATCATCTCTTGGCTAGCTGACAGATGGCACTATTGAACACTGCAATGCTGCTGTTTTAAATCTATCTGGGTCCACTCTACAGGTCAACCGCATGGGTAAAAACCATTAGCTCTCTGCGGAGATGCATTAAGTGCTGCCAGGCATGATACATATTCATTACAGCTGGCATGCAACTGAAATTAGGAATATACTTCAATTTTCCTTCAGTGTGTTAAAAAGATTGCATTTAGTGTGGAATGAAGAAAGAAGAACTGGTACTTTAACATTCACAATTTTAATACTTTGATATTTTTCCTGAACAGGTTTATTTTTATTCTTTTGGGTCCTCAAGGGAAAGGTAAATCTTATAGCGAGATAGGAAGAGCCATGGCAACACTGATGGTCGATGATGTGAGTTATTAAATTAAAACTATTACAAAAAGTAGAGTTCACGCTATCATACATTGAAGTTGTAAGGGAAGATGGTTGATAATTATTTACGTTAGCAGAGCCACGATTCTCACTACTGAGCTGAGAAAATGTAAAGAGCCCCGTGAAAAGATTTATTCAACTGTTAAAGTCCCTTTTGAATTGTGCATCCTTGTGCTTTTTTTTCCTGCTGGCATTCAACTTCTTGTTTCTTGGTAATAGTTAGAGAAATTTCTCCACTTCCACCATGAAAGGGATTCTCTGATGTAACTTTAGTCAGAGCAAAGTTTCTCCAAGAAAAAGTAAAGACTTTGGTTGCACCAAAAGAAACTTGGCACTTGATTCTCCTTTGTGATAACATGCCTGGATACTCCTTCCTGTATTTATACATATGATTAAAGCTGCTATTTAACTGTCTCCATGGATTGTTGTGTCCCGAATTTATATTGGCCCTTTGTTGTTCTGGGATCCAGCTGTTCAGTGATGTGGCTTATAAAGCAAGAGACAGAGATGACTTGATTGCTGGTATTGATGAATTCCTTGATGAAGTCATTGTCCTGCCTCCTGGTGAATGGGATCCCAAGATTAGGATTGAGCCACCCAAGAAAGTCACACCAGCTGAGAAAAGGTATGATTTTGAAAATTGAGGTATCTTTGCTTTCCATCTCCAAATAGTCTCTGATCAAATCGATGAGTTTTCTTCAGATCAAAGATTATCCATTTTCATACATTCTCTAGTCATCTTTGACAATAAGGAACCTGTCCACCTACTTCTGATTTGATCATCTTAAAACAGAGATCAAAATCAGTAGAAGACTCACGTGTTTTTCCCTCTCTTTCCCACATCTCAACAACAGGAAATCCGTTTACTCTCTGAATGAGACTGGGCAGATGAATGGTTCAGCAGGTGGTGGAGGAGGAAGTGATGATGAAGAAATGCCAGTACCACATGAACTTGGAGAAGAGTTGATGTGGACAGGAAGGTAGGGAACTGGAGGCAGCACGTTGGGTTAATGGAGGTTAGAGTAGGTTAGGCCGCTGAAAACAAGAGAAGCCTTTTTGGAGGCTTTGAAGTATCGGTCCATTCATGAGTAATTACTGTGATTATGATTGAGTCCTTTTAAAAATTCTCTCATGAGAGAAATTATAGGAAAACATGACAGCAGCTTATGGTATCAAATGAGTGGAAGCTGAATTGTGTCAGGAATATGAATGTCCCAACACTGCCAACCTAATGCCACTCCCATCACTGCCCCAACCCAATCTTAAGCTCTGTTTGACTACCAGTTCTGACAGACAACTTATAAATTAAAAAAGAAAGCTCAGACTTCAAAAGTCCAAATTTTGAATAAAGACAACATTCTGTATCAAAATATTTCTATCTATTTATCTTTACAAACAGAAGAATATACAAATTAGGAGGAGAGTAGAGTAGGTCACATGGCCCCTTGAGACTGCTCTGCCATTTGATGAGATCATGGCTGAGTTGACTATTCCACAAACCTACCTCCCATGATAACCTTTCACCCCTTGCCAACCTATCCACTTCTGCTTTAAAAAACCCAAAATGTTAACTCTGTTTCACTCTCCACAGGTGCTGCCTGAGCTGATGGGTTCCTCCGGTACTTTCTGTTTTTATCTCTGTTCCCATCAGCTTTTGATGATGAGTTCTGAAGATTCACAACCTTCTATCAGAAAAGTATTATTTTCAACCCTGACTGAAATGGGCAGTGCCTTATTTTTAAATATGATCCCCATTTTTAGATTCTCCAACAAGACTAAACATCTTCTCCACATTTACCTGCTCAAGAACATTTAGGATCTTATAGGGTTTGGTCATTTGCTTCTTACTCACCTAAACTCCAGCCAGTACAAGCCTAAACTGACCAATCTTTGCTCCAAAGACAACCTTACAGGTATTGGTCTGATAAACCTTCTCTGAACTGTTTCCTTATAATAGAGGACCCAAAATAGGCAAAGTACTCCAGATGTGAACTCAACAGCGTCTTGGAGAATTGAAACATAGCCTCCGTACATCTCTATTCAATTCCTCTTGCAATAAATGATGGCATTCTCTCAGCTTTCCTAATTACTCGCTCAACCTGCACATTCACCTTATGCAATTCATGCATAAGGACATTCAGATCCTTCAGCATCTCAAAGCTCTGCAACTTCTCACTATTTCTAACTCAAAGCTCCCCCTGTTCTGATGATACTTGTAGAAGTTGGTAACCATCATAGTATCATAGTAATAGAAGCAGGAATAGGCCATTTGGCCTCATCAAGCCTGCTCCACCCTTCATTAAAATCATGGCTAATCTATCCCTTGTCTCAGCTCCTCCTAACTGCAATATCCCCATAACGCTTAATTCCTCTAAAATGCAAAAACGCATCTAACTGTGTCTTGGATATATTTAATGAAGCTACCTCTACTGCTTCCTTGGGCAGAGCATTCCATAGATTCACTACTCTCTAGGAAAAGCAGTTCCTCCTCATCTCTGTCACAAATTTACTCCCCCTAATCTTGAGCCCATGTCCTATCGTCCTAGTCTCACTCACCAGCAGAAAAAACTTGGCCTCCTCTATCTTATCTATTCCTTTCATAATTTTGTATATTTCTACAAGATCCCCTCTCATTCTTCTAAATTCTAATGAGGACAGTCCCAGACAGTTTAATCTCTCCTAATAGGGTAACCCTGTTATCTCCGCAATCAACCTGGTGAACCTCCTCTGCACTGCCTCCTTCCTCAAGTAAGGTGACCAGAATTGCACACAATGCTCCAGGTGTGGTCTCATCAATACCTTGTACAATTGCAACAGAACCTCCCTGCTCTTAAATTCAATCCCACTAGCAATGAAAGCCAATATTCCGTTTGCCTTCCTGATTATCTGTTACACCTGCAAATCAACTTTTAGCGATTCATGTACAAGCACTTCTGCACAATACATGCTGCAATCTTTTGCCATTTAAATAATACTCTGACCTACTATTTTTACTTCCAAAGTGAATAACCTCACATTTACCAACATTGTATTCCATCTGCCAGACCACTGCCCACTCACTTAACCTATCTAAATCTCTCTGCAGACCTTCCACATAGTCATAGAGTCATAAAGATGTACAGCATACATCCTCTGCACAGTTTGCCTTTCCACTCAATTTAGTGTCGTCAGCAAACTCGAATATGTTACACTCAATGTCCTCTTCCAACTCATTAATACATATATCATGATCAATTGCTGGCCCAACACTGACCCCTGTGTCTCCTCACTCACCACTGATCTCCAACCAGAGAAACACCCCTTTATCCCAACTCTCTGCTTTTATTGGTTAACCAGTCCTCTATCCATTCTATATATTCCCTGCAACTCCATGCATTCCTCTCTCCAGAATGAGTCTTTTATGCGGCACCTTATCGAACGCCTTCTGGAAATCCAAGTATACAACATCCACCTGTTCCCCTCCATCCAATGTGCTTGTTACATCCTCAAAGAAATCCAGGAAGTTTGTCAAACACGATCTTCCCTTCCTAAATCCATGCTGCATATGCCTGATGGAATCCTTTCCATCCAGATGCCTCACTATTTCTTCTTTAATGATAGCCTCCACCATTTTACTGACTATAGATGTAAAGCTAACTAACCTACCTGCCTTTTGCCTACACCCTTTTTTAAACAGAGGCATGACAGTTAAAGCCTGAGAGAGAGAGAGAGAGAGAGAGATAGAAGGGCCCACAAAGATAATACAGAAAAACAGTAGTTAAAAGTATAAATTTTGATTATCAGATATTTTTGTATCCTGACCAACACACCTTGGTGTTCACTTAATGAACTGCCATTGCCTATGTTGACCCCTGAGTTGAAGTTTACCTTGCTGCTTGCAGGTTTTGTGGAGGGCTGATACTGGATATCAAAAGGAAACTTCCCTGGTTGCCCAGTGATTTCTATGAAGCATTCCACATTCAGTCTATTTCCACGATCCTCTTCATCTACTTGGGCTGCATTACCAATGCCATCACCTTTGGAGGATTGTTGGGGGATGCAACAGATAATTATCAGGTGAGAACTACACCAAATTGACACTTCCAATCACTGGATCCTAACATATCCAAACGCACATTAATAGATATCGTGAGGTGATCAATACCACGGCCCAAGATACCTTCAAAGTTGAAGAACAAGACAGAGGCTGATTTTGTATGAAATATGCTATTTCTTGAAATGCATCTGAATTTTGAGAACTCCTATAAAAGTATAACTATAGTTATCATTCATGGAAGACCATTGTCTCCTGAAAGAGGCAACATTTTGTTTTCTGCAATCAGCATATGCTTCCACTCACTGAGGATATAAGCTCGAAATGAGGGTTCATTTCTCAGCAGCTTATGTGCAGGAGGATGCATCCAAGATGGCGGACGGGTCTGCTCGATACACCATTGCAAGGTGGAAGGGACATGGATCGGAATTATGATTGTTGTGAATTATTATCAGCTTATGTTTGACACTGTGGAATTTGCCTTATCTCACAAATATTACAGAAACGCATGTGGCCAAGATCAATTATTTTTAATATGCTCTTGGCAAACAAAGTATCTGTCACCAGCTGCCAAGGTAACCAGCTGTTGTTACATTCATTGTGCCTTCTGTTTTCTCACACACTACCTGCATGAAAATGAAATTCAGAGTAAGGAAAGCTTTAATTGAGTTTCCACTTCTACTAACTGATTTAAAAGTTTGTAAGGAATGGTCCTTACGCCATCCAAATCACCCATGTACAAATAGGTGTTATGAGTAGCTTGCAGTAATGCTGACAGCTTTTAACTGGGTCCTTCAGCTAGCATATATTATATTATTCTACATTAATACTCCCTCTGATATATTAATACATTAATTCTCCCTCTAATATCTTAAATGTATTCAGTCTTGAGATGAGGACTGAAAACATTTTAACAAGTCAATTTCAAGCAAATCTTTGTCAATTGTAATCTAAGGGAGGTCCCTTAGGGAAATTGTCATTGATTGGAACCTTCTCAAGTGCTGAGCTTGCCAGCAATGCTCACATCTCATGAATGAGTGCAGTAATTTGTTGTGACATGGAATGCAGCCTCTGGAAAGGCGGTGGAAGCAGATGCCATTAGTAACTGTCAAAAGGGAATTGGAAATATAGTTGAAAAAGAAATATTTGCAAAGCTGCGGGAAAATTACAGGGACATTGATCCTAATTGGATATTTCTTTTCAAAGGGCCAGCACAGGCATGATAGGCCAAATGGCCTCTTCTGTGTCATGAGATGATTGTTTTAGCAGTCATAGTGCCTAGCATAATTCAATCCAAATAGACAATCCAAAAAGCAAAAAGAATGCAGAGATAGTTAGCTAAAATACCACTAAGTCAGAGGAAATGATGCTTATATTGCACAGTATTTTGCTTCAAGACAACTGGCTGGACTTATTCTGAGTATCAACAGACTGAGGGCTTGTTCCTTCCAAAGTAACAAACTGCAAGTAACTTTCAGTGGCAAATAAATGCAAAATAATGTTCACAAGGATAAATTAAATATTACTTCATGTTAAATCATGTCATTTGGACAAAGCTCAAACTAGTACAGAACAAATTTCAGGCAATATCAGAAAATAGATCGTTGACAGAGAGTTATCATCAGGTGAAATAGAATTCTGGATATGGCAAATCGTGTCAGGAAACCAGAATCGTTGAGAAAATAGATGCGCCCTATTATGGATGGCTAGATGTTTCTTCTGGAAGAATGACTAATATGGACCATTCTATCTCATGACCTTGTGCATGAATGTATCATTCCCTTTTACTTTGTACAGTATGACCAGCAGAAACATAAATGTAACCAAATGTCACAGTATGTGATGGAACATTGATACAGAAAGTGTGTTGAGTCAGATTAGTTTCAATTTTGGCAACAAACTAATAATCCTGCGTTGTATGAAATTCCATGTAGCTTTGTGCCTTTTACTGAAATCTAACAGGCTGTTTTGTTTCTGCAAACAGGGTGTAATTGAAAGTTTTCTAGGCACTGCGTTCACAGGTGCTGTATTCTGCTTATTCAGTGGACAGCCTCTCACTATCCTTAGTAGTACAGGTCCAATCCTCATCTTTGAAAAGCTTCTGTTTGACTTCAGCAAGTGAGTGTTTTGGTTTCTTAAATTTTGTTTCTCACATGAAGTGAAAGTATGTCCTTCTAATTACCTATTTGCCAAAGGAAGTTGGAAGGATGTTGAATCAGTATCTTGTATCATAGAATATAAGATTGTCTTAATAGGACCACAATTCTGAAGGACTTTTTTTTAACTATGCCATAGGAATATGTTTCATATTTGGAGTTTGTAATCAGACTGATGGGCTGGGATTTATTGAGGAGTCCTTCCGTATAGAATGTTATTTCAATGCAATAGTTATATTTTAAATTGTTCTTGAAAGGTTATTTTAATGTAATGCTTATAATTTTAAACTGTTCCTTTAAACAACCTTGAGGGAAAAAATGTGCATTTATCTATTTACAATGTTGCTTCGCAACTCTACGAATATTGTTTTTGCTGCAGAGGAACAGTTCAACATTGTTTTGCTGCAATAATAATGGCCCTGCTTTGCTACGAGACAGACATTGGTTATTCCAGCAGAAATGGGAGTAGTGCATGGGGACCCTGCAGAATCTTCACCTTAGCAGATTCTAAAGGAATTGCCCAGGATTTAGAATTTTCATTATACATTTCCTCTAAGCGAGGAACCATCTGAAAGTTTTTATTTAAATTGGAGATTTGGAGGTTTCTGAGGAAATTAAGTAAAATATTTACTCAGGAAAAGTTAGACTTGTCTAAAACCTGAGTAAGTTTTCAACTGACCCCGTACTTCAATCCCTACTGTGCAGAAAGTGTCATTTCAACCCACTGCGTTCACTCTGACCTACCAAGACCCAAGACCCTCTCCGCCATTTGCACATCACTGGATGTTATGGGTCTTTTTTTTTAAGCAGAGCCAATCCACCTAATCTGCACATCTTTAGACTGTGGGAAGAAATCCATGCAGATACGGGGAGAATATTCAAACTGCACAAAGACTATCACCCGAGACTGGAATCGAACCTGGGTCCCTGGTGGAGTGAGGCATCAGATTAACTGCTGTGACAATGTGCTACCCTCATACTTACCTCATTCACCCAATCCCACCCAACAGGGCCTCCCAAGGTACCAACGCCTCTTGCCCTGCCACCCTACCCACTTCTCCCACCCCCAGACTGGATCGAACATGATGTGCCCTTCTTGACCCTGCTGGACCCACCGCTCTGCATTGGACCTACCATTACTGGACCCAACTAAAGCACCCTACCTCCTACCCAGCTGGCACCCTACAAACCTGGTACTCAATCATTTACTCATCTGACATCCTGCTCCAAGCACCATGATCCCCTCCCCATCTGATTCTCTATTTAGCTGACACCCAAATACTTGGCACCCTATCCCTACCCAGCTGCCATCCTACCTTGCTGGGACCCTAACATCACACTTAAATTTGTGCTTAGCAATTGACAGCAGTGTCAAAGTGACTGTTGGGGCTTTAAATGTCAGAATATGACAAATAACTCCTGTGAAAAGGGAGATGTGTTTTACCTTCCTCCGACAATTCTGCTTTGTAAAAAAACTGTCAGAATAGAGCTACGTATTTCCTGAGCCAGAATCTCCTCTCACATGTGGGTGGCACGATAGTTCAGTGGCTTGCACTGCAGCCTTACAGTGCCAGATACCCAGGTCCGATTCCACCCATGGGCGACTTTCATGTTCTCCCCATGTCTGCATGGGTTTCCTCCCAGTGCTCCGGTTTACTCCCTCTTTCCTGGGTAGGTGGATTGGCCATGCTAAATTGCCTATTGTATCCAGGAATGTGGAAATGCAAGATTATAGAGATAGAGAAGTGAGGTGGGTTTGGGTGGGATGCTCTGTGGAGGTTGATGTGGACTCAGTGGGCCAAATGGCCTGCTTCCATACTACAGAGATTCTATCAATGCAGAGCTCCCTTCTTTTGTAAAAGAATAGCCAGATTTGCAATCTGAATGAGATTATCACTCTCTGAAAATTTGGATCGTAATCCGAGCTCATAGCACTTACTGTAATTTATGTGGAAATCAGACAGCAACTTGAGCGACTATTTATGCATTGTTGTAGTTTAGAAATCCAGAAGTTGCAACTGGATCTACATCTGACTGTCTGTTTCACAATTCAAGCATATCAAATGGAGTGAGGTCCTTGTAGATACTGACTAAACTGACTTTAAAGAAATGTAAGCCTTGTCCCTTCCAGGCCGAGTGTCTTTAATGGTGTGCTCGATTTTAACTAAAACCAGATTACTTCTTGGACTGCAAATTTACTTCTATTATTGCTTTTACATGTGTTTTGGGAGACAAAAATAATTCAAGGACCATTTTTCACTCCTTTCTGTTTCTTTTGTCTCCTGCTTTCTCTTTTCTCGCCCTCTCTTAATTTTGCTTTTGGCATCTGATTTGACTGTCTGGATTAGCGGTGCTGGAAAAGCACAGCAGCTCAGGCAGCATCCAAGGAGCAGTAAAATCGACGTTTCGGACAAAAGCCCTTCATCAGGAATACAGGCCTGTGTTTTTCCAGCACCACTAATCCAGAATCTGGTTTCCAGCATCTGCAGTCATTGTTTTTACCTATGAAATTCACTGTTCCAACTGACAATTCCTGGCTCAGAGTCTGCATTGTTCATTAATGAATCTTTGGTCTGATCGATTAAATAGACATCCAATGGATTACTCTACCCATACAACCTGTCCACGGTGCCCTGTATTTCGGCTGATTGGCAAACTCATTCAGTCCAGGTTCACCCCTGCAAACGGATCACTGCTAAAGGAGGTACATGTCTATGACTTTGTGTTTATCAGGGATATTTTGGATTCTGCCTTCATTCAAATTCATTTTGTCCGTCTGTAAACATTTCATAGAAAATGGAGCAATGCAGACTAGTTGATTTTGGTTGCCCTGAACTCTCATGTATGGCAATTTGAGAAAACTGTAAGGGTCTGCAAGCTAACATGCAGGCAAGTGACAGGTCAATTCCCCTCCCTAACTGACAGTGGGAATCAACTGTGCCTCAATCCAATAAGGTTGCTTCAATGACATGTGCTCTGGTCCCGGTTTAATAATGGAAATGGATTTTTGGTTTCCACCAATGTCACTACAAATAATTTATTTTTAATCCCTAAACAAAATTAAAGGACACATATCTCTTACAGAAGTAATGATTTGGACTACCTTGAATTCCGGCTCTGGATTGGTCTCCATTCTGCCATTCAATGCCTTCTTCTAGTTGCCATGGATGCCAGTTTCATCATTAAGTACATCACACGTTTTACAGAGGAAGGCTTCTCCATGCTTATCAGCCTCATCTTTATCTATGACGCCATCAAAAAAATGATAGGGGCCTTCAAATACTACCCCATCAATTCTGGCTACAATCCAGACTATGTGACCATGTACAAGTGTGAGTGTGTGGCTCCAGATTCAGGTGAGTCAGGCATCAACTCAGTTGAGAGGGATGAGAAAGAAAACAAATGAGTAGCATTCGCTTCATATCAAAACTAGTTTACATCCTTCTTCTCAATTTCATACTTTTCTATGTTTCCCCTGTTTCTGTCGGCAATATTTCAAACTAGTCTACATCCATTAAGGCTGGAGACGTCTATTGGCTCTCTTGACTGAACCAGCAAGTGTATAATTACTTTTTTAAACATCCACCTGCCCAAATCACAGTAGGTTCCTGAGCCTAAAGTGTTTTCACACTTGCAGAATTCCCACCAGTACCACTTGATGTCAGAGGTCCTTGAAAGCTGCTCAGGAAGAAATTGCACTGCTGTACAGCTGGAGTCTCTGCGTCTACAGCTTATGCACACGTTCAATTAATGCCACATTGTGTCCACAGCCAGAAGTGATGTTTGTGGCTCTCACACAATAACGGGCATACTATTACCTTTGACAATCCTCTGAAATTCATCATGGCAAGTTAGAAGGTGGATGTGACCATAACGGTAGCCAAGCTGCTTAGGCCTGAAATTGATTTTTGTGTTGTAAAGGCAACTAATATTGGTTATAGGGAATATTCATCTTTAAATGTGTAATTCTTTGAATGGGTGCCTGTTGTCAACTACTGTTAATTTGGCTTCTGTAACTGATTATTTATTATTTTTACATCTGCTGCAAACTCTGGTTGGCCACTTCTAATCTTGGGTAAGTTTCCGAAAGAAAACTCTCTAAAAATCCTTTCAGCTTTTTCTTTCCTCTTCCCCTTCTATAATCTGATGACTTTGACTGGACATGGAATTGAAACTAATCATATTTAGATTTAGTGTGATAATATTGCATAGTAGGTGCTGTTTGGTACAAGTATTGGAAGCACAGACTTGAGCATTAGAAATCCTCCATTCAAACATTGTTTGTAACTCTCTCATCCTGACCCTTATCATCATTTATTGTTTGCAGATTAGAAGTCTGGTTGTTCTGAACCACAAAAGCACCAGGCACAAATTAAGTGTCAACATTCCCTTGAGGGAAAACATTGGCTTCTCTATATTAGGAGCACTGCCGTTTCGATTATCTGAGGAAAAGGAGGAGGTCATGAAACCCCCTCAAGCCTTTTCCATATTGCAGTGAGACCATGGCCAACATTTATCCTAATTTCATTTGTCTATTTTGTCTGTATATCCTTTAATTTCCCTGCATAGCAAAATGCTATCCATTCCAGATTTTACTTTATCAATTGAGCTTTGACCCATTAGGTTTTGTGCAAGATAGTTCCACACTTCTGCAACTCTTTGAGTGAAGAGGTTTTGTTTTCTTTTTTAAGCCTGCTACACATATTTCTATTAAATAAAATGCTTAGAGAAAATCTTCAGGTTTTCCTATCCACAATGTGGAGAAAGTGAAAAAAAGGTTTGCATGCAGAGTATGTTCTGACTCTTCACTTTAATAGTGTGAACAGTTTTCAGATGCTCATCTTAAACATAGGTTGAAACATTTGCAGAAGATAAAAAGATATTTTTTGTTCATCTTAATTTCCCCCCGGAATGGTCCAGCTTTGAATTTAAGGTGATGTCCTTTTGTCTAAGATTCTCCCACCAGTAGAAATAAAGTTTATTTCTGTCAACCCAATCAGTTTCTATGAAAATTCTGAAATCGTCTATCAGATCATCCCCAATACATTCAAGCTGAATTATTTCTCTTCATAATCTAACCCATGGACTCCAGATGACATCCTGATGGCTATGTACTGGGATTCCTTCATTGTGACTTTCACACAGTGAGATGACCCAAATGGCTCACTTTATAATGAGAGATGAGTTGTCTCATTAAAAATTAAATCAGATGGAGTTTTATACTCCAGAAACTATTTTGAATGTGAAAAGAATTGAACAGTTGCCACAGCTTTCCTTTCCTGCAGGCATTCAGGATATTTAAATGTAATATCCTCAATTGATAATTCTGTTGAATTTAGAATAGATTCCCTACAGTGTGGAAATAGGCCCTTCAGCCCAAACATCCACACCGACCCTCCGAAGAGCAACCCACCTCCTTTTGATTAATGCATTTAACACTCTGGGCAATTTAGCATGACCAATCCACAAGACCTGCACATCTTTGGCCTGTGGAAGGAAACTGAAGCACCTGGAGGAAACCCACACAGACACGGGGAGAATGTGCAAACTCCACACAGACAGTCGCCTGAGGCTGGAATCAAACCTACGTCTCTGGCGCTGTGAGGCTGCAATGCGAACCACTGAGCCACCGTGCTGCCCCAAAAAGATCAGAATTTCAAAAGGATGGTACTATATTCGAAATTTGTCGACATAATTTGTCCTTCAAGTCCAAACAAGCCCTTTGTTTTGCGTTCTTCTGGGAAAATATTTGTCTGTATAATGAATAGCAATTGTAAATGCATGATTTATTAATTGAACAGTGACACATTAGGAGAATGATCTGCACAGAAACCATTAGCGAATGAACAGTTTGTGCCGATCAATGGACAAACTTTTGTTTAGATTGCAAATAATATGAATCAAATTGACACATGCTGCCACTTGAAAAAAAGACATTGTGTACTTAAGCACCAGGGCGTTCAAATGTTTAACTGCTTATTGCAACCAATGGGGAATATGTTTCATTTATATGGAGAATGGTCCTTTTTATTAACATATAAAATAAAGAAAATCCAGTGCATTGTTTTAAATATGAGATTCTTATTTACTTAAGCTTTATAGGATGTTCAACTTCAGTTCCAAGTAATGTGTCTGTTCATCGCTGTTTCCAAATCAATTAGATGAAAGACTAAAACATTCAGAGGATTCAGCAAAATCAGAGTTTTGCTGAAGGCTGGTTGTTTGTTATTGGTTGGGATGATTTATTAAAATAGCATAGAAGGGAATAGGGATGGAAGTGCCAACAGCTAAAGAATGTCTACAAAGCCAAGATTTTGATAACAATACTAAACATGCTATTTTGTTGCCTTACAGTGAATTCAACTCTGTTCAATGCTTCAGATTCACTGGCTTTGAATAACACTAACATTTCTTTGGTAAGTTTCAATCTCCACAATTTGACTGGTATTGTTCAATGTTTCCTTCAATCTCCATCAGCAGATGGTAGGAAAATTGGGTCATGGTTTTGCACAACACCAGAAAATATGGGAACCCCAGGAATGACATTAGTTCAAGGCAGCTCACCATTACCTATTGAGGGGAACTAGGGATGGGCAATAAATGCTGGCCCAATTAGCAAAGCACACATCCCATAAATTATATTTTTTTTTGAAAATTCCAAACTTGCACTTCCCACCAGAGACCATCTCAGCAATGATGAGGCAGTTTTAGTTGAGAGACGGCCTAATAGAAGTATATAAAATAATGATGGTATAGGCAGAATTAGTAGTAGTTGTCTTTTCCTTAGGATGGGGGATTTCAAGACTAGGCGACACATTTTTAAGGTGAGAGGAGAGAGATTCACATAGGGTTCTTCATGTGTGGAATGAACTCCCTGAGGAAGTGGTGGATGTGAGTACAATTACAATGTTTAAAAGACTTCTGGATAAGTACATGAATAGGAAAGGTTTGGATGGATTAGGGCCAGGAGCAAGTAGATGGGACTAGTTTTGTTTGGGATTATGTTCAGCATGAACCAGTTATTTCTGTGCTGTATGACCCTGAAACTAAGAACACTAATGTTCTTGCTGTTTCTGGCAACTGGGTGAAAATTTCCAGCACCCTAACTACACAATTTCTCAATTCAAAATCAGTTCCTAAACTCTAGCACTAGAAAGGTCAGAGCAACAGACATATGTGAACACTATCCCTTCCACCCACCATGCCAACTCTGATGTGTATAATTAATCCGTATCATTGTCATGGCAATGGCAATAATTAGCATTGGTTTGGCATCCAAATCCCTAAATAATAGCAGTTCAAAAGCTCATTCAAGGCAGCTCACCATCACCTTTCAGGATGGAAATAAGATTGTGAAATAAATGTTGGCCTTGTTCATTACTTCTACACCTTGAGAATGAATTTATAAAAACTATGACACCTGGTAAGAGATAACACTTATTTGGGAAAGGCGAGACATCAACCGTTTGTCTCAGTTCTCTAGTTGCCTAAGTGGATTACTTAGCCGATTTGATGCTGCCAGGTGCAAATGCCCTAAATCAACATTGAAATGTTATGACACCTTTTATGTCTCAACTGGTGTTGCAAATGAACCCTTGTCATCCATGAATTTATTGTAGATTATCATGTTGAGTTATGATGTTGATAGGAACATGGCTCATGGTGATGATATCTGACCCGCCAATGAAGCCTCCCCACTTGTCTACATTTACATGTTTTATCTGCTAGAAGCACCAAGATTGTGGTATAGCCTTTTTCTGTAGAGCGCACCTTTTGCATAATATACAAGTGTTTGTATCATCAGGGAAACTGTAGTGCTCGCAATAATTACAGCTTATAACATGTCTGTTTAAAGCAACAAGAGTTTGAGTCTTTGCACAACTAGATAATGCATTATTAGGTAAAGACTTTCTTAAAGTATCTTCATTTCCTTTTCTCTTTCCTAAGTATAATGTTGTCAATACAACAGCACTGGACTGGAGTCAACTCAGCAAGAAGGAATGCCTCACATATGGGGGGAGCCTGGTTGGAAAGTCCTGCAAGTATGTTCCAGATCTAGCCTTAATGTCTTTTATCCTCTTTTTTGGGACATACTCACTGACAGTGACCCTCAAGAAATTCAAGTTTAGTCGCTACTTTCCAACCAAGGTAAGTGCTCTCCTGAAACACTTATGGGTTGAAACTTTGCAGATAGTCTGCAAGCTCAGGCAGAGCAATAGAATTATTCCACATGTCGCAAAGAATCTTGCCAACAGCTACTGAATCCAATTTGTTGAACATTATTGAATTTGCTTCAAACATGTTTGTTGTCCATGCTCGAATAGTGGTCATAACAATTTTATTCTCCCAAGGTTTTAGAGAAGGTGCATTTCTTCAAACAAATAATGTTGAAATTCACAGTCCAGCTTCCTTTACCTCTTTTCCCAATGGCATTTACAAAAAGAAAACTTGCCATTCTCAAGCTAAATACTGACAAAGCAGTCAAAAAGGCGGCAATATTTTCCTCCAAAAAATAAATTAAACAGTAGAGTATAAATCACAATTGCTAAAGTAAGCTATGATCTCAAACATGATTCTGAACTGATCTATGAGTGTTGTGGAAATAGAATGCAGCAGAAAGTAAGTCATGTGAACAATTGTATATGAAATGGGGTGCAAAGAATTGCCCATGGACATTTCACTAGGCAGGAATAGAGTCATAGAGTCATAGAGCTGACAGCACGGAAACAGACCCTTCGGTCCAACTCGTCCCTGCCGACCAGATATCCTAACCCAATCTAGTCCCACCTGCCAGCACTCAGCCCATATCCCTCCAAACGCTTCCTATTCATATACTCATCAAGATGCCTTTTAAATGTTGCAATTGTACTAGCCTCCACCACTTCATCTGGCAGCCCATTCCACACACGCACCACCCTCTGCATTAAAAAGCTGCCCCTCGGGTCTCTTTTATATCTTTCCCCTCTCAACCTAAACCTATGCCCTCTAGTTCTGGACTCCCCCTCCCTGGGGAAAAGACTTTGACTATTTACCCTATTCATGCCCCTCATGGTTTTATAAACCTCTATAAGGTCTTCCCACAGCCTCCAATGCTCCAGGGAAAACAGCCCCAGCCTATTCAACCTCTCCCTATAGCTCAAATCCTCCAACCCTGGCAATATCCTTGTAGATCTATACTGAACCCTTTCAAGTTTCACAACATCATTCTGATAGGAAGGAGACCAGAATTGCATGCAATATTCCAAAAGTGGCCTCACCAATGTCCTGTACAGCCGCAACATGACTTACCAACTCCTGTACTCAATACTCTGACTAGTAAAGGAAAGCATACCAGACAAATAGATCAATGGAGTGTGGAAACCAAAGCTTTTCGCATTTTAAAAGCTTCTACAAAAATCCATAAATTTCACAATTTCCATGTAGAGTTTGGTTGTGTAGTTGCTTTGCTCCTCACTAATTCCCCTTGCAGTCTATGCTCAGGCTACAGATAAGACTGTCTCCTCTCAATGCTCTACCTGTGCTTGTGACCTTGACCCTGAAAATGTATTTCTCCTTCCTTGCATGACCTTTCTCCCATGTCCACTTATCCCTTTATTTTCCATTAGATCCGAAGCCTGATCACAGACTTTTCTACAGTAATCTCCATTCTTGTTTTCTGTGGAATCGATGCTGCTGTCGGACTGGATACACCCAAACTGCATGTCCCCAATGAAATCAAGGTTTGAGTAGAACTTGGCCATTTAATATCTCTCATGTTGATGTACATACTTTAGAAGGCAGCTTCCTACTGTTTTTGAACCTGAAGTGTTCCTAAGTGTTGTAACATAACATTGAAGTAAATATGTTTTCTAAATGGGTTTGCCGACTTACGTTAGTTTCAGAGTCATGGGAGCCAAACCAGGAAACTTTCAATTCTTTGTCAAGGAATTTTCTCTTCTTCCACAACTTGGCTTCCCGCACAACTTAAGCCTCCTTAGAAAACTAGTGACTTTTTCGTAATCAATGAATAGACTAAGGATCTCTTGTCAAAGAGGTAGTAGTTGGTCAAGTAGGATGGCCAATCTGGATGCTACATTTTCTAGCTTGCTTGATTTTCTCAAAATTATTATTATTAACTTATTATTAACTAAGCAGATCATTGCAGGATACAGGGACCTGAAAATGCAGGTGTCTGACTACAGCATAAAAAACACCATGTTCTAGCCCATTTCAGTTCTGAAATAGGCTTATTAGACTTGAAACGTATACTCGCTTTCTCTCTTTCCATATGCTGCCAGAGCTGCTGAGTTCCTCCAGCACTTCCTGTTTTTACTTATAGCAGGTCTTTTGTTCACTTGAAATGTGCCAAAATATAACATACTTCCCATGATCACAATTTAAACTGGGGGGAAAAATCCTTTCTTGTTCTGCCAACAGTGGCAAACTGGATTTTACTGAAGTCCCTGTACAAGACATCAAGTGCTTCACCTCAGCCTGATAATTTGTTAAACCAATGGGATGCACAGTCAGAGCTGCCCAGGGGAGGCCAACTGAATTAGGATCTATTTTCTCTGCACACTCAACATCATAGTTATCAGAACTTGGTGTACCTGGGGAACATCATAGTTATCAGAACTTGGTGTACCTGGGGAAGGTCTGGTTGAGTAACATTATTTGGGATGAAGTGTAACTTCTTTCCTCGAATCAACATTAAAAATACTTATTTCAATATTTCCTCATTCCTTTACTCTTTGACTTTTATTCTTTTTGTATGTCACATTTCCGTCTGGATGTTTCTACCATCTGTTCTGTTGATCTATCTTAGCTCCGGAAACTTATCAGTGACTTTTCTATCTTCACGTCTATTCTGATTTTTGTTGGGATTGATGTTCTTTTTGGACTGAACACACCAAAACTTCAAGTGCCAACTGAGCTAAAGGTAAATCTCAAGGGCTTTTCATCAGTAGAATAAATTAAATAAATGGGAAATGGTTTTAGTTGTATGCTGGTTTATGGAACTGTCCTTTTGTACCCAGGTCCCTGCTTAAAGTATTCCATCAGTAGTGAGATTAATGACCATTCAATGTTAACATAAAGATTCCACATCAATTGAATTCATCTTGATCTACTTCTTGGCAGTGTAGCAGAATGTTGCTCATAATTCAACACAATTTTACTGGCTTTTAGAATGGTTGATACTAAGGATACAAACTGGAAACTGGCCACATCGGCCCTTTTATAGAGATTGTGCTTCATGCAGATAAGTTAACTTCATGTTGCACTTAACCCTAACGCATCTTGACAAAGTTCAAGCTAGATATTATTAAGTGCTTCCATTCCATTTTTCCTCATATATTCAAAATCAATTTATTTTAAAAATTAATTGACCTCTTATTCTGCCACACAAAGTAATTTTTCTATCTTAAAAGGGGATGTATTATGTTTTAACATTTTATCTGGAGAATTATTTTGATCTGAGCAGAAATCATTGTGCCTTCATCTGTCTTTATGGGAGGTATCGTGGTGAAGGTACAAAGTTTCAACAGAACTTTGATGAATTTAATAAAAGTGGAAGGTGAGATAAATCACACAGTAAGAATTAAGTAACATCAGTTGGACATTTTCTTTAGCCTGACTATTACACAGCAAGTTTCAATGCCATCGTTTTTTTCTTAACTTTAAATGAGGACAGTTAACAAACTTAATAATGTGATTAACCAAGCATTAACAAGGTTTCGTGAAGAATTGGCTTGGAATATATATTTAAACACAAAGATGTGCAACAGAGTCCTCATTTTGAAAAATATCTCAGTGTTTCAATAATCTCAGTACATCAAGAAGAGTCTTTCATGAGTTCTGTTGTTTATACGATCACTCAAACTTTAGGCTGAAGTGAATAAATTATACAATTTGTGATCACATTAGAAAAACACACAAACTAACCAAATACCCACACTTTTAAATTTTTTCTTGTAGCCAACCCGTTCAGATCGAGGCTGGTTTGTTCTTCCCTTTGGTAAAAACCCCTGGTGGATCTACCTTGCCAGTGCCTTACCTGCTCTCCTAGTAACTATATTGATCTTCATGGACCAACAAATCACAGGGGTAATTGTGAACAGGAAGGAGCACAAATTGAAGGTAGGTAATCAATTACTGTGTGCCAAGCAGGCGAGACACAGATGCTTTGGTTACATGGCAATAGTTGCTTCAGTGCAAGAAGTGTTGGAACCTCCTCAACATTCCTTCAGGAAACTGGAAGGTTTGCAGTGTTCCAACAAGGCTGAGTTTGATGGCAATTTAAAGTTTATAATTAATACTTGGATATGCTGTTTCTGTAGGTCAACTTGTCAGCATTTCACCTTTCATCAGCTCTTAAATTTTGATAACTGATACAGGTCTCTGATTGGCTGGTGCAAGTGCCTTGACATAGCTCTCTCAGTTCAGAATGCCTGTCAGCTATTTCTGTTCCTTGTCCAGCTTCCTGCTCACTCGCTGCACACCCCTATGCAACCCTCACACCTCCCACTTCCCAATGTTACAGTTAAAGCTGCCTCTGTAATTTCTAACCCATTCCAATTAGACTGCCAACAGTCACAAGCTACCTGCATCCAACTGAGATCCTACCAGTGGCCTCCAGCCTTGGGCCATCAGGCTCTCAATATCCTCCACTGGAACTTGACTACTTGCTTTGAGCATCTGTTGTTCATGAGTCCATCACTTCCAGCTCCTACTTTTATCCATGACATCATAGGGAAGGATGGCTTCATTTTTGAAATAAAAACAGAAAATGCTGGAGAAACTCAACAGGTCATGCAGCATCAGTGGACAGAGAAATAGAGATAACATTTAAAGTCCAATATGATTCATGTCTAGATATATTTGGGACTGAAAATGTTCACTTTGTTTCTCTGCCCACTGATAGTGTCTGACCTGCTGAGTTTTTCCAGCATTTACTTTTTTTTTACTTCAGATTGCCAGCATCTGCAGTATTTTGCTTTTATTTTTAGTTTCTTAACCCAACAACAGCAATGTACATGTGTTTTGGAGGGGCTGTAATTAAATCTAGGTCTAATTGATTTGATTTATTTATTATTATCATGTGTACCGAGATACAGTGAAAAGTATTATTTTGTGTGCTTTCCAGACAAATCATACTTTACCTAAGTGCATCTGGGTAAGACAACAGAATGCAGAATATATTGTTACAGCTACAGAAAAGGTGCAGAGAAAGATCAACTTTAATATATGAGAGATCCGTTCATAAGTCTGATAACAGCAGGGGGGAAGCTGTTCTTGAATTTGTTGGTTTATTTTCTACTTTTTGTATCTTCTGCCCAATGGAAGAGAATATATCCGGGGTGGGAGGAGTCTTTGATTATGTTGGCTGCTTTCCTGAGGCAGCAGGACTTTTAGATGGAGTCAATGGAAGGAAGACTGGCTTTCATGATGGACTATTTCTTATGGTCTTTGCAGAGCAGTTGCCATAGCAAGTCGTGATGCATCTGAGTAGGATGCTTTCTATGGTGCATCTGTAAAAATTGGTGTGAGTCATTGTGGAGATCCTGAATTTCCTTCGACTTCTGATGAAATAGGGACATGGGTGTGTTTTCTTGATGACCAGGACACATTGTTGGTGATATTAACCCCCAGGAGCGTGAAGCTCTCAGGCGCTTTGGAGAAGGACGGATGCATGTTAATAGTTCTCTTATTTAATAAGTTTTTAAAAATCCTGAATTGAATAATCACACATTCTGAAAGAACTATAACACCATCTCATCTTTATATGGCAATAATGAGGTAATATGACACCTAGTGGGAGAAGCTGTTTTGTTTTAAATTGCCTCAAAATTCATTGAATGGAATGGAGTTAATAAAAGGCTATGTATAACTCTCTGCCTTCACATCATGACAAGTACAGAAGAATAATTCTCACATCAAATAGCTTCATGTGAAACATTTGAAGTCAAGCAGGTTCAAATCATATAATTCTCTAAATGATAGAGAGCATGAAATTGATAGGAATGAAAATGAAAAATCTGAAGTCTTTTTTTACATAAAGTAATATTTGACAAGTAATTTATTTTAAAGCTTAAATGAAACTTGCAGAGAACTGGAGACAAATTTGACTTAATTAAACTATTTCTCTATCTCTGCTGCAGAAAGGAGCTGGTTACCATTTGGATCTGTTTTGGGTTGGTCTTTTACTGGCGATTTGTTCTTTTATGGGTCTTCCATGGTATGTGGCAGCAACAGTTATATCTATCGCTCACATTGATGGTTTAAAAATGGAAACGGAAACCAGCGCACCAGGAGAACAACCACAGTTTCTTGGCGTCAGGTATTTAAGCACAGAACTGCTGACTTCATTGTTTTCTTTCAAGTGCAGTTAAACGTTTAGTGCCAAATTTAGACAGAACAGAGGTTGACTTTCTATTGAATTTTTACAGTCAAGTTTTATGACGACAAAATATTGATCTATCTAACTCACAAGTTTTACAAACATTCAGTCTCACCCAGGGTATTAAATACAAAACACTGGTAAATTCCTTTTAAGTTTATGCTTTATATGCGGTAAGTATTTATCGGAATTCTTCCATGAAAATAGCAAGAGAAAGAATGAACTTGTAGCTCAATGCCTACTGCTGACAATTTGTACTGAAAACTGTCACAAATTACATGTTTCTTGCCATCTTCCAACAGGAACAGTTCTTGAGGTGTCTTGCTAAAAAGTTAAAAATCACACAACACTAGGTTATAGTCCAACAGGTTTATTTGGAAGCACTAGCTTTCAGAGCGCTGCTCCTTCATCAGGTAGGATTTCCACAGCTACCTGATGAAGAAGCAGTGCTCCAAAAGCTAGTGCTTCCAAATAAACCTGCTGGACTATAACCTGGTGTTGGGTGATTTTTAACTTTGTCAACCCCATTCCAACACCGACACCTCCACATCATTGCTAAAAAGTGATGATTCTCCTGCTTTGCATTCCTGGCTTTTCTGTTTGTGTTTCAGACATCTGACATCTGTGGTTTCTCCCCTTCCACATTTTTTGCAACTTCTGTCACTTCACCATGTTAATAATTTTCTGCGATAGAGATAGAAATTACTGGAAAAGTTCAGCAGAACTGGCAGCATCAGTGGACAGAAATCAGAGTTTCTGTGTCAAGTCGAGTGACCCTTCCTCAGAAGCGACCCAAAACGTTAACTGTGATTTCGCTCCACAGATACTGGCAGACTTGCTGAGCTTTTCCAACAACTTCTATTTTTGTCACAGAAAATTATTCCTCAGAAACGACCCGAAACGCTAACTGTGATTTCTTTCCACAGATGCTGTTAAACCTGCTGAGCTTTTCCACCAGTTTCGATTTTTGTCTCTGACTTACAGCATCCACAGTTCTTTTGGTTTTTAATCATTTTCTGTGCCCTTGCTTCTGTATATTCTTGAAGCAGATAATAAAGTCTAAACAATGCAGATTAATGTTGTTTGTATTTGTCTAGCAGATTGCTCATTTCAGCATTCTAAGGTGGTAGGTGATTATGCTAAGTACTCAACATATTTTTTGGGGAATAATGCTTCATAATTAAGGGGTAATTTTAAACTTGGACAGACTGGCCACTGCATAATCATGAAAGAAAAAAATCTGACTTAGTAAAAGACATGGACTGACTTTTGAGAGTCACCATCTAGCTGTGAATGGGAGGAGTAGGCAAAAGCCTGAAATCTAACTGTTCCGTTAAATATACAGTTTAAGCCTGGAATGAATACAAGACAGAAGTACCAGAACCATGACTTTGTCAGTTTTAACAGTTCACATGAGCAGTCTTCATTGAGCAAAAATCTGTGAAACACTTGGTCATTTAACCTCAAGGAAATTATTTTCCCTGATGGTAATATTCTCCTCAACCGCTTTTTGCCAGACCTGCTGAACTTTTCCAACAATTTCTATTTTTCTTGTTTTATTGTTGCTTGTGGTTCTTTTCAAGGATGTCACAGGAAAGCTGTTCAGGCTGAAGGGCTTACGATAAGAAGATAGTACATAGGGTAGAAACTAGCCAATATCTAAGTTGGTACTAGTGAAGGCAATCATGCAGGTTTGACAAGGGTTTATTGAAGGGACTTTACTTCTATATGTGGGACATAACCTTCAGCTCTGACTACACCACTCATGCAAATTATTTCATTTGTCTCCATTCATTCCAGCAGGGTGTGATCAGGTAAAATCCAGAAAAGATTGTCCAGTGCACCAGCCAACCAAGAGTTTTCTGGCCTTTATTTTCTGGGAAACTGCAGGATGATATTCATGATTCACTGTTATTCTCTTGGACATTGAGGCCATCTGAAGTGCACTGTGTCCAGGGATAGGGACAAAATGGTTAGCTGTTCCAGAAAGCTGGGTTCAGGCGAAGGAATGTCTTCTCTTCTGTAACATTTTATGATTTTATAATTTTACACTTGATTCATTTACATGAACTGATTCCTGTGTTGAACTGTTGGGAGTTGAAAAGCCTGACTTTAATTGCAGAGGTGGCAAGTCCCATCTCCAATGCAGAGTTGGCTGATGCGAGTCAAAGCAGCAGTAGGGCTTGACAGTTAAGTCTCACTGTTGTGAGGCAGTTTGGTTGGGGGAAGGGAGAGCTGTACATTCTGATATCTATGCAATGATCCCATTTGTGGACAAAATTGTACTCTGTTGTAACACCATTTCCCTCAATCAAACACTCAGTCCACAGTCTCAGAAATAATGGTTATTTGTACAAAATTGAAGAAGACAATCTGCTACTGTGGAACTGTGCACACATAAGAAGTGAATGCCTTGAGAAAGCGAGATGGGGAGGAAAACAGTTAAGTAGAAGATTGCCTTTTAATATAAAATACATATGCATGGCAATCTTTCCAGATTTATTGTGTATTTAACACTTAAACACTTATTTTCCTTTTCCAGGGAGCAAAGGCTTACTGGTGTTGTTGTGTTCGTCCTAACAGGAATATCTGTATTTTTGGCTCCAATTCTGAAGGTAAGCTTTACAGTCTGATAAGTAACAATGCTGAGATCTTCTATTGAAGCACACTTAATAAACTTTATTAATATAACATCAGTTATATCTCAGGAGGCCTCAACTAATTCCATGGCACTTATCAATGAAGAATTGAGAGTTCCCCGAGTTTCCTCTGGCCAATATTTAGCCCTACACCAACTTTACTGCTCTTATTCTGTTTGATGGGGAGAAAGTAAGGACTGCAGATGTTGGAGATCAGAGTCAAAAAGTGTGATGAAGAGCTTATGCTCGATACGTTGACTCTCCTGCTCCTTGGATGCTGTCTGACTGGCTGTACTTTTCCAGCACCACACTTTTTGATTTTATTTTCCGTAACGCATTGCTGTCTGCAAATTGGCTCCTACATTGACAGTGACTGCATTTCAAATATAGTTTCTTGGCTGGAAAACTGCTTTAGGTCATCTTGAATTTATGAAAGACGCCTTATTTATGCAAACTTAGCTTGTTACCAGACATGCAGAGTACTTGTTAGTGCAGTAGTACGTTATACCAGCTGAGATTTGGAGCCACAAATTGGATTTTTGATGAAGAACTTATGCCTGAAACATCGATTCTCCTGCTCCTCGGATGCTGCCTGACCTCCTGTGCTTTTCCAGCACCACACTCTTGACCATTAGCCACAAATTGGGAATGGGAATGTGAAGGATTTAATTGCATGATCTCTTATTGTAACCACTTTAGACAGCCTTAAACTATTTATGCAGAAACATGTACTTCTACCTGATATTAATAACCTATTTTGCTTATTCTCAGTACATTCCAATGGCAGTGCTATATGGAGTATTCCTTTATATGGGTGTCTCCTCTTTAAATGGCATTCAGGTAGGTCTGACTTTAGATGAGCATATATCTTCTCTTTCATTGCCTTTGAACAATCACCAAAAGCATTAAACCATCAACTGGAAAAATAGCTTAGGGTAAACAGGCTGAGAAGTTTTCAGTTATCAATTAATGTCCCCTGGTGCCACTTATGAACAGGTAATTTTTCTGTTATGCTGTGCTTCTGTCAGTTCTGTCATTCTCTTTTGCAAAATGTGAGGGTTCTTTCACACGACACTTGCTCTGCAGTTGTTGTGGGTATGTTCACCTAGCCGGGAATTTGGTTTGCAGACGTTTTATCTCCTTTCCAGGTGACATCCGCAGCACTGTGGAGCTTCCTGTGAAGGGCTGCTGTACTGTATTGGTTGGCATTTATTTGGTTTCAATATCGCTGCTTCTGATTGCCAGTTCTGGTTGCTTGTTGCAGTGGTCAACAAATTTGACTGGGACAACAGAACAATAATAGAACAAGCCAAACAGAGGACAGCCAGAGAATTCCCAGAAGCCTGACACTCATCCACAGACTCCATTAATAAACACATTGACCTAGACCCAATATATGGACCACTGCAGTGAACAACCAGAAAGCAGCGAAAACAAAAACAAGTAAATGCCAACGCTTCACGAGAGGCTCCACAGTACTGAGGATGTCACCTAGACAGGGGACGAAACGTTGGCAAACCAACTTCCCAGCTCAGCGGACATACCCAAAACTACAGCAACTGGCACCTGAGCTACAAATCTTTACACAAATCTTGAATTTCTCTGTCTCACTTTCTCTCATTTTTCAAGTCTCTTCTTCAGTTAGATTTTAGGTGACTCTGAATCCCAATGACAGTGTGTCTCCCCTCCCAAAAGCTCTCAAATTAAGGCTTTAACTTTCTGTCATATTTCTGCACAACAGCATTACATGTACCAGTTAATAGATCTTTCAAAATTGAAACAAGAACTAATCCAAAATTAGAATTCCATTTGGATAAGTCATCACGTTAGGTCAGATCTGTACACTGATGATCATGTCTTTAACCTGCTCAGGCCGAACATTAGACTTGTAGTTTGCTTGGAATGTAATTTGCACTGCTAATGCTGATACTGACTTACTCAGCAGTTACCTAACTTCTGGCTTCGCCTCTTTTCTTGCTGGCACCTTTCACTATAATGTGCACAGAGGGATGTTTGACATTATTGGTGATGAGACTAAATGTTCAGAAGAGGAAAGAATATGACTGAGCCAATCAAACAAAATACTCTTTAAATGAACAGTGTGAAGTGGATTACCCTTTATTGTGACTTCAATCTTTGTGTCTTCATCAAAACTTTTCTTCTCCAGTTTTGGGATCGATGCAAATTATTTCTGATGCCCTCCAAACACCAGCCAGATTACACCTATCTTCGCCACGTGCCCCTTCGCCGAGTCCACTTATTCACAATGGTGCAAGTTATCTGTTTGGCTGTTCTCTGGGTCTTGAAGTCCACTGTGGCAGCAATCATTTTTCCTGTCATGGTAAGAGATCATCATTATTGTACAACATTTTGCTGCAGTGTCACAGGCAAGTTTCAAATAGACAAGAGCAACTTATATTTACAAAGCATCATTCATGAAGTATTATTCAAACTCCAATTAACACTCAGCTGAAGGTATTAAGCCCCTAACCAAAGGATTGATCAACTAAGTAGGTTTTGAGATGTGCCTTAGAAGGAATGGGAGATAAAGAGATGGAGTGGTTTTGGATGGTAATTCCAATATCTGGGGTCTAGAGAATTGAAAGCGCACAGTTTGGCAAAAGACCTTGGGAATATGCAAAAATCCAGAACTGGATGAACAGGGCTGGAGGAGCAAGGCCATGGAGGGATTTAAGCTTAAGGATGAGTCTTGAAATTAGAATCATATATGAAAAAGCCAACTTAATTCACGCAGATGTGCCTACAAACATCCAAATTGTATCTCCCCAGTGGGTTCTAAAAATAGTTAGGGCGTTGTCATCCATCAATTGTTGAAAAGCTCCAGTCACATCAAATTTAGTGTTTGATTCTGATCTTGATGTTACACCTTATTTGAAATGCAATCAGCTACGATTGGACTGCAACTTTAAATTGTGAGGTCCTGAGACATTTATTTGAACCTAGCCAGTGTCATCAGAATTTGCAGCTTATCAGTGGCCATCCAGCAAAGTGGCCACTATTATTACGTGGGCTATCGTCAACTTTTCTCTTGTTACCTTTTTATGTCTAACCTCACCATTGTGCGCTTGCTCTTAGAAATTTAAACTTAACACTAAAATGGGAAAAATGACTGACTTTCTGCCTGGTAAAGATGATTCTTTGTAAATGATGGATGTGGGTTTGCTTGCTGAGTTGGAGGGTTCATTTCCAGACGTTTTGCCACCCTACTAGGTAACAACTTCAGTGGGCCTCAGGCGAAGTAGTATACATGATTCCTGCTTTCTATTTATATGGGGTCTAACTCAATGTGTTTGTTGATAGAATTCTGGTTGGAATGCCATGCTTCTGGGAATTCTCATGCATGTCTCTGTTTGGCTTGTCCTAAGATGGATGCGTTGTCCCAGTCGAAGTGGTGTCCTTCCTAATCTGTATGTAAGGATCTCTATTAACAAACATATCGAGTTCGACCCCATCTACCACCCCCTGAGAAAAAGAACAGGAAATGACATCACCACAGGAAATAACATCACTAACCCAAAGAAACCCAAACATATAAATAGAAAGCAGGAATCATGTACACTGCTTCACCTGAGGCTCACTGAAGATGTTACCTAGTAGGGTGACAAAACATCTGGAAATGAACCTCTTAGCTCAGCGAGCAAACCTACATCCACAACCTGAACCTGAGCTATAAATCTTCTCAAAACTTGTAAATACTGTGATAGTGCAGAAATTGCATTCTGTGTCAATTTACTTCAGTGGTTTACAACAATTTTTCATAAATGCTGACCTACCATGTCATGTGCTTATTTTCATCAACATATAAGATCCTTGCACTCATCCTAGTGAGAAAGTTCCTGGACCTGGTTTTTTCCCAACATGACCTTGCTTGGTTAGATGATATTTTACCTGAAAAAGACAAAAAGGAAGAAGACAAGAAGAAAAAAAAGTTGAAAACCAAAGACCAAGATAGGGACAGTATCAATGAGGTGAGTAATGTAGTTGTAATAAAATACACACCATTGTGCCATTTATGTTACCCTCTACTTTTCATGTCATTTTCAACCATTTAGATGAACTGATGAAGAATTAGAAACAAGCAACTAGAAACTTCATCAGGAAGTCACACAGTTCCCATACTACCAATAACATGATCATTCATTCATTGGAATGAGTAAGAGCATCAGAAATATCAGAACAGAGTTTCAAATGTTGTGCAGGCTGGTCAGATTGCAGTTCTCTGCAGTCAATTAATGTTCACACTAAATTGAGCTCGACTAATGGGACCCATAAAGCCACAAAATGTCCTGGGTTCAAATTCCCAACTCATGCAAGTAAGCTCTCACTGAAATACCTTATCCTGTGGCAAACCCCAGCATCATCAACCAGCACATGAACACTGATTAAAGATTGATGCTAATCCGAGAAGGTGATTTATGGTCTTTCCCTTGGAAATAAGAGACCTGTCATATACACACACAACACACAAACATTTTTTTTTTATATTCAAGAGATGGGTGACTTCAAAATCTTGCCAAGAATCCAACCAACACATCCTGTACAATAAGGATGACCAAGTTTCAAAATAGACCAAGGATCCTAAATTGGAAGATTTTTACTATTCCCCCCACCATGTCAGTGCTCACTACCTGCACTGGAGCCTTAACCAACCCCTGGTGTTAAATATTGGCAGCACAATCAATGCATAAAAACATTGGGATGGTTGAGTGAGCTGTTTATTTCCATTAGGGAGGGAAATTTTGAGGGAGCATTGTCTTGTGGATTCATTCTGTAGTGTCAAAACATACCATAAATTGGTTAAACCACCAAGGAACTCATTTACATTTCTTTAAAATTGAAGAAAAGCTCAGGTAATGAACATTGATTACACTGATAAAGTCAGAGGGAAAACAATTTAGCAGATTGTGGGGAACGTGGCTGAATTAACCCATGCTGCATAACTGACTGTGCCGTGCATAGGATATAGAAATCCGCAATTTGTTCATTCCAAACACTCATGCAACATTTGGTCCATTGGCCCCTGGCATTATCCAAAGTAACTGTTGTTTGTGTGGGAAGCTAGTCAAGTCAATTCCAGCCAAACCCAATGCCCTTCCTATCCAAAGCCCAGGGTTTTCAGCAAAACTGACTGAAGAATAACAAATGTTACTTAGCCAAAAGGAACCCAATTACTCCAGTAGTTACTTCATCACAGAACAGAATAAAGCTTGGGACCTTGTATATGATCAAAATGGTATATCCACATTTCCTTTACTTGCAATTTTGGAAACTCAACTTAGCTACTTTAATGGAATCACAGTAGTAGATTTTACTTCTAATGCGATCTAATATGAGCATTCATGCTCTAAGTGGGGTATGCCCTCTTGTTGAGTCAGCTGTCAATACCTGTTTCCATAACAATAGTTGTACATGTTACCAATGACTGGTCAACAGTGAGTGTTGGTAAAATAAGTAGTAGATCCAGTGACTTTGGATAGAGGAAACACCTTGGACAAGGGTCAGTGGAAACCTTGACAAAGGAAATGTCAAAAAGGTGGATTAGCCAATGACACCGTATACTTCAAAACTGTGAAGTTTGCTGTGAAAATGATCCAGACAATGACAAAGCAACTGAGGACGTAGCACCAAGTCTCAGATCCTGCCTATTAAAGAAATGGAGCATAGTAACATTGATATGAATGATCCACTGTCAAGTTTAATGTCAGGATGTATCGTCATGCTGCACATTCAGGATACAATCAATTAAATTTCCATCTGCAATTATTCTGTGGAGTCCATTAGTTTGTCAGTGAGCTACCATGAACGGATTCAGCCGCAAGAGGAGTATCTCGATATGAAGTTCAATCCAACATCACCTGTATTACAGTGGACTCTACTGGTCACAGATGCATACTACAGCAAAAGCAAATAGCAAGCAATAATTCATTCATAAAATTACTCTGTCCATTGATTCAAACTGAAGACCTTGAAAGAGGCTGTAAAGTATATCTTTTCTTGTCAGAGCAACAAGCAGCATTTTAATGGCACCTTCCAGAAAGTAAGTTGTCTCAAGACACTCAGAGGAACATTACTGGACATATATTGATACTGAGTTGAAGGAGATACGAGACCAGCTGATCAAAACTTTGTTCCAAGTGATAGATTTTAAGGGAGGTGGTTTGCACCGACATTGAAGGAGGTCTATACATAATGACTATATCCATGACCTGACCCAGTGATCAGTTTCGATCATTCAATCTTAGTGCTTGGGTTGAGCAGGTGTGCATTATGCCTAGTATCATCTTGTCTTAATAAGATATGCACACATTTGAGTTCCTTATTACAATCACAGGAAACGATAAGCCAGACTTTGACAATTTTCACTGTTTGCTTATCAAAGACAAAGACTAATTCATGCAACCCTTTTACCACAAAGCTTGGGACCTAGCTAACCTGTGTGAGGAAAGCTCGCCGATTGCATTGAAATGTAAAACTTATTCTTGCAAAATATAGAAGGGGAAGTTGGATGAAAACTTGTATTTTCAAACATAAGATTCAGGATGAAGAAGGACCAAATGACAGTACAGAAAAGCAAAGCTGAAGGTTTGGTGATGAATCAAAGCTGAAATGAGATTCAATTTTGATCTTGCTTGGAGAACCATTCTGTACAGCTCATACCACAAGGTATCGGCTTGCCATGTGAAAAGTAACAAGTACAAGACTGCCATTCAGTGGCACAGTAGCTTGGCTGAGAACAAACCATCTAATTGTTAGGACTTCCAACTATTTAAAAAACATATTACTTTGTTGCCAGATTCAAGAATAACAATGCTGCATCTATTAAACTTCTGCCTAAAATTCTAGGTTTCCTTCCAGCCCAAGACTCGCAATCCCTCAATGCCAGTAAAGATTCCCATGGATCAAATTGAACCACAGAAAAATGGCTCGCAGGGCCCTGCTAGTGAGTAACGTTGTCAACCGCAACCGCTTGTTATTAACTTTCTGAACTGAGTACTCAACTAATCAACTAGTCTCTTTTCTGCTTGAAAGCTAATAACCAGTTCCATCTCATTCAAATCATTCAACAGCTTAATCATTGATACTCCACTTTAGCTTTTGAATATTGCCGTGCACTCAATTTATTATTGATGATTTTACCTGATTTGAGCAATTTCTTTACCTTGTTAATTTATCCAACTTCCCTTTTGTTCACTGTTGTTCCAAGAACCGTTTGCCAAGGTGACCAGCTTTGCCTGTGGAGCTCTGAGCTACTAAAACTAATTGTGATAGCTAAGTGCCACCAAGGCTTCATCATCCTGCTGGGATATTGCTTTTGTAAGCTTGGCAAACAGCATGGAAAATCTCATCTCTTTCCATTGGGTATTATTTTACAGTTACCTTTCAATGTCAAAAAGCATTCACTGCAAAGAATAGTTCAAGTGAACAAGAAGTTAATGGCTTCATTTGTGCATTTCTTAAATATAACAGTTTATCTCACGTGATGATGAAAAAACACTTTGTCAGAACACAATATGATGGTTTTATCTGGTTGAGAATAGTACTTTTTTTTAAGAAGTACTGAGTGAGCTGTGACTTGCACAACATTAGTGAATAGCGAACAAGGAATGCAGATAGGAATATTAGTTTTTGTAGTCTCAGGTTTCTATCATGATTGGAAAATACTTGCAATCAAAAAGTTACTTCAACAAATTTTCCAGACATGCTTTTGAAATCTATGACAAACACATGGATACGCATAAAGCTCATACCCCTTGTGTCAGCTTGTACACAGTTCTCCATTTCGGGTCCTTCAGGGTTACTGTAGGATTCAAAAAGAATAACCTTATTATCTCAGTCTGAAACCAAGATACATTCACATTGCAATTTGTTCTTGTATTGATGAATCCACTGCAACAAAAACTTGTATCTTTTAATATAATAAAACATCATTACATTACACTATCAAGCCACAAAAGGCAGAGGGCCAAAAGCTTAATCAAAGAAATGGATTTTAAGGTGTGTCTTAAAGGATGAAGGAGAGACTGAGAGATTTAGAAAGGGCATTACAGAGCGTCCTTTCCAGCTGAAAGCATGATTGCCATTATTCACTGATGACAACATTCAAGAAGAAACAAGTAGGGGAGCACAGACATCTCATTGCATTATGGGGTTGGAGGAAATGACAGCAAATGGAAAAGGCTGGACCATGGAGAGTTTTAATGAATTGAATGAGAAGTTTAAAAGTAAGGTATTAGCAGATGTTTGCGTAAGTCATCAAGTGCAGAGCTGATTGTGGAAGGGAGCTTTGTAGCAAGCCAGGAAACAGGTAGCAGAATAAGCTCAAATTCTATGGCTATTGGGAAGGGGTCTCTTTCATGAATTGCCTTTTGATCAACTCACCTCCATCCAGACTTTGAACTGATATTTCTGCAGTCTCCTGCACTATTCTTAAATTCTGTTGAAAGAACCAAGACTTGCAGTTTACTTGCAATTTCTCTAGCAGCTTGAGCTGTCTGAATAGTCTTTCTGGTACTATCAACTAGTTTCTCCAATTGCAGCTCAACATTACTTGACAATTAACCTCATCTTTTTCTCTAATACTTTCAATTTGTATCAAACTTAGGTTTCTCAATTTGAAGAATAACGTGGGTGGATAAATTCATGATTTGTTCCAATGAGTTATCATTATTTACAATGATGGGACATTGTGTCTTTGCAATAACACAGAGACTACTCAAGATGCTGAGTCAGCATCTCACAGTGAGGCTTGCAGTGTACAAGGACCCTTTACCAGCTCAGTTTTACCTAAATTATGACTCTTGCAGACACATTGCTGTGCATTTCCAACAGTTGTGGATTTTCTTTCTCTTTTTTAAAATTAGGATTCCAGCCAAAGAGATAAGCCCAGTTATATGACACGCCTGGAGGTGAGCAGGAGAGATAATGAAATAAACAAAGCAGTTACGATAAGATTACACTCAGCATTTTTAAAATCTCACCTATTTTATGTTTGTCTTCAGCTGAAAGAAAGAATGAAACAATATATTGGATACCTGCTAACCTAGCTCAAGAGTACTCTAACCCAATTTCTTCCACTTTACAAAGGCAAAATACTGCACAAGTGGAAAAATCAAAATATAAATGTGGAATGCTGGAAATATTCAATAAGTCAGGCAGCATTTTTGGAGAGAAGAGCAGTAAACATTTCAGGTTGATGATCTTTCTTCAGAACTTGGATATGTTAGGAGATGTAACAGACTTTCAGAAGGTAGGAGGTGGAGAAAGTACAGAGGGGATTGAAGAACAAAATGTAGTGTCGCCGATAAGATGGAAGAAAGGAAAGGTTAAACAACTAAAGGGATAATGTTGAAAAACAAAAGAGGATGGTAATGCAATGAGTAAAGAAACATAAGATGCAAAGATCTAGAGGAGTTGTATTTGGAAATACAATTGTCTGTCCAAAATCCGGGAGCAATTGTTAGCATCTGAGATTGTTTAACTCGATGTTGACTCTAGAAAGTTGGAAAGTGCCAAGTTAAACAATGAGGTTCTGTCCCCATGAATTTCATTGGAAAAGTCTAGACTGTTTGGGACAGCGAGAGCAAAATGCAAACAGAACAGAGTATTAAAATGGCAAACAACTGAAAGTGAGCACCCAAATGTAGCAGACACCACATTGTGAGCAATGAAGCTAAAACTGAAAGAGGTATGAGTAAATTTTGAAAACTCTGAGGCTTTTGTTCTTGAGCTTGTCTTTCCCCTGCTGTTTCCCCGACGCTGCACTCACTGAAATCCTGTTACATTTCAAGCTTACTCCAATTCGGGTGAAAGGCCATAGGCCTGAAAATTAAACTCTTTCTTTATGCACGAATTCTGCTGGTTGTGCCGTGTGCAGGTTTTAATTTTTACATTACGGGCACGTGAGCACAGCTGACAAGGTTGGTTGCTCATCTTCAGGTCTCCATAAAAGATGGGGAGTGTTATTGGCAGGGTGCAGTTAAGGGACACCCAATCCTTAGCATCCTTGGTGCTAAAGTCTCGTATAGGCCCAAAGCAGGTAAAGCTAGCAGCTTTCCTTCCTCATTATCATTATACAAATACAGTTGGATGAAGCCATATCTTGACAGTGGAAATAACCAGAAATTATTTTTGTGTGCCAGCTTTCTGCCAGGTTTAATACCTGCTTTGAGGCCTGACTGAATGGCCTCTTTCTATGACGTTTTCTAAGTTCTGTTCTGACACATTAATCATTTCTTAAAATTAATTTTCAAATTCACCAGAGTCATTGCTAACATCTTAGGTTTTCACATCCAAGTAAGATGTTAACAGAGATGTCCCCGTAGGTCACAAACCTCCTCTCCCTCAAACCAACAAATTCACGTCTCCAGAACTTTAGTCAGTTTGCACAGCATGGAATATCCTGGTCAACTGGCTGTGTGTCAAGTGGCTACCATTTGGGACTGTAGTGAATGGAACATCATTAGTTTTCTGTAATGCAAGATAATCAGATGATTTAACCAGTTTGGGAATTTTACTTTCCTCCACAGTGTTGATTAATATTGGATACCTCAATGGAATCACATCAAAATGTGAAGTTCAACATGGTATCATATCTTTACTTCACTTATGCTGTGAATGTGATTGATTTTCAGGAGAAAGGTCCTCTAGCTGGAGTTGTGCAAGCTGAAATGTCACCCTGTAACTCCGATTCACTCGACCGCAGGTACTCAGTCCTCTTTTTATTTAAAACAAAACATCACCAAAATGTCAGATCCGTGTGCACGGTTTTATGTAGACTAGATTTCTGTATTGATTGTATTCCTCTGTGTGACCCAACAACTGAACAGAAAAACAATAGAATTGCATGTGGATAAATGTAGGAGCCTCAATTATTTATTATTTACATTGATGACTTGGTGAAAGGATAAATTTGCTAATAACACAAAGTGAGGTAGGAACAAGACATAAGTAACTTACAAGGGATATAAAGAGAAGTGAGTGGGCAAAGGATGGAGTATAACATGGGAAACTTTTCCAGTTTGGACAGAAAAACAGCAGTTTCTTGAAATGGAGCCAGATTGCAGAACTCTGGAGTTACGGAGGGATCTGGGTGTCCTGGTACATGAATCAATTGAAGTTAGTACGCTGGAAAGTGGAGTTGAAGCCACGATCAAAACAACCATGATATCATTGAATGATAGAGCAGATTAGTGTGGATTTAGTGCCTAATCCTAACTTCTATATTCGGACAATATAATTGTTTATACTATATTATATATGTTGCAAATTAGCCAAATAACAGTGATTGTATTCAAAAGTAATTCATTGTTTAGGAGTGCAATAATAAAACTCTGGGTTTATTCAGATGAGATATGAGAATAAAATATTTCTTACTTATATAGCAAGGAAAATGAGGGCAACACAAGTTAATTGGGGTGGATTGACCACAATTTAATTGAATGGAGGATTGGGTTTGAGGGATTGAAGAAGTTCCCTCTCTTCCTATGTTGCTAAAAGCTGAGATAATGATAAGCCTCGATTAAACTTTAGTAAGACTTTACTGTGAGTACTGCATGCAGTCTTGGGCCCTAGGTTGATTTTAAGGCTTTGGAAAAAAAACCCACTGAGGCTGCCCAGTATGAAGACTAATAACACGACGAATAACAAGAAATGTTTGAACATTTTGAAGCACACACACACGTTATCTCTAATTTCTCTCTACACATGCTGCCAGAACTGCTGAGCTTTTCCAGCAGTTTCTGTTTCTGTTTCTGATTTACAGCATCTGCAGTCCTTTTGGTTTGTATCAATTACTGCACAATCTTTTGGAAACATTTACAGTGATGAAAGAATGGGACAGGGTATATAGGAGCAGCTACATGCTAGAAATACTCAGTAGGTTCGGCAAGACAAGATGACCATCTCAGATTCTTGACCCTTCATCAAAACTGGATGATGTGCAACATTAGTAACGCTAAACAAATACGTGTGAACAAACAGCAAGTTACTTATTTGCATTTACATCATAGCACATTAGAATAACATCTGAAAGTTCTCTGTGCATAAGTTCATAAGACATAGGAGCAGAATTAGGCCATTCAGCCCATCAAATCTGCTCTGCCATTCAATCGTGGCTGATATGCTCCTCACCCCCATTTTCCTGCCTTCTCTCCATATCCCTTCAACCTATTACCAATTAAAAAACTAACTCCTTCTTAAATTTACTCACTGTTCCAACATCCACCACACTTTGGGTTAGCAAATTCCACAGATTCACAACCCTCTGGGAGAAATAGTCTTAGAATAAGGGGTAGCAAATTTAAACCTGAGTTGAGGAGAAACTATGATATCTTGTCCTGGAATGCCCCACAAGAAGAAGCATCTGCTCTATGTCTAATTTATCCACACCTTTTATCATCTTGAATACCTCAATTTGATCTCTCCTCATTTTTCTAAATTCCAAAGAGCATAGGCCGAAACTGTTCAATCTCTGACATGACAAACCCCTCATCTCTGGGATCAATCCAGTGAACCTCCTCCGTCTCCAATGCCACTACATCTTTCCTCAAATAAGGTGAACAAAACTATGCACAATATTCCAGGTGCGATCTCACCAATACCTTACACATTTGCAACAATACTTACTTACCTTTATATTCTATTCCCTTGGCTGTAAAAGCCAACGTTCCATTCGCTTTCTTTAGTATCTGCTGTACCTCCATGCTAGCTTTCTGGGCCTCATGAACATGTACACCTCAATCCCTCTGCACTGGAGCAACCCAAGTCTCCCTCCATCAATAGGTTGTCTTCCCATTTTGACCCAAATCCATGACCTCACACTTACCCACATTAAACTCCATCGGCTACTTTTTTGCCCACTCGCCCAACCTATCTATATCCATTTGTAAGGTTCTGATTTTCTCATTGCAATTTAGCATCATGCCTATTTTTGTGTCACCTGCAAATTTAGTTATAGAGCCTTCTATCCTGTGCCCAAGTTCATTAATGTAGATTGTAAATAGATAGGGTGCAAGGACCAAACTCTGTGGCACCCCACTAGTTACATCTTAGTATCCAGAAATAAAACATTTTCCCAACTTTCTGTCTTCTGTCCATCAGCCAGCCATCCATCCAGGCTGAGATTATCCTTAATCGAGTATGACCCAACCTTGTAAATTAGCCTTTTGTGTGGCATATTGTCAAAGTTCTTTGAAGAAGCATTATCAAACATGGTGGTCCATTGCAGTCAAACTTGGTCATATCGATACACATTTTATTTAGCAAAGTTTGCAAGATGAAGAATTAGAACTCAGACTGATTTCTGACCTTGCTGTCACTGAATAATGGATGACTCACAACTTCACTTTTGTTCCTCTGGCTGACATCAGTCACCCAACTCGAACCAGGGATTAATTTTGGAACTCTTCATTCTGCACAACACTGTACCATATTTGGAAAAGGCATCTACCAATAGAATTGTATAAGGTCTCGCATTGACAGCCATTATAAAAAATGTGTGTAAATGAAGAAAATAATGTTTTCTTCTTTCTAAATCTCTCTACAGTATAACTTTACACCTCAAGATTTCCTGTCCATCTTCCCCTGCTTTCAGCTGCTCTCGGAATGCCATATGTTCCGTCCCACAGGTTAAGATAGAAATGGAATCCGAGTACGATGATACAGACACTGAGAGAGCTCGGAGAGACACAAGCGGTGAAACTACTCTGTAACTTGGTCTGCCAGGTCCTGCCAGTAACACTTTGTTGGCACATGGACCTCGTGAACTGTTGATGAGCTAACAGATGAGGGCCATGATTTGTGCAAATTAACTTGGTGAGAACTGCACTTTGTCCATACCGGAGTATCTACCGCAGGTGAAGACTTCTATGCATCTACATTGTCTTTTGCCTAGAAGTGTTGTTTAAAATATGTTTTTCAAGGATATTGACATACTTAATAAAGATTAGGAACAGATAGCATCAGTCACACAAGACTGCAGTGTATACCAAGAAATTCCAGGAATTAGGAAATTGTTTTGAGGTAATTTAATTTTTCAAGCCAGTTCTCCTTTGAGATTTAACTCTGATGTTCTGTTGAGATTGACCAATTGTTTACGTAAATGCATCATTTACCACCTTCCCACCTGTAAGTTTTTCTCCTTAGGTTCAATGCTGTTCAGAGCACGTATTGCTCCATTTTGAACAGGATTTCAATCCTGATGAGAATCCTGAAGCTTTTACAAACAAATTGTTTTAAATTATATTGCACAGTGTATGAAGCGGAGGGAGCTCAGCTGGTGTAGGTCAAGTAGCTCTTAACCACCTTGTAACTTTTCAAAAGTTCCCAGCTGTAGATTTTCCATTTGATGTTGCTATAGTTTATTTCTATTTAAGTGATACAAAAGTGGGAATTCCTGATAAAACTTAATGATTTCTCATGGCAAGTTAAGATTGTTCTACAAATGTCAACCATGTATTTCCTTACTCCATTTTTAATTTATTTTGTAATTGATGTATTTGAAATCATTGGTAGAAATTATGATGTATGACAAATTAATGCTGTGACTCTTTGTCTGGCAGTCCATCTTCATACTGATAAGAGCATTTCATGCAGCGAGATATCACATGAAAAAGACCAGAAAAATGATATTGTTTGTTTGATTAAGCCTGAAGATACTTCAGGTTTTACTGTTTTCTGAATTTGTTACAAAGAAAAATCAGTTGAACTTAATAGTGTCAATGTTTGCTTCTTCAATGCAAACACAAAATCAGTTTGAAATCAGACAACATGGAGTTCATTCAGAAAAACAGCATTGAAAAGAACAAAGTATTTCATGTCAATAATAAACACTCAACACCATCCTTTCAAAGTGTATGGTTAAAAGGAGTTGAACTGCACCCTCATCACCTGTTGCTTAAATTTGTCGGAGGCCATTCAACCTGTCAATAGATGTTGCCAACATTTTCATTTGAGATTAGAATGTATGAATTTGGAGGCAGCCACGAATTAGGATTGCAAATTCAGAGGATTACCTGCAAATTAGGTTTGTGTGGAAGTATAAAAAAACAGTTCAGATCTACTTATCAATGATATAACTAGATTCACCTTGGCGTGTACTCGTTCTGCCAAAAGGCGACATTGTGGAACTGAATACTCCGGAAACTTATTGCACATTATTACTTCCTGTGCAGACTAATTTTAAAAAGGAAAACCTGAGTAAACACACATAGCAAGTGGGAGTTCCAACTTCCATTCTGCTACATTCTGTAGTCATTTTTATTCATTCAGGGGAGGGGGGCTTTGCTAGCATAGCCAATGTTTATTGTCTAATCCATAGCTGTCCTTGAGGCAGTGGTGGGGCACTGCTTTCTTGAACCACTGCAGTCCATTGTGTGCAAAAACACTCACAGCACTGCTAGGGAACAGAGGTGTATGGTTTTGATCTCTCCACAGACAAAGAAGGGTGATTCATTTCCAAGTTAGAATGGTGAATGGCATGAAGAATGCAAGAGGAATTTGTTAGTGTAGTGTTCATACATATCTGCTGCCCTTAGTGGATAGCTTGGTTACGGGCCCAAAACTAGGAAAATCATTAATAGGTGGGCAATGAGTAAAAGTTTTAATTCAATAGCTGGGCTTGGCACCTGGAAGGGTGAGGATACCCCATGACTGAAGTGGTTCATCTTTGCATGAAATTAACAATGCCAGTTGCATTAAGTACAGGAAATAATGGATACGATCAATAAACCCTCCAACACAAGTGTTCACCTTTAAATCTTGTTATTAAATTTCATATATCAACATTTTTAAGTTAGGTGTGAGTCTGTTGTTGCACAAATTAAACCAACTGCTTAAAACAGAAGTTTTACACACAAACAGTGATCTATGTATGACTGATTTGCCAGTGCTATCTTTATGAGACCAACATTAGTTCAGATACTTTTTAAAAAATGGTAATAACTAAATAGGCAATTTGTTTGAGATGACACTTTGTTTAAAAAAAAATTGTAAGGTTGTGAGTTTGAGTTCAAAAGCTGGTACGATTTCAATACAGAACTCATAGGAATGTTGTTTCGTTTTGAAGCACTGTCCATTTGAGACAGATATTAAAAGGTGACACATCATTATTCTGAATTTGCTCGATAACTTAGCCAAATTCTAGCCATCATCAACATTATCAAATAAGCAAACAATATGACACACAATCTCATGATTATTTGCGACATTATCAACACCACATAGTGCAGCATGGACAGTCAAGACAGATTTCTTTCTTTGAGAAACAATAATGTGACCAGGTGCTAAGCTAATACAAGTATTATCATTTGCCAGCAAGTAAATAGCTCTCTGCTATCATGTCGCCTTGCCCTGTGTCCTGAACAACTTGGCCTGTGCAGTAGAATTGGTAGAATAAATTTAACCAGGGTGCCAGTAGAAATAAATGTGAGGTGAAACTGATAAATGACACACGCATGTTCCTTGGTCAGAAAGTACATCAGAGATCTATTCAGAATACAGCGTCTGCAAAGAGAAAAAAAAAGAGCTATTCCTGAACTCAGACGATGGACAGGTCTCAACTTTCCTTGCTTTTTAATATATGATACACTATATGGTTCAATCATTTAACTAGGAGTAAACACAGTTAAAATCTTCCTGTAGGATAAAATTAACTGGTGAAAATTCTTCAGTAGAAATTGCAGATAGATTCATTCAGCAATGACCGTTACAGATTATTTGCCCTAAATGTTCAGAAAAGCAAATTTCCTCACAATGAAAACACATGCAAGTTATCCCAACTGATTCTTTGCACCAGATGAAGACTTGGACAAGATAATATACTATGATCCTATCAACCTTTTGAAACAATGTACAAAACCTTACGACAATTTTAGCAAGAGCAGAGGAGCTACAGCGCAGTGCCTTAGCCAATATTCATCCCTGAACCTACATGAATGCAATCAACATTAAAATTATTTGTCTCATTGGGAATTGGTGGGATCTGACTGTGTTCAAGTTGAAGCGGACAGTTCATGTCTCTGCTGCTGACAATAATAATTTTTTATTTCACTGGGTCTTTTATAACTAATACTACATCCCACTGTAGCCTTCTAAAACACAATATAACACTGAGCTCCAGAAGACACTATTTGCACCAAAAGGTTGGTTTTTAGGCACATCTTTGAAAAGGCAAGGTAAATCAAAAGAAAGATGTTTTTGGAAAGAAATTCTAAAACTTACGACAGCTGCCAATGATGGAACAGTTAAAAATCAGGTATGGACAAAGCCAAATTACTAAATTAAAAAGCAGACAGTACTGCAGTGAAACAAGCATTCGGCCAATATTGAGTGCATGGAGAGAGGTGATGAAAATGAGAATATTTGGGTTCCTCAGCTTACATTATTGGAAAGCACCTATTTTGGAATATCACCATGACGCAGCATGTAAATGAGGAAAAAGATCCAAGGAGCGATCATGAGAAAACAAACACACAAGTTAAATGATGCAATAATGGAAGAAAGTGTATCGAAGATAATTCGCCGACTAGAATTTGATAAGAATGGAAACAGGAGTGGAGACAAACAGATAAAAATAAAATAAATTTTGTAAGACTATTCTCAAACGATAACACAGTCTCTGATAACCCACACAGCAATAGATATAATTGCATAATATTATGCCTCAGCAATTTTAAACTGCATAGGATATTTGCTTTCGCCGATAGTATTGAAATCGCTTAGTCCTGATCCTGCTCTATGGGCTTTACACTGATACTTGCCATGATATGCTGATTGCTGTTGCAATGCAATTCTTGGTTAATGGCCAATGTAGGAAACATGAAGCCTGGTTAATGCTTTTCTCTTCCAGCAGTGGCCTTAGGTTATTGTTTCAGTTGCAGAAACAAGAACATTGCTACTTTTAAACTTACGTTTGGATATCGTGAAAATTTACTCTTCACTACTGATTAAATCAGAGCTCTACACATATTTATCACCTTTACACTTGCCTTGACAAGGGGCTAAGGACTACATGTTTTCAGTTTTCTTAATCTATTATTGAGCACGACTATTTCCATTCCCACCACTTCTGTACATTTGGGAGGATTGTAGCTCCTTGGTATGAGGAAGCAATCACTGCTTTATCTTTACTTTTCTACCTCACTCCTCCTTCATTGGGTTTTACCCATTCCTGAAGATTAGTTTGGGATTAGGGCTTGCAGGGATCAAAGGGTCTATTTCCATACTGTATGATTCTAAAAGAGGATTTTGTGTCAAAGTTAATATAAACATGTAAAATTTACAACTGGTAAGAGCTCAGTTGACCTCTGTTCAATAACTATGTTCCGGTACACTTTTTATTGTTCATTTGACCATAGTACCAGGAAGGCAAAACTGAACACGTCCTGTAGATAACCAGCTTAAATATTGTTGTCTGCACATCCTGGTGTTTTAAAACACTGGTACTAGGGTGGCCAGTGATACTGGATTGAAAACTTGGAGATGAAATAACTGCTTCTCCATACCTGTACATTTCACAGTGAATTTCACAATGACAGACTGAGATTTACGCTGGATGTTGTAACAAATTTTTATTTCACAGCCTGAACCACTCTTACCATAAAAAGAGACATGTCATAATACATATTATGCCTCAATGCTTTGATGCCTGGCATGAAAAGTTTTAAAAAGTTATGTCTTACTGGAAAATTATGGCAACTTATGGTCACTGCATTCTTAAAGTATGTTGACCCCACAGTTGTGATAAACTGTTGTAACAGCTCATTAGGAAAATTAGGCCATTTCTAGCAATTATTGCTTAATCACTATTTGCATCAATTTAGGAGGTTGACATTGCCCCATAAAACAGCTCCACCTACATATTTCTAAAATCTCTGAAGAAAGCAAAATCAACTAACCAAACAAATCCATAACAGGTAGGGAACACAAAAACTACATCAGCATCTCACACTAGGCTGTCTCAACTGTGTTTGATACTATTCTGCTCACCTCAATCGAAAAATTGTCTAGTCAATAACATGATAATAGTAGGTTTGCATGACTGACCGAGAGGATCTGACATAGACAGAACACGGGGTTGCTGTCCTGACTTGCAGTCAACTGTGGTGTTTCAGTGGAAGAGCTGATAGCACTCAATTTTACTATGACAGTTTGACATTAAGAAGTTATCCATATAATTTAGAAATTGTGGTTGCAATTCTGCAGCAAAAAAACAGCAAAGTGATAGAAATATTTTCATGAATCATGTTACATCTGTCTGCTTTTACAGCATGACAGAGTACTACCAAATGACTGCAGTAGTACAATCTTCGCTGGACTTTCCACGTGACACCTTCAGAGTAGATAAGCTGGATAGTAGGGCCCTTTCTTGATATGTACAACTGCTTACCTGCTCATCCCAACTTCACTTCCAGGAATAAAACCATTTTTTTCCCCCAAACTAAATTTAAAAGGGAACAATCCCCAATTAACCTTGCTTTAGGAAGCATCTCAGTAACAAAATATAAAATTGCACATAAATGTAGATCCTTAACTAAGGAACTTTGAAATAAATTATATTCAATGCAAAGTGAAAAAAAAAAACTTAACGCCCTTAAGCACAATGACAATAAATAAATTGCTCAACTATTAGCCTTTGGTATGTGTTGATGTAAAACAGTACATTGGAATGTTCATGAGGGTACTCTGCCCCGTTTCTCTGTGGCACTACCGTGAGGGCAACCATTTGTTCAGTTCTCTCTCAGCTTCAAAAGCTTCTTGGCTGCAATGATGGTGTTCTTCATCAGCATTGCGACTGTCATGGGTCCAACTCCTCCTGGCACTGGTGTTATGAAGCTGGCTTTTTTCTTTACCTCTGAAAATAGTACAAGAAGTATGGCAAGATAATTTCCTTTTTGTATGTCCCCACCATAAAGTAAACCCTGCTGTTAACGTAAAAAGGACGTATTGCAAGCTTTCTAAATGCATTTATTTAGTTAAGAACTTCACAGGTGCTCATGCACCATTGATTTAAATGCTACCTAATTTGAGTTGTGCAATAAGATTGAATAAAATGAAGCAACCTCCTCTCAAATGCAAAACAATCTGCTTCTCTCCAACAACGTTGGAATTCCCACTAAATTTAAAATCCCATAAAGCAAAGCGGCAGACAGTCATTGTCATGTGGTCTCAATCAAATTACATTTAAACCACATGCAAAGGAGAAGTATTGAGCAGGTCACAAGCTCATTAACAAGGCTTCATGAACTAATCTAATCAAAATCAACAATGTAGGCTTCTCCAGGCTAGGAAAAAAGGTTATAAATATCCCAAATGGTAGACACTTGGAAGAAAAAAAAGTTAACCCATTCTACAAATACAGACTGACATTTAATGTGGGACCGTATTTCTCCTGCAGCTCAAACTGTTTTCTGGCATAAAAATGTGAATTCAATGTCTGGAAATTTCATCCCAGTTATCTACGGTTCCAAATGAACCATTTGTATCCACAGTGTCCTCGTGACCCAAGTGATGTGCAGTACTCAATTGTTTAACTCAAAACAATATATGCATTGATGGCCAATCCCGCAAATTGTAGTACCCCAGTTCACGTGTTCTATCATTAGCCATGAACACATGGCCTAAGAACTGTCATGTGCTACGATCCCAGACTATAGTGTTAAAGTTACGTATCATGTTAGGTGGGGACCCATGACTTTGTCCCTTTCAATAGACAGTACGAGATTGAAAGAACTTAGACACTTTTTTGTAAACGCATTTGTGGGATGTGGGCGTCACTGGCTGGCCAGCATTTATTACCCATCCCTAGTTACTCTTGAGAATGTGGTTGTGAGCTGCCTTTTAAACCGCTGCAGCCCACCTGCTGTGGATTGACCCACAATTCCATTCGAGCAGAAAGTCCAGGATTTTGCCTCAGGCGACAGTGAAGGAACAGTCAATATAGTTCAAGCCTTTGCATTGAGAATAACCTCCATTGTGTTGATTAGATTAGATTACTTCGGCCCAACAAGTCCACACCGACCCGCCGAAGCGCAACCCACCCATTCCCCTACATTTACCCCTTTACCTAACACTACAGGCAATTTAGCATGGCCAATTCACCTGACCTGCACATGTTTGGACTGTGGGAGGAAACCGGAGCACTCGGAGGAAAACCACGCAGACACGGGGAGAATGTGCAAACTCCACACAGTCAGTCAGTCGCCCAAGTCGGGAATTGAACCCGGGTCTCTGGCGCTGTGAGTCAGCAGTGCTAACCACTGTGCCACCGTGCCGCCCGCAGTTGTTGGGACAGTTGTTGACACTATCACCATGCTAAATTGAACAGACTTCAAACTGATCTAGCAACTCAAGACTGGCATCTTTGAAGCACAGTGGGCCATCAACAGCAGAATTGTACTCCAGCACACAATCGCATGGCCTGCCATACCCCCTACTCAACTATTACCATTAAGCCAGGATTAACCCTGGTTCAATGGAGAGTGCAGGAGGGCATGCCAGGAGCAGCACCAAGCATACCTGAAGATGAAATGTTAGTCAAACAGCATAAGCAGCAAGTGATAGGCAGAGCTAAGCAATCCCACAACCAAGACTTGTGCTCCAGAACTTGGCACTCCCCTAACCAAATTATTCCAGTACAGTTATAATACTGGCATCTACCCAATGTGAAAAATTGCCCATGTATGTCATGTACATAAAACCAAAAGGACAAATCCAATCTGGCCAGTTACCACCAAATCAGTTTACTGTTGATTATCAGGAAAGCGATAGGAGGTACCAACAACACTGCTATCAAGCAGCACCTGCTCAGCAACAACCTGTGCAGTGATGTTCAAATTGGGTTCTGCCAGGGGCAGTCAGCTCCTGAGAGCCTTGGTTCAAAAATGGCCAGAAGAGCTGAATTGCAACGGTGAGGAGCGAGAGAGTTCTTGACATCAAGGCTGCATTCGACCAAGTGTGGCATCAAGGAGCTCCAGCACAACTGGTATCAATAGGTTATCAGGAGGCAAACTCTCTGGTGGTTAGAGTCATACCTGACACATAGGAAGATGGTGGTGGCTGTTAGAGTTCAATCACCTCACCTCCAGGTTATCTATGTAGGAGTTTATCAGGGTAGTATCCTAGGTCCAAACATCTTCAGCTGCTTCATCAATGACCTTGCCTCCATCAAAAGGTAAGATGTGGGAACACTCGATGATTGTGCAATGTTCATCACAGTTAGTGACTCCTCAGAGACTGAAGTTTGTGTCCAAATGTAACAAAATCTGGACAATAATCGAGGCTTGGGCTGACAAATAGCAAGTAACATATAGACCACACAAATGCCAGGCTTTGATCGTCACCAATAAGAGACAGTCTAACTGCCATCGCTTGACATTCAGTGGTGTTACAGTCACTGAATCCCCCACTAACACCCCACCCTGGGAACTATCATTGATCAGAAACTCAACTTAACCCACCACATAAACGCAGTGGCTACAAGAGCAGGTCAGAGACTCAATACTGTGACAAATAACTCACCTCCTGACTTCAAACAGTCTGTCCACCATCTACAAGGCCCAAATCAGGAGGTGAGTTACTTGTCACAGTATTGAGTACTCCCCACTCGTGGAATACTCCCCACTTGCCCGAATGAGTGCAACCCCAACAATACTGAAGAAGTTTGACATCATCCAGGACAAAGCAGCCCGCCTGATAGACACCATGTGAAGAGATATCCACTTCTGCAACCAATGATGCTCAGCACCTTCACTGCAGAAATTCACCAAAGATACTCAGACAGCATCCTCCAAACCCACGACTACTTCCATCTAGAAGGATAAGGGCAGCAGATATATGGGAACACCACTACCTTCAAGTTCCCCTCTACGCCACTCACCATCCTGACTTGGAAATATATCACCATTCCTTCACTGTCGACGGGTCAAAATCCTGGAATTGCCTCCCTAATGTGGGTCAAACCACAACAGGTAGACGCCTCCCTAATGTGGGTCAAACCACAACAGGTAGACTCACCACCACCTTCAAGGGCAACTAGGGACAGGCAATAAATGCTGGCCAGCAAGCATCGCCCACAACACAGAAAAATAAATGAATTAAAAAAGAAGTCAAGATGGTGAATGGCTTGGAGGGGAATTTGTAGGGGGTGGTGTTACCATATATCTGCTGCCCCTTTTCCTTCTAGATGGAAGTGGTTGTGGGTTTGGAAGGTACTGGTCTCAGGATCTTTGAATTTCTGCAGTGCATCTTGTAGATGGTACACACTGCTACTGATTGTCAGTGGTGGAGGGAGTGGATGCAATGCCAATCAAGTGAGCAACTTTGCCCTAGATGGTATCAAGCTTTGAGTGTTGTTGGAGTTGCACTCATCCATGGCAAGTGGGAACTATTCCATCACATTTCTGACTCCTGCTTTGTAGGTGGACAGGTTTTGGGGAGTCATGAGGAGAGTTAGTCATGGCAGTATTCCAACCTCTGACCTGCTTTTATAGCCACTGTTTATGTGGGGAGTCCACTGAAGTTACGAAATTCCACAATTTTGAACAAACACGAGTAATCTTTACAATATCGTGTTAGAATAGTAACGATCTTGTAAAGACCGCAGCGTTTTTTTTGTTTTTGATGGTGGACTGTAAAGGGAGAACAATGATTTGAAACAGCAAAAAAAAGGATTGTTGAAGGGATTACAACAGTTTTTGCAAACTAAGCTACCTGACACCTACTTCAAGACTGTTTACAGAGGTGCTGGTTCACACAGTGGAGGACTGTTTACAGAAAACTTGGACCACAGCAGAGATTCAGCCAGCAACAAGTGGCTAATTGATAATTGGTCCCTACTCCAAATATCACTGACAAAGGTCTGCCAACAATTCAGTGATTGTTTTCTGCTGCCTCCGAATCATTCGTAAAAAGACATCTGATCACTGCCTGTTTTCTGCACTAAAAACCACTTGAAGCCTGAAGGAAACCAATTTTACTTTTCCTTCAGCAGTTGCTGTAAGTAGTAACTTAAGAAGTCAGAAACATTTTTAAGCATGAACCAGTCACCATGTGCTGCTTGCAAACAACTGATAATATTCAGAAATGGAAGACCAAGAAGCACAAGAATCATTTTAGCAAGCCACGTGAACAGGAACCATGAGCTGATTCCCAGAGCTACCCTCCACCCATATCTTTTTCTCTGATTTGGAGTGCATCTACATTCAATAAACAAGAGTTAATAATGGGATTAGAGTTTTAACTTGGAGGATTATATGCTGACCATTCATAACTGGTCAAATGGAAAGACAGTCCATTTACTTGTAAAAGAGTAGCAATTCTTGTTAAGTATAGAAAGCTAATGTGTTGTCAACTTGAGTCAGAAAGTCAGGTTAATGGAGGATTTCTGCATATTTTTTGAAATGGTTGAGTTTGTGACAACTCAAAATAGCAGAGCCTGATTTCCAGCACATTGCCAGAGTAAGGCCTAAAATTTTAACATCCAATTAGATGTAAGTGGAGGTCAATATGTTGAACAGAAACGGATCAGAAACCTCATGGAGCACACCAAGTCACAGGTACGATTGTAACGGACACCACAGATTTCCCAAAAGGTCCACAGACCTCAGTACCATTGCTGGTCATCAAACATGTCAAAAAAAAAACTTTACAGGGATTCAAATCCGGGAAGGGACTGTGATAAAGGGATTGATGATTTAGCACTATTCTCTCCTAAAAGTCTAGTTTCAGATCTCCCTCAGAAGGCAATCTGCCATAGGTTAACTCAATGACTCATGTTCAGGTAGTTAGACTTCTGCTCCTGAGTGTACACACCCAAACTCTGGGAACTCCACTCTGATCACAACTGCAGCTTTTCATAAACAGTTTGCTTCAACATGACACCATTGTCACTGGGTTTTTTTTCCCCTCCTTCCTCTGGGTTTTTTTTGTCCCCATCTCTCTCACCTCTTGTTTAGCTGCACCACGTCTATGCTGCTAGTTGACTTTCCAACCGTCAATTTTCAACTGCAGTGAAACAGGAATAACTCACTGGCTTGAGCTTCTTGTTTCTAGGACTTTGTCAAGCCCAACTCGAACACTTAGCTGTGTCTACTGACTCCTCAGATTTGAAAGTCCTAACTGTATGCAGCAATCCAACTACTGTTGGGACTTCTCCCTGAGCCGTAATGCCAAAGAACCCTGTAGTCTTCTCTGAAGTACAGCAGTGTCCCTACTTCCGGCCAGAATATCCAGGTTTAAGTCCCACCTACTCCAGAGGTGGGTCATAACACGTCTCCAGTTTGATAAATCTAACTGCCCTTGCAACTTGTCAAATTCATTTCTTGTGCTTATTCCAAGTTCCTGGTCCCTTACAAAATATAATGCAAAATTACAAATAGAATATATTCTTGTGCAATTGATGAACCAGAACTGAATTCCTCATGCTCGGCATCATTGTGTACTGTCCAAATCGCATGTGCTATTTTTATATTTCAGTGTAAGCCATTTACCTTCAAAATCAACGTCACCAACAAGTTTGGGCTTCCCGGTGACTGGGTCCTGGATACGATTGATACCAACATCGATGACTGCTGCTCCTTCTTTAATCATATCAGCTGTGATTAGCTTTGGAATACCTGCAATGCACAAGTAATGGTGATTAAGTCACAATTCTGTGCGTACGCAATTTTGTTTATCGGAGACAAAAACAGAAATTGCTTTACAGCATCCTTAGTTCTTTTGGTTTCTGTTATTCTCAGGACTGTATTTTTAATGAGCACATTGTCTTTGGCGTTTACGAAATTAGGATGGGACTGTGATGAAAACAAGTTTGTCTACATGGAAGGTTATGAATCTTTGTACATGTCTATACAAGAGGATTCTGGGTTCCAATATAATCATGACTAAAAGTTTCATATTGTTGGACATTAGGGCCACAAAATACAGAGGTAGGTTAGGAAAATGAATTTGATGGGCAAGTTGAGTCATGATCTATTTAAAGTGGTACAAAAGGCAGCAGTGACTGTACAACCTGTTGCTGCTCCCATTTTTTTTGGATACATAACCTCTGACAAGTCAGGAATTCTGAATTAAACTCAAGTGATATTTTTTGAAACATATCTGTCAACGCAAATATTTTAAACATGTTATGACTTTGAATTCACACCCAAATTAAGAGATTTCAAGAATAAACAGCAAACTATTGCCTGATCAGTCACAGGATGTTGCACAACTTAATTTCCTCCCATTACTGCAAGACAAAGAACCATCAGATTTACAGAACATAGCATTTGTGGAAAATAAACCCCAAAAAAGGATATAATTTGAGAATTTAGGGGAAATTTAAACCTTAAAATGCAGAGAACAGGAAAAGAAACATGTATTACAAGTTTGCCATTTCCAGAAACAATGAGAAATAACACAAATGGCTTCTCACCATCCTTGCACCAAGTTAAATTTGTTTTGTGATACTGTTATCAACATAATCACAACTGTCTCAATGCTGTGCAACCATTGGGACAGAATATCCTTCTGACAGTTCTGAGAAACTGCAAATATCATGGATCAACATTAAAAAAAAACACTTTGTCTCTGCCTCGTCTCTATTCGTTCTCTTGTCTGGACAGATAAAGGAGCAAAGTAGATTAACTGCAGACTCATTTTGCAATTTAAAAAAAAGGTGTTTGGCTTAATTCGTGAAACATAGTGCCACCGCAGTAAATTTCATGACATTTTAGTTAGGCATGTCAAGAACATTCTTCATTTATCTTACTTGACTTTTTGGGGTGGGGTGGGGGAAAGGGAGGAAGAGATGGAAGGGGCGACAGGAGTTGAGTTGATCAGATTCAGGAATGGATTAGGAAAAAAAAAACCCCAAAAAAAAGTAGAGAGCTGACAATAGTTCAATGAACATTTGGCAGATCAAATTTTGATTAAACATGGTTAAACATGGGGCAGCACGGTGGCTCAGGTGGTTAGCATGGGCATGGGTGGGTTACTCTTCAGCGGGTTGGTGTAGACTGCTGGGCTGAAGGGCCTGCCTCCATACTGTAGGGAATCTAATCTAAATCAAAAAAAGTTTAGACCTAAAAATCCATCACAGTCAGGGTGATGGAAAAATCCAGACACTCCCTTAGGGAGTCATTACTCCAGAACGACCTACCCCAATTTTCTGAAAACAAAAGAAAACCTTGAGGATAACAAAACTTAGACTTTGCGTGCCAGTCAGTATGCACATGTGGCTGCATGCATGACATGTGTGGTTGGGAGGGGTGTAGTTCTACTTTCTACCAATTTGTGAAACCCAGGCTCAAACATGACTGAAGCATGAAAGCTCACCTGCTGCAGCCACAATAATATCAGCAAGCTTGGTGTGTTCCCTCAGCTGGTCTTTGGGTGTGTATCGATGAGAGATGGTCACTGTAGCATCCCCTGCAAGATAACAACTGCTTTATTGCAAGTAGTGATCAAAGCAACAAATTCCCTTTCTGCACAAAAGATTAGGATGAGATACGAGAACACAAAGTCGAACAAAACAGGGCACCATCTCTTCCAGTGAGCCACCAGTAAAATATAACTTCAAACAAAAAAAAAACTATGATGAAGCTTTTCAAACAAAAGATGCACTGTGATGATCAATGCCATAAATTCTTTCCTAACTAGTGAAAACGTATGAGATAGTACCTTAATTCTCCATTCCAACTGTGACAAAACAGGACTATATAGTCAAAGGAACAAGAACAAGGAGGCACACTTTTAAAGATGGAAGGCAATGGTTCACAGAGGATTTAAGGAAAACCATTTCAATCAAAAGGGTTTTGGGAGTTTGAAATGCACAGCCTGGGAGGATAGTTGAAGCAGGAAATCTCAACCTTCCAAAAGTACTTTGATGAACATTTGAAGCAGTGCTAGGAGAAGTGCTATTCTATTGTATTTTTGTCAGTACAGACTTACAGGATCGAAAGGCCTCTTCTGTTCTGGTGTTTTTCTAGGAGTTGCTGTAGGAGTTTTATTGTTACAGCTTAGCAGCTGGAGGCTGCTCAAACACAGATAGATTGTAACTTGGTCAAACAGCAAAGGGTGCTAGGGACATTGGCCAAGTAAAAACACTGAAATCACAAAAACCCACACACCAGACAGAAACAGTGTGAACGCAGCAGTCCGGTACTAAATGATATTAGCATAAGAGTAAAAGGCAACAATTAACCTGCATAGACATACCCCCAACAACTTATTCACTAAACACAGAAAGGCACCAGGTCCTTCTACACAAAAACCAGCTCTAGCAAGCAAACCAAATGATTGACGATATTTCAAACTATGAAGAATGTCTCACTGATCTAGGCCAAAACTATAGAAAACTCATCTACAAGGTATAAGAGGAGACTTCACCTGCAGACCTCTTTCATGGAATCATCGGGAGGCCTTCAGAGGGAGACCAGAATGGCAGGAGACCAGCTGATCATCCAGACAAAGATGGACAGAAAGAAAGAAAGCAGCTTCATATACCCAGAGGGAGCTTAGATCTACAGGAGACTTGGAAAGTTTTGTATGCTTAAGGGACCAAAAAGGATTAGAGATTGTATGTTTAGTATTAAAAGGTTATTGTAACTTGGTTCCTAATAAAGTTGGGTCCTTTTTGCATTGGTACTGTCTTGTGTTCGTATTGATTTGACCGCTTTGGTATTGTGGGACACCTGGGCAAATTCATTCATAACATTCTGGTTGGAGTTGTCTAAATCATTTTGACAGACTAGACAAACAGTTTTGACAAGAGCCAAACAATTCATATCACACTGGTTCCTTTACATAAAAGTTTTCTTCCAAAAAGAAAAGCAAGCTTTAACAGATTCCACTGAATTCCTTACTGTCTAAGGCTGTCTGTCCATAGGAAATGTCCCCACACTTCCCATGGGAAAATTCAATGATAAGATGCAGAAATGAACAGACACTGGAATGTGGATTGACTAAGATGCATTGTAAATGGCCCAAGGATAAAGATAGGGCTCGCTAGTAAACACTGCGATCGTGCCAATATCTAGAATTGTCCATAAGGGTGCCCATCACTAATCCTACAGTCACATGATTAACTTGATGGGATGTGTATCTGATCAATTAGTAATGCAATTGATTTGTGTTTTCAGCCTGCCTTTGTCACATGTATAAAAGCTTAGGTCTTTCCTTCATTCAATGAAGCAGCTTCTGGACCCCCAGAGGTTCCTTCCCACTGGTGCGATGTCAAAATATTCTGAGGATAAAAGTAGACTCTGTGTGTTGAGGGATTTATTTAGTCATTCTGCACCAACAGGAGAAACCATTTAGATTAGATTTAGATTACATTAGATTAGATTACATTACAGTGTGGAAACAGGCCCTTCGGCCCAACAAGTCCACACCGACCCGCCGAAGCGAAACCCACCCATACCCCTACATTTACCCCTTACCTAACACTACGGGCAATTTAGCATGGCCAATTCACCTGACCCTGCACATCTTTGTGACTGTGGGAGGAAACCGGAGCACCCGGAGGAAACCCACGCAGACACGGGGAGAACGTGCAAACTCCACACAGTCAGTCGCCTGAGGCGGGAAATTTGAAAAATGTATCAAGAGTCTTGCTATGTGCATTTCATAAAACCATGTCAGCAAATGCTTCTACTGCTAATTGCACATGAAGTTTTGTATTTTTGTTGCTTTATCCTTCCATTATCTTGCCTGGTAAAGTACCTTGGTTTAATTTTATCCAGATTGTAAGGAGCCTAACTGTAATAGACAGGTTCTTAGCAACAATGGATGGTATGGTGGGCATTTGTTAGCTTTCACTATCAAGTACAATTTATACAACAGGTCACAGGAGTCAGATTTACTGTGAAATTAGAATGGAATAGCAGCATGCTATAGCTTTTTTTTTCAGGAAAAAAATAGTTTTTTTTTCCTCAGAACATTTTTATAACAAAAGTATTACGGACTTTCCTTTTCCCTGACACAATATTACAAAACACTTTGATAATAAAAGCAAAATGCTCTGGATGCTGGAGATCTGAAAATATAAACAAACACTGGGACAACCTCAGGAGGTGTGGCAACGTCTGTGGAGAGAGAAACAAAGTTGACATCGGGTCCAATATGACTCTTCTGCAAAGATCTTGGGCTTACAATGTCGTCATATAAGACTCCAGCAGCTCACGTTTTCAGTGCACAAACATTTCGACCTTAACTATACCTGATAAATATCATGATGGCATTTGCAAAGTTTCACCATGGGCCATTCTGAACAACCACTGAAGGAGAATAAGTAGAATAGACTGAACCTCAAAAATGGAAGTCCTGTTAAACATTTAATTCTTCATAGCACGATTCTCTCTTTCCTCACCTCCAGGTCGTTCGTGTGCCCCATCAGTATGGAGAAGCATAGCAATGGGCATTCCAACATTTTTTGACCGTCCAGCCACAACAACATTCTTTCCAAGAGTTGCAATTCCTGGATGGAAAACATTATCCTGTTAGAGAACTGCCACAACTTTTATGATGAAATATTGACCACACATCTCTCACACTACAATGCAGTTTTTGCCAAGGCTGCAATCTGATGAAACCTGATTAGGGGAGGTGATTGCCTGTTGGTATTATTGCTGAACTGTTAATCCAAAGACCAAAAAAGGTCACGTTCTGGGGACTCAGGTTCAAATCCCATCAGAGCAGAATGGTGGAATGTGAATTCAACAAAGACCTGCAATTCCCTCCAGAGAACCAAGGGTCCTAACTGTGGTTTCTCTTCTAGGCTGACTGAAAAAAAAAAACTGTTGATTGTTTCCTGAAATATGAAAAATTATCCTCGTACCCTCCCGCCCTCGCCCATCGAAAACTCTTGTTTCCCTGTTCTATTACGTACAATACATTTGGCTGAAGTTCCCCTAATTGTACATTTTTGCACTGTGTGTCAACACCAAGATTATGTTTTTTGGTGATCTAAGTCAAGGGAATTTCTGTTCCTTCAGACAAGCAAAGGGAACACTGGCAGAGCCCTTGGTTTATCCCCATATTTGAAAATAGTAATCCACCTCAATTGCACTAAACTTGGTCTATTTTAAATAGATCAGGTTTTGAAACAAAAAAAAAAATTTGAATAGACATGAAACATTTCAGAAATCAAGCAATGTACAAGTAAGTGTGTTTATACATCTCTGCTCAAATAACCAATTGTTATAAAGTACTTCAGCAACATTTTATTTAAGATTACCTGTTCTTTGGATTATTTCCCACACTCCCCAAGGTGTAGCAGGCAGCATCGACTTCTGATCCAGACACATGCGACCTACATTGATCACGTGAAATCCATCCACATCCTTGGTAGGGGACACTGCATTACAGATCTTGCGTTCATCGAGGTGTTCTAGGAAAATGAAATGAATGAACATTTACAAGCGTAAATTAGCAGTACATAGAGCCTATGTGCATCACTTATTTTTTTTTTTAGAAAATATAAAAGAAAAGATTCCAACTGGTCTATAAAATGAAGAGTGTTCCAATTTAACAATTTAATAAGCATGAAACTGAGCTGTGTTATTCTAAACATTTCAACAGTTGCTTCCAGGAGGAAAAGAACAAGGCAGAAAGGAAATAGAAGGACATGTTGATGGTTGAAATGAAAAAATTGAAAAAATTGTGAGCATGTACATGGCAGAGACCCTTTGGGCCAAAATGATCTGTTACTGTGTCATAAATGCAAGATTTTTAATATTCGCACAGGTCCCACTCCTCTCACAACAGAATGAAACAGCGATTTCACCACAGGAGTTTTTCCAGGAGAAAAACTGAAGCATAATACTCAAAATACTAAAGATGGTTTTACTGTATTTTAAACTTCATTTTTACTACATACAATGGTAAAGAAAGCAGAATTCTGTTCCTAATAGCAGGTTGATATTCAATAGGATAGCAATGAATCAAAAGGCAGTGAAGTAGCAATCCCAAAGTGCCATGAGGTACAGTAAACAAGAAATAAAACTGGTAATACTAGTCAAGCAATTCTTCTGCTCCATGTCTTCTCATCTGCCAATGGCATTTAAAATTTCATCTCCAATGCATTCCCCTCACTTGCAAAAATATCAACTGATGAATAGTAAATGGCAGTCAATGGAATAAGAGGGAAAATTCAATGACCACAGCAAGATAAAACATTTCCACCAATTTTGCAGTCAGCTCCCTGAGCATAATATACTACCATTAATTTTGGACATCGACCGGTATGGTAAATGCTCCTTGGTATTAATCGGAAAATAGAGGTTGGCTGTTCAGCTATTCAAGTGTTTTCAATCATTCTGTCATGGGAGATCATCTAGCTCAGCTTATCTGTATATCCCTGAAGAATCTCACATCTAGGATTTCCTTTTCTCTTCCTATCCGAAATGTGATGACTAAGATTTCAAAGTTCTCTTGAGGGGGAGGGAGGGAACTCAAAAGGGATTTGTCACCCATTGGACGAAGAAATTACTCATCTTAACCCTAAATTTTGAGATACATGATGCTGGTTGAATGTTCTTTTTAGTTAACTCCTGTTTTAGCGATCATGACATGCTACACTTGAAAAATCAATCACAAATGACAGTTTCTGGGTTGGGACCCCTGAAGGAAGATTTTTTTCTTAAATAAAAAACAAACAAACAAACAGTTGTCAAATGTTCTTTCTTTTCCCCCTTTAAATTCATCCGAGCGCCTCTATTCACAGTTTGGTCACGCGGATCTCAATACAACTTTTAGGCATCTTTATATTCCCATACAAGGTGGTGCAAATAAGACAGTAAAGAGTCAGTCTGGGTGCTCCAATTCAACTGTTTACAGACTGTTAAAGATACGATCTGGTTTCATAACATTCTTGGGGAGAGGAGGAAAATACATTTGGTAAGTTTCTTTGGGAAATCTGGAGCATAAAAATCCTAATTATTGGAATGTCTATGTTGGTTCTTGACATGTGCCCAGATCTGTAACTGGACAGTGACAAAGACTGCTGTTGATCTTTTAAGCAGTGACATAGCAAACAGCACCAATGGCCAAAAGCTTATAAACACATGCAATTTAATGTAATGTGATTTACATTAGAAAAAAAAGTGAGCATCCAGATAAATGGTGGGGATGAGGAAAAGACTCTTTCACCAAGTGACTGAATTAATTCCACGACATCAGAATTACTGGATGAAATAAGAACTGAGGAAATGATGATTGCATCTTTGAACAAAGTTGCAACAGGGGCAAGAAGCACACCAGTTAGTACTGGACTGAGCTGGTAATGAGCCTGCACATTGACAATTAATCAGATGGCTTCACGCTGTCTTGAAAACATCTTCAGATGTATTATTTCATGTGAGGCACAGTTAACAACCTTTTCACATGCAATATTCAAAAATGTAGAAAACAAACCGATAAAGAACAAACAAACATTTGAGCTGGGCGTGTCGTGGAATGAAAATTGCCTTGCACTCAAGTCAGAGTATCTCTCAGATATCAAAACTCCAGCTGCACACAACGTAAAAAAACAAAACTTAAAAAATGGGTTCACCAAGGCAAGTGGTTAAAATTGTTTCTGAATAATAATACAAAAAGGCCTACTTTACATGGAATTCCAATTTTATTAAAAAAAAAGCTTTCAAACAAAGTCCTTGCAGTTTTTTGTCCAATAACTAACTTCAGTTGTGCTGCACTATAACATCTTTGATGTGAAAAACTAAGTGATATAAATTCAAATCTAGTTTAAAACAATTAAGAACAGGATTGTTAAGAAAATGTGGAGAAATCCTTATTCATTTAAGCATTTCTTAGGCATGATTAAAATTTGGCAGCTATATGTTCCAGCTACTCAAATAATTGATTTGAATACAACTCAAAAACAACCCAAAAAGAAAAACAAAACATGTTTATTTGATTAAATAGAACTACTAAGTATTCAGATCAAACACAAGAGCTCACTTGAGTACCACACTCTTACCAGGCAGAGGTAGCTGTACAAGCAAACCATCAACTTCGTCATCATTGTTGAGCTTATCAATCAGCTGGAGTACTTCTTCCTCAGTGATGCTGGCTGGTTTCAGAATGGTCTCACTCGTGATACCTGTTTAATAAAGCAAAATAACTATTACTACAATGAAACATCCAAAATTCAAATCGGCACTGTCAGTCAATGATCATACCAGCCTGTTCTATCAACTTATTGCCTATTGTTACCCTGAACTCAAGTCTGTCAAAATTTAGTCAGCAAATGGTATGGTAAAGTAAAGCAAAGCAAAGCATTGCCCAAGTTGGAAAACTGAAATATGACAAGATCATAGACATGCTTTTAAAGGTCTGATAGCATGAGTGGAGATAGGGACAGAGTTAAATGTTTCAGTTTGACAAAGTTTCATCAAAACAAGGAAGTGATTGGAGATGTGGCACTTCTGAAAACTTGATGCAGAGAAAAAGGAGACGTTAATATGACAAAAAGAAAACTCCGCTGATACTGTGAAAACTATGGAATGCATCGGGGTGGAAGGTAGCAAATGTGAGATAACTGGACAAGTGAAAGCCAAAGATAGCCCTAAGAATGTTAAAACAAGGAACCAAAGTAAATGACTGTTATAGAAAATCATAAACAAGCACAAAACAGAACAAGGTTCTCAAAGGCTGTCAACAAAGGACCTTGAAGTCATCCTCAACACTTTAGAACTATGGTTAGTGGACTTCCAGTCACGTGAGCCTACTCCCAAGATACTCCTCTTCAGTTTTTGCTTCTGGATATAGTCAACGTATGTGCACCTTCAGAAAAAGAGCTACGGCTACACACACTTTACACACCAGAGCCTGGCCGCACTCAAAAGCCACTGAGACACTCCTTTAGCACATCATTCACTATACAGACATCAAAAGCTGATTTTTCTCTTCTCACTTGGGGCCACCTCTCCAACTGTTAGCAGCAAGCTCAGATGTGGAACGAATCAGCAATCTTGTCCCTGTGTCTGATGCAGCTTCGCACTGAGCAATCGGGAAAGCTAAGAATCATTTAAATAGAAACATGAACAAAACCAAATCAAGTGTTAGTGGAGAAGTTGGGAGCAAGGGAATAACAACAGCTACATTTCTTTGAATAAGAAAACTTGGCAACACTTTTACACAGCATTTGTTTGGACAGCTGAAGTACTTTTATTTTTACAAAGTGTAGCTGCTGTCACAACGTCAGAAATACAGCAATCAATTTACACACAGCAATGTCCAGACAAAAAAACAAACAGTGATATTAAACAAATGAGTGATAACAATGGAATGATCAATAGTCATAAAGTGGCACACCCACCACCAGTGGTGCAGCTCAAGTTGGGATTGCTCAGACACCCTGAATTAGAAGAATGCTGCAAGATCTTAAAATGGTTTAAAAAGAACAAATATTTTAAAGGTGAAAGCCAGTGTAGGTCATTAAGCACATGGCAGAGGAGAAAAACAGGGGTGCCAAGAGTTTGGATAGAGAGAGTTTCTAAAGATATCAAGTTTAAGAGGGCATTGGATGGATGCGAGAATTAGCGAGGCTAGTCACGATGCGTTGGAGGAGACAATTCAAGAGCTACTAAAAGCACCAATGAGATTTTTAAATTAAAGTTAGCACGAACAGGAGTGAATAACACAGACATGGAAGCAGGAGATCTGAGCACTCAAAGTTAGTCCACTGTGACATATGTCACTGTGGACTAATTTTGGCACAAACCTGTGCCTAAATTGAAAGTCCTTTAGAATTGACATGATTGCCATTTGCCAAGTCACAAAGTACCTAACACTATGCCTTTAAGCAAGCCAGTTGTTTTATTTTTAAGATACTATTATTGCAAACCATATATTCTCATCTTTTCTCACCTAAACCCCCTGATCTTTTCTTCCCCTTGTGCTTTTTGATTGTGCATTAAAATTTATTTCATTTAAAAACTTACTTGGCTCACTTCAAAAGCAGCTTTTGGCCTACAGATGGAAGTTATCACATTTACTTGATAATGTTCTGGCTGTGGTGAAACCCAGACGACAATTTTATACCACCATCATCTGATGCTACTAGTACCTGGAATCGTTCAGAGACTAAACTAGTTTTAAAAAGGCAAACATTGACTTAAGATAGTTGCAGTGGTCACCTGACCAACCTCAGGAAACATTGAATAAGAATCAATATTAACTGTTGTAATCTAATGATCCGAATCTAAGGCTTGAGTCACACTTATCGGAAAGTTACGCAGAATTTAAATTCTATATTATCATTAGCTTTCTGAAAACTTGATTAGTCTGTGAAAAACGTGTCCACAAAACCCCACACCTTAAGTACGTTTCAGGAACAACGGAATGGGGGTTGCTGGTTAAAATTCCTTCGTAACACCACCTTAAAAAGATGGCCAAATGATATTGTCATTGTTCCCAAGTGACAAAATCTATTCTTCATAGTGGCAGGAAATGTCTTAAATTCCAACTGACATTAAAACTGAAGGATTTCTTTCATCACTGGTGTTGTGTGAAACAGAATACTTGGATAAAAATGAACACAATACACTGAAATCCATACCTACATCAGCAGCAGCTTTTGTTTTGTTTTTCACATAGGAATGACTGGCTGGATTGTCTCCAATTAGAACAACACTGAGATGTGGTCTCCGATTGCCGTCAGCAACCCAGTTCTCCACATCAACCTTGGCCTCTCTTTGGATTTGCCTCGCAAGCCTTCTTCCAGAGATGACTACCGCCTCATTTCTGAAATTAAAATAGGCCAATAAAAATAAGCTCAAGGAAAATGTAGATTTTGAAAGTTTTCATTTGGAGGCCAAATTAGTCATAACATTTCTAACATGACATGAATATCTTAACAGGAAGAAAGGAATCGGAAGCAGGAATAGGTCTTTCAGCTGGTTTACCACACAGTAAAATCACTGCTGACCCAATTAGGGTCTCAACTCCAGCTTCATTTGTGTAATAAAAAGTTACCCAATTTAATGGCTCAGCCTCCATCAATTTCTGGCTAGAAAAATTCCTCAGATCAAAGAGAAACAAATGCTCCGTCTTAAAAATTAGACAGCTTGGTTTTGAAAATGTTCCCAAGTTCTAGACACCACCACGAGAAAGATTTGGCTTATATGCATTCTATTGATTCTATGGGTGAGTACTTGATACGGCTAACATAAAAGTGAAACTCGTGGTTGGGACAACAATAGCAACTTTCATCTGTGCAGGCCTTGAATGCAGTAACAGTTACACACACGACATGTTTGGGGCTCATTGCAGTGTAGTGGCAGTGATCCTATCTGAGCAAGGACACGAAGATTCAAGTCACATTTATCCAAAGGGTTTTCATGAACATCTTGGAACAGGTGGATGAAACAATAGGTAGGTCATTGGATTGCTAGTCTGACCATCACAGCTGATGCTAACCATAACTCCAGCTGATTGTCAACTTGTGCAGCAAGTGGAAGAAAGTCAATCACATAATATCACTCCCTTGAAGGTGTCATGAAGGGATATGAAACATAGGATCTACTTTTAATCTGATTTAAATATTTACAAGCAAAACAGAATTAAAAACAGAAAGTGCAACGCACATGCAATTTTCAATCTGTAGTTCAATAGCAAGATTGTGGTGCCACAGTTAATCTCAGTGAAGCAGCTGAAAAGACAAAGTTTGGCTTGGATCCCTGCTCCTTGTCTTTATCAAAAGACCTGATTTGGAACGGTGTCTAGGGACTTGGGATGAGAACCAGATCAAATCGGATTCTAATGTTTAAGTGTTCAATGATCTACAGGCACCAATGTCTGAGCTTCTGTTTAACTAGCCACTTTGGTAATAGGAGTAAGTGGCTGCTAGCACTTGCAATGCCTATTTCATAGCAAACCAGGGCTTTAGAAAAGGTGAAGAAAGGTAACCCGGTGACTGAAATGGGTAATACGAATAGAATACTGAACAAACTCCAAGATGGGGAAATAGAGTAACTTCCGAAAAAGCATAGCATCTACATCTTAGTGCTTTTTAGCATGAGTTTTCAGGAAGCTAGAACAGGGAAACGAGCAGACACTGCAAAAATCAAAACACGTCAACCCTTCATAGAACATTCGACAAACCTTGGGTGGTATTGTACTCTCACACAGATGAGGAAACTGATCTGTCCTGATACTTGAACAATGGCTTTGAAAATACAACCTTCAGTGTGCTGACCTCCAATTATAAACCTCTTGTTCTAGATGGATAGATAGACAGAGAGTGAATTGAAGATGAATCTTAGATCATCGGTTAGGTTTAGGGTGGACCAACAATGCTGGACTACGTAATTTCTTGATTCCGAATATGCCCCACGTAATTACCAGCACTCGTCACTCAAACAAAATAGTCTCCAAAAACAAAAAAAGGAACAGTTACTCCCAGTAGAATGTGCTGGAGGGACATTGCTGCAAACACAAAGCTGTGCATGCTTAAAATCACAATGAGGAAGCTTGCTATGAACTCAGCTAACTTTTCAGTATTCACAGTTAATCATGAATTTTAATTATGATGATATTAACTGTAATTGAAGATTGCAAATCAAATAGCAATGATTAAAACGATAGCCCTAAAAGAACTTTATGCATGGTAAAAGAAATGGTACAATATAGGTGTTTTGTGCAGGAAGAGCTGAAGTATCCATGGCAATAATTGTAACTATCCCTTACCATGTCACTTCACTAACTAAAAATGACGTTTTATGCATTTCAACACTTAGATTTCTCCATGAACTGGAGCCACATAGATCTTTCTCAGCAGTATAACTCACGGTTCCTGGAAACCGATAGAACTGTCCAACCTCCAGATTTAGAATCGACAGCTGTTATTTGGAAGCTTACCTTTAAAGAAGCCCGAAGACTTAAAAAGGATGGCAATTAGAGATCGTCAAATAAGGACTGCATTACTACGTCTTGAACAGAATGAGTTTTCAACACAAGCTTTTATTAAAAGCCTTCTGAGAAATCAACAGCACTGGCTAATGCAATTATTTGCTCTGCACTGAGTTTTCCATTGAGTACCATGGTTTCATCCAGAGCCACAAAATAATAGTCTGAAAATCTATATATTCATGCAAGTTCACATGCAAACCAAAAACGATATAATCTTTGAGGTGTTCTTCTTACAATCCATTCGCTATCACTGTACAAAAGGAAGTGGATTAGAATCTTGATAAAAGTTGGGATCCAAATATCAAACTGGGGACTTAACTAAGCGACGGCAGACGAACAGCTGAGTGAGACCCAATTTAAAGTTTGGCACCAAACAAAACGGAAAACCGATGGAGCTCGAAATTTATTTTTGTTGGGGGAAAAAAAATTGGCTCAACTGCAACATCGGAATTCCTTCGGGTAGAATATAAAGATGTCGTCGGGCAAATACAAAATACACTTGAATATTCATGAGAGGAACTCGCCTAATTAACACAGAATGTTGGTCAGATTACTTTCTTTTTGTGCTGTTTGAAAGGGGTTGTTAACTTTTCACTCACCACCTCCCCAACCCGCCCCAAAACAAATTGCGGGCACAAACCGTCTACAATAACAACACTTCCAAGAACTACTGAATGAACGAACGCGTTAACTTCTTTTCTCTCGCCCTCATACCAAATGCGGAGTTGAAATAGGGGGAGCGGAAACGTGCAGATCGCAGAAATTTTAATCCCGTGTCGCCCTGGGAAGTTTAATGCTGGGACCCGCAGTCAATGCGGATCACGTTGACCGGCATTCAGATCACTCTAGCGTAAGTAGATGGAGATATTTCATCATGCATCAGCAGCCTCATGTCCGGCGCCTATCAAACAAGAAAGATGGGGTTTTCTCCTCCCACTGCACGCAAAAACCGGCAACCACATCCTCAACCTGCGACATGAAACGGGGGAGGGGGTGGGGGAAGATACCGACCTAAAGCCGCTCAGGTGAAGCTGGCGGTGAAAACAGAGCCTACCCAGGCTGCTGCGAAAAAGCCAGCTGCTATGTGCCATGCTTCTACTTGCGTTGACCAGACACAGAAGGATATTCTCCACCGCCTTTTACATCTCCTTGACGTCCGCAAAAGGCGGGTTGGAGGTTGTTAACCCCCGCCCCTGGCGGAACCCAATTGGCTGCCCCGTGCCAACGTCACCCCCGGCGAGCCCCCTGCTGATGTGCCTGTCCGTCAACTGTTTCCATTTCGGTTACCGCGCAACAAACATTACGTCACCAGTTTTGACGTTCCCTGACCTCTTGCGGCGGGAGAGGGCGAGTCAGGCATGTTCATAGCGCTTCTGCAAGAGAATTACAGCCACGGTGGCTCTGATTTGGGAAAACAAGATGGTTTGTGCTGCGTGGAAGTCCGTGTTACACCGTGAATAAACGATGGAACCGACATGAGGCTGCCACAGGCTTCTTTCACGACCCCTCAGATCTACCATCCACTCCAAGACAACCAACATGATCTCACTTATATTGCAACTAGCAATCATTTAGCTATGTTTAATATTTCAATGAGTCCTCTTTACTCCGCCGAACTGCAAAATAGCATACGTCATGTCAAGAACAAAACCTCCACCGTTCACCGTGATCAAACAACGTCCAATACCTAAACATTAGTCACTGATTATTAGGCAAAAGTGTAGTTCTAAATACCGTAGTCGCCACCGCCGGGAGAGTCTTCGAAGACTCATCGGCACAGATGACGACCTTCTTCCATTCCAGTTTTGAGTAAACTAGCCAATGCTGGATCGAGACAGCGTAAAAGTGGAGATGGGATGCCTGAGGTTTTGTGTTTGGCCTGCACCAGCACGTTTGGAAATGGTCAATAGGCACAGATAATTCTCTGGCGTGATAGTGCAGGAGATCTATTTCAGGTCATGGACAGGTTGTATTTCTTCGGGAAGACTGCGCGTTCCGGAAATGTTTCTTTTGCTGCTGCTTGCCGCTTGTACGTGAAAAGGCAGAGGGAAAGGGTTTGATTAACTCGTACCTCTATTCTGGATTGATAAGCGTCAGATAGTGCAACGCCTATTCTGCTATTTTGATCCACCACACAGCCATGATGCTTCCTATTGATGTGGACCTCGTGCATAGGAAAAGCTATGCACAGGAAACTATTCAGGCTATATCCGTTTAAAGACTTCCTAGTTATGTTCCCACGCGGAGGTTTTTTTTAAACGCTGTCTCATTGTTCGAGCCGCTGGAACTTCCATTGGCATAACTGATCAAGATTTTGTTATTCTGAGGTAACCTTCATTGCTGTCCACTACACCATCAATTTTGTTGTCATCTGCGAACTTACTAACCCTACCTCGTACATTCACACCCAAATCACTTATATAAATAAGGAAAAGCCGTAGAGCCAGCATTGATCCTTGTTGCACACCACTGGTCACAGGCCTCCAGTCTGACAACTCTCCATCAGCCGGTCTTCTACCTTCAAGCTAGTTATGTATCCAAAAGACGAGCTCTCTCTGGATTCCATATGATCTAATCTTGCTAACCAGTCTACCACTGAAGTTGATCCAGACATTCACTGTGCTACCTTCAATTGTGTCATTTCTAAAAATTAAACTCCCCGTGCACAATGGCATGTTGACTATCCCCAATCATTCCTTGCTTTTCCAAATGCAAATTAATCTTGTGCCTCAATCTTCTCCAATAACTTATCCAGTGACATCAGGTTAACTAGTTTGTAGTCCCCTGGCTTTTCCTTACCACCTTCCTTAAATAACATATTAGCCACCCTCATTTTCCAGTACCTCATCCATAGATATCAACAATACAAATATCGCAGCAGGACTCAATCACCTACCTAGTTTCCTACGAAGATTGGCAAAAACCAGTAGACAATGAATCATTTCACATTATTTGAAACGCATTCAAATCCCCTTATGTTCCAACAGTGGTAGTATCTGTACTTCTGAATGAGGACAGGTTCAAGCACCACCTTGCCCACAGATATTAAATATCATCTCTGATGATTACAATGAGCAAGTCTGACTTAGGGAAATCTGTTTTTCTGACCCTGATATCCAATAGTTATATGCAGCAAGGCTCTTACAGTCATATCCTGATGTCAGAGGCATGAGAACCAAGTTCAGGTCACACCTCGGAAGAGGGTTAACAACTTGACCTTGTCTAAACGTTTTCCAGCCAACAGCCAGACATTTCATGGCAGCAAATATGTCAAGGTCACAGATGTACATCACAGAAACAGACTCTTCAGTGCAACTCACCCGTACTGACCAGATATCCCAACCCAATCTAGTCCCACCTGCCACCACCCGGCCCCTCTCTCCAAACTCTTCCTATTCACATACCCATCCAGATGCCTTATAAATTTTGCAATTGTACTTGCCTCCACCACTTCCTCTGGCAGCCCAGTCGACCCTCACACACACCACCTTTGAGTGAAAAAGTTGCCCTTAGGCCCCTTTTATATCTTACCCCTCTCACCCTAAACCATGCCCTCGCGTTCTGGACTCCCTCACCCCAGGGAAAAGACCTTGTCTATTTATTGTATTCGTGCCTCTCAAATTTTATAAACCTCTATAAAAGGTAATCTCTCCGCCTCCGACACTCCAGGGAAAACAGCCTTCGGTTACTCAACCTCTCCCTATAGCTCAAACCCTCGAACCCTGGCAACATCCTTGAAAGTCTTTTCAGAACCCTTTCGAGTTTCACAGCATCTTTCCAGTAGGAAGACCAGAATTGCAGACATTCCAAAAAAAATGGCCTAACCAATATCCTGTACAGTTGCAACATTACAGCCCAACTCCTGTCTTCAATACTTTGACCAAAGGAAAGCATATCAAACACCTTCTTCACTATCCTATCCATCGGAGACTCCACTTTCAAAGAACTATAAACCTGCACTCCAAGGACTTAGTACTCCATAGGAACTTACCATTCAGTGTATATTGTGCTAAGATTTGCTTTCCCAAAATGCAGCACCTTGCACTTATCTAAGACTCCATCTGCCACTCCTCAGCCCATTAGCTAATCTGATCAAGATCCCATTGTAATCAGAGGTAACCTTCTTCGCTGTGCACTACATCTCCAATTTTGGTGTAATCTGCAAACTTACAAAACGATGTCGTAAGTTCACATCCAATATCATTTTTAGAAATGACAAAAAGTAGTGGACCCAGCATCGATCCACTGGTCACAGGCCTCCAAGCTGAAAAACCCTCCACCACAACCTTGTCTTCTACCTGTGAGCCAGGTCTGTACGCAAATGGAGAGTTCTCCCTGTATACCATGAGCTCTAGCCTTGCTAACTACTCTCCCATGGGGAACCTTGTCGAACACCTTACTGAAGTCCACATAAAGTCTATGTCCTGACATGAACTGTCATACTGCTGAAAAATTCTATTTTGGAACCAAATACTGGTACAGGCAATACCACCTAAAAGGAACACCTTGACATCAGCTGGTAAGGCATGGCAAAGGATTGGGAGACAAACTGACAATGCAAAACAAAACAAAAAGAAAAAAAAGGAACACAAGCCCTTTTTTTCCCCCCTCAAAAAGGAGCACTTGTGGTTCTTGAATCCTGCAAAATTTTTCACCAACTACCCAATTTAGCTACTCTGAATTTTGACTAACTACATCATAAAACCTTCATGTTTTCATCCTGGCATGGAAATAAAGATTGCAGTCCAACCATGGCTGTCCCTTCAAATCACCCATAAAACGTTTTTGCAATCTGTGATAATGTTATGCCAAAACAGGACAAAACCCCCAAAATCTATACATTCATTGTAACTAGTTAGCTTTTTTTCTAGGATACAAAATTGCAACAAGTGTATAGTAACGTGGATTGCCATAAAGTCTGCACCATCTGTTGACTTGATCATTTTATTTTGCCATGTCCTTCCAAACCCATTTAGTCATTTTAAAATGTCTTGTGAAATTTAATCTACCACTGAACCACCAATTTCCACTGATACAACTGGTGTCTTCTGAAGGTCAGCATTTGTCACATAACAATATCTTCAAGCCCGATCAGCAGGTTTGGAAAGGTGTCCTGCACAACCAAGTCTAGAATAAATCAAGAAAACCAGAGGGGGGGATCCAAGATGGCGGCGACCCAGTAAGACTGAGTCTATAGTGCTCCTCCCAAGACTTGGGCACCAAATCATTTATAAATCATTTATAATAGTTTAGTAACTCAATTAGTTGTGTAATATTATATTTAAACAACTTAATCCTAAGTTAAAATGACTAAAGGGAAGGGAGCCCGCAGCTCTCAGCAAGCAGGAACCCCTCCCCCACACTCTCCAGCTGCAGCAGAGGCGTCCACAGCCGCCCCGGGGGACTTCCTACAGTAGCAAGTCTTGCAGAAATGCTTTCCAAGCTTGACTCGAAGATCGATGCTTTTATCGTCGAATCCAGAAACCGTTGGGAGTCGCTCTCGGCCGCGCTGAAGAAGCACGACCGTGAAATTGATGAAATTCAACGCCGAGTCGGAGGGGCGGAGCTAAAGGCCGCAACCTCGGAGACAACTGCTCAATCGGCCGTGGATCAGGTCCGGACTCTCGAGCAGCGAGTCCGGACCTTGGAAAATCATATTGACGACCTCGATAATCAAGGTCGCCGAAAAAATATTC